>NC_142759.1:41713683-42049313 GCF_054948205.1 Urtica dioica subsp. dioica | reverse complement strand
CTCGAGTTGAGTTCACTCCTCGAGTCGAGTACCGAGTCCACGAGTCGACAAGCTACTCCTCGTGCCGACTCTACACTTCTCCTCCAGTTGAGTTCACTCCTCGAGTCGAGTACCGAGTCCACGAGTCGACAAGCTACTCCTCGTGCCGACTCTACATTACTCCTCGAGTTGAGTTCACTCCTCGAGTTGAGTTTCGAGTCCACGAGTCGGTCGACAACTCCTCGTGCCGACTCTACATTACTCCTCGAGTTGAGTTCACTCCTCGAGTTGAGTTTCGAGTCCACGAGTCGATCGACAACTCCTCGTTCCGACTCTACATTTCTCCTCGAGTTTAGTTCAATCCTCGAGTTGAGTTTCGAGTCCACGAGTCGATCGACAACTCCTCGTGCCGACTCTACACTTCTCCTCGAGTTGAGTTCACTCCTCGAGTCGAGTACCGAGTCCACGAGTCGACAAGCTACTCCTCGTGCCGACTCTACATTACTCCTCGAGTTGAGTTCACTCCTCGAGTTGAGTTTCGAGTCCACGAGTCGATCGACAACTCCTCGTGCCGACTCTACATTACTCCTCGAGTTGAGTTCACTCCTCGAGTTGAGTTTCGAGTCCACGAGTCGATTGACAACTCCTCGTGCCGACTCCACATTTCTCCTCGACTTGAGTTCACTCCTCGAGTCATGCACCGAGTCCACGAGTCGACAAGCTACTCCTCGTGCCGACTCTACGTTTCTCCTCGAGTTGAGTTCACTCCTCGAGTCGAGTACCGAGTCCACGAGTCGACAAGCTACTCCTCGTGCTGACTCTACACTTCTCCTCGAGTTGAGTTCACTCCTCGAGTCGAGTACCGAGTCCACGACTCGACAAGCTACTCCTCGTGCCGACTCTACATTACTCCTCGAGTTGAGTTCACTCCTCCAGTTGAGTTTCGAGTCCACGAGTCGGTCGACAACTCCTCGTGCCGACTCTACATTACTCCTCGAGTTGAGTTCACTCCTCGAGTTGAGTTTCGAGTCCACGAGTCGATCGACAACTCCTCGTTCCGACTATACATTTCTCCTCGAGTTGAGTTCAATCCTCGAGTTGAGTTTCGAGTCCACGAGTCGATCGACAACTCCTCGTGCCGACTCTACATTACTCCTCGAGTTGAGTTCACTCCTTGAGTTGAGTTTCGAGTCCACGAGTCGATCGACAACTCCTCGTGCCGACTCTACACTTCTCCTCGATTTGAGTTCACTCCTCGAGTCGAGTACCGAGTCCACGAGTCGACAAGCTACTCCTCGTGCCGACTCTACATTACTCCTCGAGTTGAGTTCACTCCTCGAGTTGAGTTTCGAGTCCACGAGTCGATCGACAACTCCTCGTGCCGACTCTACATTTCTCCTCGAGTTGAGTTCACTCCTCGAGTTGAGTTTCGAGTCCACGAGTCGATCGACAACTCCTCGTGCCGACTCTACACTACTCCTCGAGTTGAGTTCACTCATCGAGTCGAGCACCGAGTCCACGAGTCGACAAGGTACTCCTCGTGCCGACTCCACATTTCTCCTCGAGTTGAGTTCACTCCTCGAGTCATGCACCGAGTCCACGAGTCGACAAGCTACTCCTCGTGCCGACTCTACGTTTCTCCTCGAGTTAAGTTCACTCCTCGAGTCGAGTACCGAGTCCACGAGTCGACAAGCTACTCCTCGTGCCGACTCTACACTTCTCCTCCAGTTGAGTTCACTCCTCGAGTCGAGTACCGAGTCCACGAGTCGACAAGCTACTCCTCGTGCCGACTCTACATTACTCCTCGAGTTGAGTTCACTCCTCGAGTTGAGTTTCGAGTCCACGAGTCGGTCGACAACTCCTCGTGCCGACTCTACATTACTCCTCGAGTTGAGTTCACTCCTCGAGTTGAGTTTCGAGTCCACGAGTCGATCGACAACTCCTCGTTCCGACTCTACATTTCTCCTCGAGTTTAGTTCAATCCTCGAGTTGAGTTTCGAGTCCACGAGTCGATCGACAACTCCTCGTGCCGACTCTACATTACTCCTCGAGTTGAGTTCACTCCTTGAGTTGAGTTTCGAGTCCACGAGTCGATCGACAACTCCTCGTGCCGACTCTACACTTCTCCTCGAGTTGAGTTCACTCCTCGAGTCGAGTACCGAGTCCACGAGTCGACAAGCTACTCCTCGTGCCGACTCTACATTACTCCTCGAGTTGAGTTCACTCCTCGAGTTGAGTTTTGAGTCCACGAGTCGATCGACAACTCCTCGTGCCGACTCTACATTACTCCTCGAGTTGAGTTCACTCCTCGAGTTGAGTTTCGAGTCCACGAGTCGATCGACAACTCCTCGTGCCGACTCTACACTACTCCTCGAGTTGAGTTCAGTCGTCGAGTCGAGCACCGAGTCCACGAGTCGACAAGGTACTCCTCGTGCCGACTCCACATTTCTCCTCGAGTTGAGTTCACTCCTCGAGTCATGCACCGAGTCCACGAGTCGACAAGCTACTCCTCGTGCCGACTCTACTTTTCTCCTCGAGTTGAGTTCACTCCTCGAGTCGAGTACCGAGTCCACGAGTCGACAAGCTACTCCTCGTGCCGACTCTACACTTCTCCTCCAGTTGAGTTCACTCCTCGAGTCGAGTACCGAGTCCACGAGTCACCAAGCTACTCCTCGTGCCGACTCTACATTACTCCTCGAGTTGAGTTCACTCCTCGAGTTGAGTTTCGAGTCCACGAGTCGGTCGACAACTCCTCGTGCCGACTCTACATTACTCCTCGAGTTGAGTTCACTCCTCGAGTTGAGTTTCGAGTCCACGAGTCGATCGACAAGTCCTCGTTCCGACTCTACATTTCTCCTCGAGTTTAGTTCAATCCTCGAGTTGAGTTTCGAGTCCACGAGTCGATCGACAACTCCTCGTGCCGACTCTACATTACTCCTCGAGTTGAGTTCACTCCTTGAGTTGAGTTTCGAGTCCACGAGTCGATCGACAACTCCTCGTGCCGACTCTACACTTCTCCTCGAGTTGAGTTCACTACTCGAGTCGAGTACCGAGTCCACGAGTCGACAAGCTACTCCTCGTGCCGACTCTACATTACTCCTCGAGTTGAGTTCACTCCTCGAGTTGAGTTTCGAGTCCACGAGTCGATCGACAACTCCTCGTGCCGACTCTACATTACTCCTCGAGTTGAGTTCACTCCTCGAGTTGAGTTTCGAGTCCACGAGTCGACAAGGTACTCCTCGTGCCGACTCCACATTTCTCCTCGAGTTGAGTTCACTCCTCGAGTCATGCACCGAGTCCACGAGCCGACAAGCTACTCCTCGTGCCGACTCTACGTTTCTCCTCGAGTTGAGTTCACTCCTCGAGTCGAGTACCGAGTCCACGAGTCGACAAGCTACTCCTCGTGCCGACTCTACATTTCTCCTCCAGTTGAGTTCACTCCTCGAGTCGAGTACCGAGTCCACGAGTCGACAAGCTACTCCTCGTGCCGACTCTACATTACTCCTCGAGTTGAGTTCACTCCTCGAGTTGAGTTTCGAGTCCACGAGTCGGTCGACAACTCCTCGTGCCGACTCTACATTACTCCTCGAGTTGAGTTCACTCCTCGAGTTGAGTTTCGAGTCCACGAGTCGATCGACAACTCCTCGTTCCGACTCTACATTTCTCCTCGAGTTTAGTTCAATCCTCGAGTTGAGTTTCGAGTCCACGAGTCGATCGACAACTCCTCGTGCCGACTCTACACTTCTCCTCGAGTTGAGTTCACTCCTCGAGTCGAGTACCGAGTCCACGAGTCGACAAGCTACTCCTCGTGCCGACTCTACATTACTCCTCGAGTTGAGTTCACTCCTCGAGTTGAGTTTCGAGTCCACGAGTCGATCGACAACTCCTCGTGCCGACTCTACATTACTCCTCGAGTTGAGTTCACTCCTTGAGTTGAGTTTCGAGTCCACGAGTCGATCGACAACTCCTCGTGCCGACTCTACACTTCTCCTCGAGTTGAGTTCACTCCTCGAGTCGAGTACCGAGTCCACGAGTCGACAAGCTACTCCTCGTGCCGACTCTACATTACTCCTCGAGTTGAGTTCACTCCTCGAGTTGAGTTTCGAGTCCACGAGTCGATCGACAACTCCTCGTGCCGACTCTACATTACTCCTCGAGTTGAGTTCACTCCTCGAGTTGAGTTTCGAGTCCACGAGTCGATCGACAACTCCTCGTGCCGACTCTACACTACTCCTCGAGTTGAGTTCACTCGTCGAGTCGAGCACCGAGTCCACGAGTCGACAAGGTACTCCTCGTGCCGACTCCACATTTCTCCTCGAGTTGAGTTCACTCCTCGAGTCATGCACCGAGTCCACGAGTCAACAAGCTACTCCTCGTGCCGACTCTACGTTTCTCCTCGAGTTGAGTTCACTCCTAGAGTCGAGTACCGAGTCCACGAGTCGACAAGCTACTCCTCGTGCCGACTCTACACTTCTCCTCGAGTTGAGTTCACTCCTCGAGTCGAGTACCGAGTCCACGAGTCGACAAGCTACTCCTCGTGCCGACTCTACATTACTCCTCGAGTTGAGTTCACTCCTCGAGTTGAGTTTCGAGTCCACGAGTCGATCGACAACTCCTCGTGCCGACTCTACATTACTCCTCGAGTTGAGTTCACTCCTCGAGTTGAGTTTCGAGTCCACGAGTCGATCGACAACTCCTCGTGCCGACTCTACACTACTCCTCGAGTTGAGTTCACTCGTCGAGTCGAGCACCGAGTCCACGAGTCGACAAGGTACTCCTCGTGCCGACTCCACATTTCTCCTCGAGTTGAGTTCACTCCTCGAGTCATGCACCGAGTCCACGAGTCGACAAGCTACTCCTCGTGCCGACTCTACTTTTCTCCTCGAGTTGAGTTCACTCCTCGAGTCGAGTACCGAGTCCACGAGTCGACAAGCTACTCCTCGTGCCGACTCTACATTACTCCTCGAGTTGAGTTCACTCCTCGAGTTGAGTTTCGAGTCCACGAGTCGATCGACAACTCCTCGTGCCGACTCTACATTACTCCTCGAGTTGAGTTCACTCCTCGAGTTGAGTTTCGAGTCCACGAGTCGACAAGGTACTCCTCGTGCCGACTCCACATTTCTCCTCGAGTTGAGTTCACTCCTCGAGTCATGCACCGAGTCCACGAGTCGACAAGCTACTCCTCGTGCCGACTCTACATTACTCCTCGAGTTGAGTTCACTCCTCGAGTTGAGTTTCGAGTCCACGAGTCGATCGACAACTCCTCGTGCCGACTCTACATTACTCCTCGAGTTGAGTTCACTCCTCGAGTTGAGTTTCGAGTCCACGAGTCGACAAGGTACTCCTCGTGCCGACTCCACATTTCTCCTCGAGTTGAGTTCACTCCTCGAGTCATGCACCGAGTCCACGAGTCGACAAGCTACTCCTCGTGCCGACTCTACTTTTCTCCTCGAGTTGAGTTCACTCCTCGAGTCGAGTACCGAGTCCACGAGTCGACAAGCTACTCCTTGTGCCGACTCTACACTTCTCCTCCAGTTGAGTTCACTCCTCGAGTCGAGTACCGAGTCCACGAGTCACCAAGCTACTCCTCGTGCCGAATCTACATTACTCCTCGAGTTGAGTTCACTCCTCGAGTTGAGTTTCGAGTCCACGAGTCGGTCGACAACTCCTCGTGCCGACTCTACATTACTCCTCGAGTTGAGTTCACTCCTCGAGTTGAGTTTCGAGTCCACGAGTCGATCGACAACTCCTCGTTCCGACTCTACATTTCTCCTCGAGTTTAGTTCAATCCTCGAGTTGAGTTTCGAGTCCACGAGTCGATCGACAACTCCTCGTGCCGACTCTACATTACTCCTCGAGTTGAGTTCACTCCTTGAGTTGAGTTTCGAGTCCACGAGTCGATCGACAACTCCTCGTGCCGACTCTACACTTCTCCTCGAATTGAGTTCACTCCTCGAGTCGAGTACCGAGTCCACGAGTCGACAAGCTACTCCTCGTGCCGACTCTACATTACTCCTCGAGTTGAGTTCACTCCTCGAGTTGAGTTTCGAGTCCACGAGTCGACAAGGTACTCCTCGTGCCGACTCCACATTTCTCCTCGAGTTGAGTTCACTCCTCGAGTCATGCACCGAGTCCACGAGTCGACAAGCTACTCCTCGTGCCGACTCTATGTTTCTCCTCGAGTTGAGTTCACTCCTCGAGTCGAGTACCGAGTCCACGAGTCGACAAGCTACTCCTCGTGCCGACTCTACACTTCTCCTCGAGTTGAGTTCACTCCTCGAGTCGAGTACCGAGTCCACGAGTCGACAAGCTACTCCTCGTGCCGACTCTACTTTTCTCCTCGAGTTGAGTTCACTCCTCGAGTCGAGTACCGAGTCCACGAGTCGACAAGCTACTCCTCGTGCCGAATCTACATTACTCCTCGAGTTGAGTTCACTCCTCGAGTTGAGTTTCGAGTCCACGAGTCGATCGACAACTCCTCGTGCCGACTCTACATTACTCCTCGAGTTGAGTTCACTCCTCGAGTTGAGTTTCGAGTCCACGAGTCGACAAGGTACTCCTCGTGCCGACTCCACATTTCTCCTCGAGTTGAGTTCACTCCTCGAGTCATGCACCGAGTCCACGAGTCGACAAGCTACTCCTCGTGCCGACTCTACATTACTCCTCGAGTTGAGTTCACTCCTCGAGTTGAGTTTCGAGTCCACGAGTCGATCGACAACTCCTCGTGCCGACTCTACATTACTCCTCGAGTTGAGTTCACTCCTCGAGTTGAGTTTCGAGTCCACGAGTCGACAAGGTACTCCTCGTGCCGACTCCACATTTCTCCTCGAGTTGAGTTCACTCCTCGAGTCATGCACCGAGTCCACGAGTCGACAAGCTACTCCTCGTGCCGACTCTACTTTTCTCCTCGAGTTGAGTTCACTCCTCGAGTCGAGTACCAAGTCCACGAGTCGACAAGCTACTCCTTGTGCCGACTCTACACTTCTCCTCCAGTTGAGTTCACTCCTCGAGTCGAGTACCGAGTCCACGAGTCACCAAGCTACTCCTCGTGCCGACTCTACATTACTCCTCGAGTTGAGTTCACTCCTCGAGTTGAGTTTCGAGTCCACGAGTCGGTCGACAACTCCTCGTGCCGACTCTACATTACTCCTCGAGTTGAGTTCACTCCTCGAGTTGAGTTTCGAGTCCACGAGTCGATCGACAACTCCTCGTTCCGACTCTACATTTCTCCTCGAGTTTAGTTCAATCCTCGAGTTGAGTTTCGAGTCCACGAGTCGATCGACAACTCCTCGTGCCGACTCTACATTACTCCTCGAGTTGAGTTCACTCCTTGAGTTGAGTTTCGAGTCCACGAGTCGATCGACAACTCCTCGTGCCGACTCTACACTTCTCCTCGAATTGAGTTCACTCCTCGAGTCGAGTACCGAGTCCACGAGTCGACAAGCTACTCCTCGTGCCGACTCTACATTACTCCTCGAGTTGAGTTCACTCCTCGAGTTGAGTTTCGAGTCCACGAGTCGACAAGGTACTCCTCGTGCCGACTCCACATTTCTCCTCGAGTTGAGTTCACTCCTCGAGTCATGCACCGAGTCCACGAGTCGACAAGCTACTCCTCGTGCCGACTCTATGTTTCTCCTCGAGTTGAGTTCACTCCTCGAGTCGAGTACCGAGTCCACGAGTCGACAAGCTACTCCTCGTGCCGACTCTACACTTCTCCTCCAGTTGAGTTCACTCCTCGAGTCGAGTACCGAGTCCACGAGTCGACAAGCTACTCCTCGTGCCGACTCTACATTACTCCTCGAGTTGAGTTCAGTCCTCGAGTTGAGTTTCGAGTCCACGAGTCGGTCGACAACTCCTCGTGCCGACTCTACATTACTCCTCGAGTTGAGTTCACTCCTCGAGTTGAGTTTCGAGTCCACGAGTCGATCGACAACTCCTCGTTCCGACTCTACATTTCTCCTCGAGTTGAGTTCACTCCTCGAGTCGAGTACCGAGTCCACGAGTCGACAAGCTACTCCTCGTGCCGACTCTACATTACTCCTCGAGTTGAGTTCACTCCTCGAGTTGAGTTTCGAGTCCACGAGTCGATCGACAACTCCTCGTGCCGACTCTACATTACTCCTCGAGTTGAGTTCACTCCTCGAGTTGAGTTTCGAGTCCACGAGTCGATCGACAACTCCTCGTGCCGACTCTACACTACTCCTCGAGTTGAGTTCACTCGTCGAGTCGAGCACCGAGTCCACGAGTCGACAAGGTACTCCTCGTGCCGACTCCACATTTCTCCTCGAGTTGAGTTCACTCCTCGAGTCATGCACCGAGTCCACGAGTCAACAAGCTACTCCTCGTGCCGACTCTACGTTTCTCCTCGAGTTGAGTTCACTCCTAGAGTCGAGTACCGAGTCCACGAGTCGACAAGCTACTCCTCGTGCCGACTCTACACTTCTCCTCGAGTTGAGTTCACTCCTCGAGTCGAGTACCGAGTCCACGAGTCGACAAGCTACTCCTCGTGCCGACTCTACATTACTCCTCGAGTTGAGTTCACTCCTCGAGTTGAGTTTCGAGTCCACGAGTCGATCGACAACTCCTCGTGCCGACTCTACATTACTCCTCGAGTTGAGTTCGCTCCTCGAGTTGAGTTTCGAGTCCACGAGTCAATCGACAACTCCTCGTGCCGACTCTACACTACTCCTCGAGTTGAGTTCACTCGTCGAGTCGAGCACCGAGTCCACGAGTCGACAAGGTACTCCTCGTGCCGACTCCACATTTCTCCTCGAGTTGAGTTCACTCCTCGAGTCATGCACCGAGTCCACGAGTCGACAAGCTACTCCTCGTGCCGACTCTACTTTTCTCCTCGAGTTGAGTTCACTCCTCGAGTCGAGTACCGAGTCCACGAGTCGACAAGCTACTCCTCGTGCCGACTCTACACTTCTCCTCCAGTTGAGTTCACTCCTCGAGTCGAGTACCGAGTCCACGAGTCACCAAGCTACTCCTCGTGCCGACTCTACATTACTCCTCGAGTTGAGTTCACTCCTCGAGTTGAGTTTCGAGTCCACGAGTCGGTCGACAACTCCTCGTGCCGACTCTACATTACTCCTCGAGTTGAGTTCACTCCTCGAGTTGAGTTTCGAGTCCAGGAGTCGATCGACAACTCCTCGTTCCGACTCTACATTTCTCCTCGAGTTTAGTTCAATCCTCGAGTTGAGTTTCGAGTCCACGAGTCGATCGACAACTCCTCGTGCCGACTCTACATTACTCCTCGAGTTGAGTTCACTCCTTGAGTTGAGTTTCGAGTCCACGAGTCGATCGACAACTCCTCGTGCCGACTCTACACTTCTCCTCGAGTTGAGTTCACTCCTCGAGTCGAGTACCGAGTCCACGAGTCGACAAGCTACTCCTCGTGCCGACTCTACATTACTCCTCGAGTTGAGTTCACTCCTCGAGTTGAGTTTCGAGTCCACGAGTCGATCGACAACTCCTCGTGCCGACTCTACATTACTCCTCGAGTTGAGTTCACTCCTCGAGTTGAGTTTCGAGTCCACGAGTCGACAAGGTACTCCTCGTGCCGACTCCACATTTCTCCTCGAGTTGAGTTCACTCCTCGAGTCATGCACCGAGTCCACGAGTCGACAAGCTACTCCTCGTGCCGACTCTACGTTTCTCCTCGAGTTGAGTTCACTCCTCGAGTCGAGTACCGAGTCCACGAGTCGACAAGCTACTCCTCGTGCCGACTCTACACTTCTCCTCCAGTTGAGTTCACTCCTCGAGTCGAGTACCGAGTCCACGAGTCGACAAGCTACTCCTCGTGCCGACTCTACATTACTCCTCGAGTTGAGTTCACTCCTCGAGTTGAGTTTCGAGTCCACGAGTCGGTCGACAACTCCTCGTGCCGACTCTACATTACTCCTCGAGTTGAGTTCACTCCTCGAGTTGAGTTTCGAGTCCACGAGTCGATCGACAACTCCTCGTTCCGACTCTACATTTCTCCTCGAGTTTAGTTCAATCCTCGAGTTGAGTTTCGAGTCCACGAGTCGATCGACAACTCCTCGTGCCGACTCTACACTTCTCCTCGAGTTGAGTTCACTCCTCGAGTCGAGTACCGAGTCCACGAGTCGACAAGCTACTCCTCGTGCCGACTCTACATTACTCCTCGAGTTGAGTTCACTCCTCGAGTTGAGTTTCGAGTCCACGAGTCGATCGACAACTCCTCGTGCCGACTCTACATTACTCCTCGAGTTGAGTTCACTCCTTGAGTTGAGTTTCGAGTCCACGAGTCGATCGACAACTCCTCGTGCCGACTCTACACTTCTCCTCGAGTTGAGTTC
This sequence comes from Urtica dioica subsp. dioica, assembly GCF_054948205.1. Taxonomy (NCBI): domain Eukaryota; kingdom Viridiplantae; phylum Streptophyta; class Magnoliopsida; order Rosales; family Urticaceae; genus Urtica; species Urtica dioica. The sequence goes on along the minus strand of NC_142759.1, from coordinate 42,039,012 downwards.
ACTCCTCGAGTCGAGTACCGAGTCCACGAGTCGACAAGCTACTCCTCGTGCCGACTCTACATTACTCCTCGAGTTGAGTTCACTCCTCGAGTTGAGTTTCGAGTCCACGAGTCGGTCGACAACTCCTCGTGCCGACTCTACATTACTCCTCGAGTTGAGTTCACTCCTCGAGTTGAGTTTAGAGTCCACGAGTCGATCGACAACTCCTCGTTCCGACTCTACATTTCTCCTCGAGTTTAGTTCAATCCTCGAGTTGAGTTTCGAGTCCACGAGTCGATCGACAACTCCTCGTGCCGACTCTACATTACTCCTCGAGTTGAGTTCACTCCTTGAGTTGAGTTTCGAGTCCACGAGTCGATCGACAACTCCTCGTTCCGACTCTACACTTCTCCTCGAGTTGAGTTCACTCCTCGAGTCGAGTACCGAGTCCACGAGTCGACAAGCTACTCCTCGTGCCGACTCTACATTACTCCTCGAGTTGAGTTCACTCCTCGAGTTGAGTTTCGAGTCCACGAGTCGATCGACAACTCCTCGTGCCGACTCTACATTACTCCTCGAGTTGAGTTCACTCCTCGAGTTGAGTTTCGAGTCCACGAGTCGACAAGGTACTCCTCGTGCCGACTCCACATTTCTCCTCGAGTTGAGTTCACTCCTCGAGTCATGCACCGAGTCCACGAGTCGACAAGCTACTCCTCGTTCCGACTCTACACTTCTCCTCGAGTTGAGTTCACTCCTCGAGTCGAGTACCGAGTCCACGAGTCGACAAGCTACTCCTCGTGCCGACTCTACATTACTCCTCGAGTTGAGTTCACTCCTCGAGTTGAGTTTCGAGTCCACGAGTCGATCGACAACTCCTCGTGCCGACTCTACATTACTCCTCGAGTTGAGTTCACTCCTCGAGTTGAGTTTCGAGTCCACGAGTCGACAAGGTACTCCTCGTGCCGACTCCACATTTCTCCTCGAGTTGAGTTCACTCCTCGAGTCATGCACCGAGTCCACGAGTCGACAAGCTACTCCTCGTGCCGACTCTACACTTCTCCTCGAGTTGAGTTCACTCCTCGAGTCGAGTACCGAGTCCACGAGTCGACAAGCTACTCCTCGTGCCGACTCTACTTTTCTCCTCGAGTTGAGTTCACTCCTCGAGTCGAGTACCGAGTCCACGAGTCGACAAGCTACTCCCCGTGCCGAATCTACATTACTCCTCGAGTTGAGTTCACTCCTCGAGTTGAGTTTCGAGTCCACGAGTCGATCGACAACTCCTCGTGCCGACTCTACATTACTCCTCGAGTTGAGTTCACTCCTCGAGTTGAGTTTCGAGTCCACGAGTCGACAAGGTACTCCTCGTGCCGACTCCACATTTCTCCTCGAGTTGAGTTCACTCCTCGAGTCATGCACCGAGTCCACGAGTCGACAAGCTACTCCTCGTGCCGACTCTACATTACTCCTCGAGTTGAGTTCACTCCTCGAGTTGAGTTTCGAGTCCACGAGTCGATCGACAACTCCTCGTGCCGACTCTACATTACTCCTCGAGTTGAGTTCACTCCTCGAGTTGAGTTTCGAGTCCACGAGTCGACAAGGTACTCCTCGTGCCGACTCCACATTTCTCCTCGAGTTGAGTTCACTCCTCGAGTCATGCACCGAGTCCACGAGTCGACAAGCTACTCCTCGTGCCGACTCTACTTTTCTCCTCGAGTTGAGTTCACTCCTCGAGTCGAGTACCAAGTCCACGAGTCGACAAGCTACTCCTTGTGCCGACTCTACACTTCTCCTCCAGTTGAGTTCACTCCTCGAGTCGAGTACCGAGTCCACGAGTCACCAAGCTACTCCTCGTGCCGACTCTACATTACTCCTCGAGTTGAGTTCACTCCTCGAGTTGAGTTTCGAGTCCACGAGTCGGTCGACAACTCCTCGTGCCGACTCTACATTACTCCTCGAGTTGAGTTCACTCCTCGAGTTGAGTTTCGAGTCCACGAGTCGATCGACAACTCCTCGTTCCGACTCTACATTTCTCCTCGAGTTTAGTTCAATCCTCGAGTTGAGTTTCGAGTCCACGAGTCGATCGACAACTCCTCGTGCCGACTCTACATTACTCCTCGAGTTGAGTTCACTCCTTGAGTTGAGTTTCGAGTCCACGAGTCGATCGACAACTCCTCGTGCCGACTCTACACTTCTCCTCGAATTGAGTTCACTCCTCGAGTCGAGTACCGAGTCCACGAGTCGACAAGCTACTCCTCGTGCCGACTCTACATTACTCCTCGAGTTGAGTTCACTCCTCGAGTTGAGTTTCGAGTCCACGAGTCGACAAGGTACTCCTCGTGCCGACTCCACATTTCTCCTCGAGTTGAGTTCACTCCTCGAGTCATGCACCGAGTCCACGAGTCGACAAGCTACTCCTCGTGCCGACTCTATGTTTCTCCTCGAGTTGAGTTCACTCCTCGAGTCGAGTACCGAGTCCACGAGTCGACAAGCTACTCCTCGTGCCGACTCTACACTTCTCCTCCAGTTGAGTTCACTCCTCGAGTCGAGTACCGAGTCCACGAGTCGACAAGCTACTCCTCGTGCCGACTCTACATTACTCCTCGAGTTGAGTTCACTCCTCGAGTTGAGTTTCGAGTCCACGAGTCGGTCGACAACTCCTCGTGCCGACTCTACATTACTCCTCGAGTTGAGTTCACTCCTCGAGTTGAGTTTCGAGTCCACGAGTCGATCGACAACTCCTCGTTCCGACTCTACATTTCTCCTCGAGTTGAGTTCACTCCTCGAGTCGAGTACCGAGTCCACGAGTCGACAAGCTACTCCTCGTGCCGACTCTACATTACTCCTCGAGTTGAGTTCACTCCTCGAGTTGAGTTTCGAGTCCACGAGTCGATCGACAACTCCTCGTGCCGACTCTACATTACTCCTCGAGTTGAGTTCACTCCTCGAGTTGAGTTTCGAGTCCACGAGTCGATCGACAACTCCTCGTGCCGACTCTACACTACTCCTCGAGTTGAGTTCACTCGTCGAGTCGAGCACCGAGTCCACGAGTCGACAAGGTACTCCTCGTGCCGACTCCACATTTCTCCTCGAGTTGAGTTCACTCCTCGAGTCATGCACCGAGTCCACGAGTCAACAAGCTACTCCTCGTGCCGACTCTACGTTTCTCCTCGAGTTGAGTTCACTCCTAGAGTCGAGTACCGAGTCCACGAGTCGACAAGCTACTCCTCGTGCCGACTCTACACTTCTCCTCGAGTTGAGTTCACTCCTCGAGTCGAGTACCGAGTCCACGAGTCGACAAGCTACTCCTCGTGCCGACTCTACATTACTCCTCGAGTTGAGTTCACTCCTCGAGTTGAGTTTCGAGTCCACGAGTCGATCGACAACTCCTCGTGCCGACTCTACATTACTCCTCGAGTTGAGTTCGCTCCTCGAGTTGAGTTTCGAGTCCACGAGTCAATCGACAACTCCTCGTGCCGACTCTACACTACTCCTCGAGTTGAGTTCACTCGTCGAGTCGAGCACCGAGTCCACGAGTCGACAAGGTACTCCTCGTGCCGACTCCACATTTCTCCTCGAGTTGAGTTCACTCCTCGAGTCATGCACCGAGTCCACGAGTCGACAAGCTACTCCTCGTGCCGACTCTACTTTTCTCCTCGAGTTGAGTTCACTCCTCGAGTCGAGTACCGAGTCCACGAGTCGACAAGCTACTCCTCGTGCCGACTCTACACTTCTCCTCCAGTTGAGTTCACTCCTCGAGTCGAGTACCGAGTCCACGAGTCACCAAGCTACTCCTCGTGCCGACTCTACATTACTCCTCGAGTTGAGTTCACTCCTCGAGTTGAGTTTCGAGTCCACGAGTCGGTCGACAACTCCTCGTGCCGACTCTACATTACTCCTCGAGTTGAGTTCACTCCTCGAGTTGAGTTTCGAGTCCAGGAGTCGATCGACAACTCCTCGTTCCGACTCTACATTTCTCCTCGAGTTTAGTTCAATCCTCGAGTTGAGTTTCGAGTCCACGAGTCGATCGACAACTCCTCGTGCCGACTCTACATTACTCCTCGAGTTGAGTTCACTCCTTGAGTTGAGTTTCGAGTCCACGAGTCGATCGACAACTCCTCGTGCCGACTCTACACTTCTCCTCGAGTTGAGTTCACTCCTCGAGTCGAGTACCGAGTCCACGAGTCGACAAGCTACTCCTCGTGCCGACTCTACATTACTCCTCGAGTTGAGTTCACTCCTCGAGTTGAGTTTCGAGTCCACGAGTCGATCGACAACTCCTCGTGCCGACTCTACATTACTCCTCGAGTTGAGTTCACTCCTCGAGTTGAGTTTCGAGTCCACGAGTCGACAAGGTACTCCTCGTGCCGACTCCACATTTCTCCTCGAGTTGAGTTCACTCCTCGAGTCATGCACCGAGTCCACGAGTCGACAAGCTACTCCTCGTGCCGACTCTACGTTTCTCCTCGAGTTGAGTTCACTCCTCGAGTCGAGTACCGAGTCCACGAGTCGACAAGCTACTCCTCGTGCCGACTCTACACTTCTCCTCCAGTTGAGTTCACTCCTCGAGTCGAGTACCGAGTCCACGAGTCGACAAGCTACTCCTCGTGCCGACTCTACATTACTCCTCGAGTTGAGTTCACTCCTCGAGTTGAGTTTCGAGTCCACGAGTCGGTCGACAACTCCTCGTGCCGACTCTACATTACTCCTCGAGTTGAGTTCACTCCTCGAGTTGAGTTTCGAGTCCACGAGTCGATCGACAACTCCTCGTTCCGACTCTACATTTCTCCTCGAGTTTAGTTCAATCCTCGAGTTGAGTTTCGAGTCCACGAGTCGATCGACAACTCCTCGTGCCGACTCTACACTTCTCCTCGAGTTGAGTTCACTCCTCGAGTCGAGTACCGAGTCCACGAGTCGACAAGCTACTCCTCGTGCCGACTCTACATTACTCCTCGAGTTGAGTTCACTCCTCGAGTTGAGTTTCGAGTCCACGAGTCGATCGACAACTCCTCGTGCCGACTCTACATTACTCCTCGAGTTGAGTTCACTCCTTGAGTTGAGTTTCGAGTCCACGAGTCGATCGACAACTCCTCGTGCCGACTCTACACTTCTCCTCGAGTTGAGTTCACTCCTCGAGTCGAGTACCGAGTCCACGAGTCGACAAGCTACTCCTCGTGCCGACTCTACATTACTCCTCGAGTTGAGTTCACTCCTCGAGTTGAGTTTCGAGTCCACGAGTCGGTCGACAACTCCTCGTGCCGACTCTACATTACTCCTCGAGTTGAGTTCACTCCTCGAGTTGAGTTTAGAGTCCACGAGTCGATCGACAACTCCTCGTTCCGACTCTACATTTCTCCTCGAGTTTAGTTCAATCCTCGAGTTGAGTTTCGAGTCCACGAGTCGATCGACAACTCCTCGTGCCGACTCTACATTACTCCTCGAGTTGAGTTCACTCCTTGAGTTGAGTTTCGAGTCCACGAGTCGATCGACAACTCCTCGTTCCGACTCTACACTTCTCCTCGAGTTGAGTTCACTCCTCGAGTCGAGTACCGAGTCCACGAGTCGACAAGCTACTCCTCGTGCCGACTCTACATTACTCCTCGAGTTGAGTTCACTCCTCGAGTTGAGTTTCGAGTCCACGAGTCGATCGACAACTCCTCGTGCCGACTCTACATTACTCCTCGAGTTGAGTTCACTCCTCGAGTTGAGTTTCGAGTCCACGAGTCGACAAGGTACTCCTCGTGCCGACTCCACATTTCTCCTCGAGTTGAGTTCACTCCTCGAGTCATGCACCGAGTCCACGAGTCGACAAGCTACTCCTCGTTCCGACTCTACACTTCTCCTCGAGTTGAGTTCACTCCTCGAGTCGAGTACCGAGTCCACGAGTCGACAAGCTACTCCTCGTGCCGACTCTACACTTCTCCTCCAGTTGAGTTCACTCCTCGAGTCGAGTACCGAGTCCACGAGTCGACAAGCTACTCCTCGTGCCGACTCTACATTACTCCTCGAGTTGAGTTCACTCCTCGAGTTGAGTTTCGAGTCCACGAGTCGGTCGACAACTCCTCGTGCCGACTCTACATTACTCCTCGAGTTGAGTTCACTCCTCGAGTTGAGTTTCGAGTCCACGAGTCGATCGACAACTCCTCGTTCCGACTCTACATTTCTCCTCGAGTTTAGTTCAATCCTCGAGTTGAGTTTCAAGTCCACGAGTCGATCGACAACTCCTCGTGCCGACTCTACACTTCTCCTCGAGTTGAGTTCACTCCTCGAGTCGAGTACCGAGTCCACGAGTCGATCGACAACTCCTCGTGCCGACTCTACACTTCTCCTCGAGTTGAGTTCACTCCTCGAGTCGAGTACCGAGTCCACGAGTCGACAAGCTACTCCTCGTGCCGACTCTACATTACTCCTCGAGTTGAGTTCACTCCTCGAGTTGAGTTTCGAGTCCACGAGTCGATCGACAACTCCTCGTGCCGACTCTACATTACTCCTCGAGTTGAGTTCACTCCTCGAGTTGAGTTTCGAGTCCACGAGTCGACAAGGTACTCCTCGTGCCGACTCCACATTTCTCCTCGAGTTGAGTTCACTCCTCGAGTCATGCACCGAGTCCACGAGTCGACAAGCTACTCCTCGTGCCGACTCTACGTTTCTCCTCGAGTTGAGTTCACTCCTCGAGTCGAGTACCGAGTCCACGAGTCGACAAGCTACTCCTCGTGCCGACTCTACACTTCTCCTCCAGTTGAGTTCACTCCTCGAGTCGAGTACCGAGTCCACGAGTCGACAAGCTACTCCTCGTGCCGACTCTACATTACTCCTCGAGTTGAGTTCACTCCTCGAGTTGAGTTTCGAGTCCACGAGTCGGTCGACAACTCCTCGTGCCGACTCTACATTACTCCTCGAGTTGAGTTCACTCCTCGAGTTGAGTTTCGAGTCCACGAGTCGATCGACAACTCCTCGTTCCGACTCTACATTTCTCCTCGAGTTTAGTTCAATCCTCGAGTTGAGTTTCAAGTCCACGAGTCGATCGACAACTCCTCGTGCCGACTCTACACTTCTCCTCGAGTTGAGTTCACTCCTCGAGTCGAGTACCGAGTCCACGAGTCGACAAGCTACTCCTCGTGCCGACTCTACATTACTCCTCGAGTTGAGTTCACTCCTCGAGTTGAGTTTCGAGTCCACGAGTCGATCGACAACTCCTCGTGCCGACTCTACATTACTCCTCGAGTTGAGTTCACTCCTTGAGTTGAGTTTCGAGTCCACGAGTCGATCGACAACTCCTCGTGCCGACTCTACACTTCTCCTCGAGTTGAGTTCACTCCTCGAGTCGAGTACCGAGTCCACGAGTCGACAAGCTACTCCTCGTGCCGACTCTACATTACTCCTCGAGTTGAGTTCACTCCTCGAGTTGAGTTTCGAGTCCACGAGTCGATCGACAACTCCTCGTGCCGACTCTACATTACTCCTCGAGTTGAGTTCACTCCTCGAGTTGAGTTTCGAGTCCACGAGTCGATCGACAACTCCTCGTGCCGACTCTACACTACTCCTCGAGTTGAGTTCACTCGTCGAGTCGAGCACCGAGTCCACCAGTCGACAAGGTACTCCTCGTGCCGACTCCACATTTCTCCTCGAGTTGAGTTCACTCCTCGAGTCATGCACCGAGTCCACGAGTCAACAAGCTACTCCTCGTGCCGACTCTACGTTTCTCCTCGAGTTGAGTTCACTCCTAGAGTCGAGTACCGAGTCCACGAGTCGACAAGCTACTCCTCGTGCCGACTCTACACTTCTCCTCGAGTTGAGTTCACTCCTCGAGTCGAGTACCGAGTCCACGAGTCGACAAGCTACTCCTCGTGCCGACTCTACATTACTCCTCGAGTTGAGTTCACTCCTCGAGTTGAGTTTCGAGTCCACGAGTCGATCGACAACTCCTCGTGCCGACTCTACATTACTCCTCGAGTTGAGTTCACTCCTCGAGTTGAGTTTCGAGTCCACGAGTCGATCGACAACTCCTCGTGCCGACTCTACACTACTCCTCGAGTTGAGTTCACTCGTCGAGTCGAGCACCGAGTCCACGAGTCGACAAGGTACTCCTCGTGCCGACTCCACATTTCTCCTCGAGTTGAGTTCACTCCTCGAGTCATGCACCGAGTCCACGAGTCGACAAGCTACTCCTCGTGCCGACTCTACTTTTCTCCTCGAGTTGAGTTCACTCCTCGAGTCGAGTACCGAGTCCACGAGTCGACAAGCTACTCCTCGTGCCGACTCTACACTTCTCCTCCAGTTGAGTTCACTCCTCGAGTCGAGTACCGAGTCCACGAGTCACCAAGCTACTCCTCGTGCCGACTCTACATTACTCCTCGAGTTGAGTTCACTCCTCGAGTTGAGTTTCGAGTCCACGAGTCGGTCGACAACTCCTCGTGCCGACTCTACATTACTCCTCGAGTTGAGTTCACTCCTCGAGTTGAGTTTCGAGTCCACGAGTCGATCGACAACTCCTCGTTCCGACTCTACATTTCTCCTCGAGTTTAGTTCAATCCTCGAGTTGAGTTTCGAGTCCACGAGTCGATCGACAACTCCTCGTGCCGACTCTACATTACTCCTCGAGTTGAGTTCACTCCTTGAGTTGAGTTTCGAGTCCACGAGTCGATCGACAACTCCTCGTGCCGACTCTACACTTCTCCTCGAGTTGAGTTCACTCCTCGAGTCGAGTACCGAGTCCACGAGTCGACAAGCTACTCCTCGTGCCGACTCTACATTACTCCTCGAGTTGAGTTCACTCCTCGAGTTGAGTTTCGAGTCCACGAGTCGATCGACAACTCCTCGTGCCGACTCTACATTACTCCTCGAGTTGAGTTTCGAGTCCACGAGTCGACAAGGTACTCCTCGTGCCGACTCCACATTTCTCCTCGAGTTGAGTTCACTCCTCGAGTCATGCACCGAGTCCACGAGTCGACAAGCTACTCCTCGTGCCGACTCTACGTTTCTCCTCGAGTTGAGTTCACTCCTCGAGTCGAGTACCGAGTCCACGAGTCGACAAGCTACTCCTCGTGCCGACTCTACACTTCTCCTCCAGTTGAGTTCACTCCTCGAGTCGAGTACCGAGTCCACGAGTCGACAAGCTACTCCTCGTGCCGACTCTACATTACTCCTCGAGTTGAGTTCACTCCTCGAGTTGAGTTTCGAGTCCACGAGTCGGTCGACAACTCCTCGTGCCGACTCTACATTACTCCTCGAGTTGAGTTTCGAGTCCACGAGTCGATCGACAACTCCTCGTTCCGACTCTACATTTCTCCTCGAGTTTAGTTCAATCCTCGAGTTGAGTTTCGAGTCCACGAGTCGATCGACAACTCCTCGTGCCGACTCTACACTTCTCCTCGAGTTGAGTTCACTCCTCGAGTCGAGTACCGAGTCCACGAGTCGACAAGCTACTCCTCGTGCCGACTCTACATTACTCCTCGAGTTGAGTTCACTCCTCGAGTTAAGTTTCGAGTCCACGAGTCGATCGACAACTCCTCGTGCCGACTCTACATTACTCCTCGAGTTGAGTTCACTCCTTGAGTTGAGTTTCGAGTCCACGAGTCGATCGACAACTCCTCGTGCCGACTCTACACTTCTCCTCGAGTTGAGTTCACTCCTCGAGTCGAGTACCGAGTCCACGAGTCGACAAGCTACTCCTCGTGCCGACTCTACATTACTCCTCGAGTTGAGTTCACTCCTCGAGTTGAGTTTCTAGTCCACGAGTCGATCGACAACTCCTCGTGCCGACTCTACACTTCTTCTCCAGTTGAGTTCACTCCTCGAGTCGAGTACCGAGTCCACGAGTCGACAAGCTACTCCTCGTGCCGACTCTACACTACTCCTCGAGTTGAGTTCACTCGTCGAGTCGAGCACCGAGTCCACGAGTCGACAAGGTACTCCTCGTGCCGACTCCACATTTCTCCTCGAGTTGAGTTCACTCCTCGAGTCATGCACCGAGTCCACGAGTCAACAAGCTACTCCTCGTGCCGACTCTACGTTTCTCCTCGAGTTGAGTTCACTCCTAGAGTCGAGTACCGAGTCCACGAGTCGACAAGCTACTCCTCGTGCCGACTCTACACTTCTCCTCGAGTTGAGTTCACTCCTCGAGTCGAGTACCGAGTCCACGAGTCGACAAGCTACTCCTCGTGCCGACTCTACATTACTCCTCGAGTTGAGTTCACCCCTCGAGTTGAGTTTCGAGTCCACGAGTCGATCGACAACTCCTCGTGCCGACTCTACATTACTCCTCGAGTTGAGTTCACTCCTCGAGTTGAGTTTCGAGTCCACGAGTCGATCGACAACTCCTCGTGCCGACTCTACACTACTCCTCGAGTTGAGTTCACTCGTCGAGTCGAGCACCGAGTCCACGAGTCGACAAGGTACTCCTCGTGCCGACTCCACATTTCTCCTCGAGTTGAGTTCACTCCTCGAGTCATGCACCGAGTCCACGAGTCGACAAGCTACTCCTCGTGCCGACTCTACGTTTCTCCTCGAGTTGAGTTCACTCCTCGAGTCGAGTACCGAGTCCACGAGTCGACAAGCTACTCCTCGTGCCGACTCTACACTTCTCCTCCAGTTGAGTTCACTCCTCGAGTCGAGTACCGAGTCCACGAGTCGACAAGCTACTCCTCGTGCCGACTCTACATTACTCCTCGAGTTGAGTTCACTCCTCGAGTTGAGTTTCGAGTCCACGAGTCGGTCGACAACTCCTCGTGCCGACTCTACATTACTCCTCGAGTTGAGTTCACTCCTCGAGTTGAGTTTCGAGTCCACGAGTCGATCGACAACTCCTCGTTCCGACTCTACATTTCTCCTCGAGTTTAGTTCAATCCTCGAGTTGAGTTTCGAGTCCACGAGTCGATCGACAACTCCTCGTGCCGACTCTACATTACTCCTCGAGGTGAGTTCACTCCTTGAATTGAGTTTCGAGTCCACGAGTCGATCGACAACTCCTCGTGCCGACTCTACACTTCTCCTCGAGTTGAGTTCACTCCTCGAGTCGAGTACCGAGTCAACGAGTCGACAAGCTACTCCTCGTGCCGACTCTACATTACTCCTCGAGTTGAGTTCACTCCTCGAGTTGAGTTTCGAGTCCACGAGTCGATCGACAACTCCTCGTGCCGACTCTACATTACTCCTCGAGTTGAGTTCACTCCTCGAGTTGAGTTTCGAGTCCACGAGTCGATCGACAACTCCTCGTGCCGACTCTACACTACTCCTCGAGTTGAGTTCACTCGTCGAGTCGAGCACCGAGTCCACGAGTCGACAAGGTACTCCTCGTGCCGACTCCACATTTCTCCTCGAGTTGAGTTCACTCCTCGAGTCATGCACCGAGTCCACGAGTCGACAAGCTACTCCTCGTGCCGACTCTACGTTTCTCCTCGAGTTGAGTTCACTCCTCGAGTCGAGTACCGAGTCCACGAGTCGACAAGCTACTCCTCGTGCCGACTCTACACTTCTCCTCCAGTTGAGTTCACTCCTCGAGTCGAGTACCGAGTCCACGAGTCGACAAGCTACTCCTCGTGCCGACTCTACATTACTCCTCGAGTTGAGTTCACTCCTCGAGTTGAGTTTCGAGTCCACGAGTCGGTCGACAACTCCTCGTGCCGACTCTACATTACTCCTCGAGTTGAGTTCACTCCTCGAGTTGAGTTTCGAGTCCGCGAGTCGATCGACAACTCCTCGTTCTGACTCTACATTTCTCCTCGAGTTTAGTTCAATCCTCGAGTTGAGTTTCGAGTCCACGAGTCGATCGACAACTCCTCGTGCCGACTCTACATTACTCCTCGAGGTGAGTTCACTCCTTGAGTTGAGTTTCGAGTCCACGAGTCGATCGACAACTCCTCGTGCCGACTCTACACTTCTCCTCGAGTTGAGTTCACTCCTCGAGTCGAGTACCGAGTCCACGAGTCGACAAGCTACTCCTCGTGCCGACTCTACATTACTCCTCGAGTTGAGTTCACTCCTCGAGTTGAGTTTCGAGTCCACGAGTCGATCGACAACTCCTCGTGCCGACTCTACATTACTCCTCGAGTTGAGTTCAGTCCTCGAGTTGAGTTTCGAGTCCACGAGTCGATCGACAACTCCTCGTGCCGACTCTACACTACTCCTCGAGTTGAGTTCACTCGTCGAGTCGAGCACCGAGTCCACGAGTCGACAAGGTACTCCTCGTGCCGACTCCACATTTCTCCTCGAGTTGAGTTCACTCCTCGAGTCATGCACCGAGTCCACGAGTCAACAAGCTACTCCTCGTGCCGACTCTACGTTTTTCCTCGAGTTGAGTTCACTCCTAGAGTCGAGTACCGAGTCCACGAGTCGACAAGCTACTCCTCGTGCCGACTCTACACTTCTCCTCGAGTTGAGTTCACTCCTCGAGTCGAGTACCGAGTCCACGAGTCGACAAGCTACTCCTCGTGCCGACTCTACATTACTCCTCGAGTTGAGTTCACCCCTCGAGTTGAGTTTCGAGTCCACGAGTCGATCGACAACTCCTCGTGCCGACTCTACATTACTCCTCGAGTTGAGTTCACTCCTCGAGTTGAGTTTCGAGTCCACGAGTCGATCGACAACTCCTCGTGCCGACTCTACATTACTCCTCGAGTTGAGTTCACTCCTTGAGTTGAGTTTCGAGTCCACGAGTCGATCGACAACTCCTCGTGCCGACTCTACACTTCTCCTCGAGTTGAGTTCACTCCTCGAGTCGAGTACCGAGTCCACGAGTCGACAAGCTACTCCTCGTGCCGACTCTACATTACTCCTCGAGTTGAGTTCACTCCTCGAGTTGAGTTTCGAGTCCACGAGTCGATCGACAACTCCTCGTGCCGACTCTACATTACTCCTCGAGTTGAGTTCACTCCTTGAGTTGAGTTTCGAGTCCACGAGTCGATCGACAACTCCTCGTGCCGACTCTACACTTCTCCTCGAGTTGAGTTCACTCCTCGAGTCGAGTACCGAGTCCACGAGTCGACAAGCTACTCCTCGTGCCGACTCTACATTACTCCTCGAGTTGAGTTCACTCCTCGAGTTGAGTTTCGAGTCCACGAGTCGATCGACAACTCCTCGTGCCGACTCTACATTACTCCTCGAGTTGAGTTCACTCCTCGAGTTGAGTTTCGAGTCCACGAGTCGATCGACAACTCCTCGTGCCGACTCTACACTACTCCTCGAGTTGAGTTCACTCGTCGAGTCGAGCACCGAGTCCACGAGTCGACAAGGTACTCCTCGTGCCGACTCCACATTTCTCCTCGAGTTGAGTTCACTCCTCGAGTCATGCACCGAGTCCACGACTCAACAAGCTACTCCTCGTGCCGACTCTACGTTTCTCCTCGAGTTGAGTTCACTCCTAGAGTCGAGTACCGAGTCCACGAGTCGACAAGCTACTCCTCGTGCCGACTCTACACTTCTCCTCGAGTTGAGTTCACTCCTCGAGTCGAGTACCGAGTCCACGAGTCGACAAGCTACTCCTCGTGCCGACTCTACATTACTCCTCGAGTTGAGTTCACCCCTCGAGTTGAGTTTCGAGTCCACGAGTCGATCGACAACTCCTCGTGCCGACTCTACATTACTCCTCGAGTTGAGTTCACTCCTCGAGTTGAGTTTCGAGTCCACGAGTCGATCGACAACTCCTCGTGCCGACTCTACACTACTCCTCGAGTTCAGTTCACTCGTCGAGTCGAGCACCGAGTCCACGAGTCGACAAGGTACTCCTCGTGCCGACTCCACATTTCTCCTCGAGTTGAGTTCACTCCTCGAGTCATGCACCGAGTCCACGAGTCGACAAGCTACTCCTCGTGCCAACTCTACGTTTCTCCTCGAGTTGAGTTCACTCCTCGAGTCGAGTACCGAGTCCACGAGTCGACAAGCTACTTCTCGTGCCGACTCTACACTTGTCCTCCAGTTGAGTTCACTCCTCGAGTCGAGTACCGAGTCCACGAGTCGACAAGCTACTCCTCGTGCCGACTCTACATTACTCCTCGAGTTGAGTTCACTCCTCGAGTTGAGTTTCGAGTCCACGAGTCGGTCGACAACTCCTCGTGCCGACTCTACATTACTCCTCGAGTTGAGTTCACTCCTCGAGTTGAGTTTCGAGTCCACGAGTCGATCGACAACTCCTCGTTCCGACTCTACATTTCTCCTCGAGTTTAGTTCAATCCTCGAGTTGAGTTTCGAGTCCACGAGTCGATCGACAACTCCTCGTGCCGACTCTACACTTCTCCTCGAGTTGAGTTCACTCCTCGAGTCGAGTATCGAGTCCACGAGTCGACAAGCTACTCCTCGTGCCGACTCTACATTACTCCTCGAGTTGAGTTCACTCCTCGAGTTGAGTTTCGAGTCCACGAGTCGATCGACAACTCCTCGTGCCGACTCTACATTACTCCTCGAGTTGAGTTCACTCCTCGAGTTGAGTTTCGAGTCCACGAGTCGATCGACAACTCCTCGTGCCGACTCTACACTACTCCTCGAGTTGAGTTCACTCGTCGAGTCGAGCACCGAGTCCACGAGTCGACAAGGTACTCCTCGTGCCGACTCCACATTTCTCCTCGAGTTGAGTTCACTCCTCGAGTCATGCACCGAGTCCACGAGTCAACAAGCTACTCCTCGTGCCGACTCTACGTTTCTCCTCGAGTTGAGTTCACTCCTAGAGTCGAGTACCGAGTCCACGAGTCGACAAGCTACTCCTCGTGCCGACTCTACACTTCTCCTCGAGTTGAGTTCACTCCTCGAGTCGAGTACCGAGTCCACGAGTCGACAAGCTACTCCTCGTGCCGACTCTACATTACTCCTCGAGTTGAGTTCACCCCTCGAGTTGAGTTTCGAGTCCACGAGTCGATCGACAACTCCTCGTGCCGACTCTACATTACTCCTCGAGTTGAGTTCACTCCTCGAGTTGAGTTTCGAGTCCACGAGTCGATCGACAACTCCTCGTGCCGACTCTACACTACTCCTCGAGTTGAGTTCACTCGTCGAGTCGAGCACCGAGTCCACGAGTCGACAAGGTACTCCTCGTGCCGACTCCACATTTCTCCTCGAGTTGAGTTCACTCCTCGAGTCATGCACCGAGTCCACGAGTCGACAAGCTACTCCTCGTGCCGACTCTACGTTTCTCCTCGAGTTGAGTTCACTCCTCGAGTCGAGTACCGAGTCCACGAGTCGACAAGCTACTCCTCGTGCCGACTCTACACTTCTCCTCCAGTTGAGTTCACTCCTCGAGTCGAGTACCGAGTCCACGAGTCGACAAGCTACTCCTCGTGCCGACTCTACATTACTCCTCGAGTTGAGTTCACTCCTCGAGTTGAGTTTCGAGTCCACGAGTCGGTCGACAACTCCTCGTGCCGACTCTACATTACTCCTCGAGTTGAGTTCACTCCTCGAGTTGAGTTTCGAGTCCGCGAGTCGATCGACAACTCCTCGTTCTGACTCTACATTTCTCCTCGAGTTTAGTTCAATCCTCGAGTTGAGTTTCGAGTCCACGAGTCGATCGACAACTCCTCGTGCCGACTCTACATTACTCCTCGAGGTGAGTTCACTCCTTGAGTTGAGTTTCGAGTCCACGAGTCGATCGACAACTCCTCGTGCCGACTCTACACTTCTCCTCGAGTTGAGTTCACTCCTCGAGTCGAGTACCGAGTCCACGAGTCGACAAGCTACTCCTCGTGCCGACTCTACATTACTCCTCGAGTTGAGTTCACTCCTCGAGTTGAGTTTCGAGTCCACGAGTCGATCGACAACTCCTCGTGCCGACTCTACATTACTCCTCGAGTTGAGTTCAGTCCTCGAGTTGAGTTTCGAGTCCACGAGTCGATCGACAACTCCTCGTGCCGACTCTACACTACTCCTCGAGTTGAGTTCACTCGTCGAGTCGAGCACCGAGTCCACGAGTCGACAAGGTACTCCTCGTGCCGACTCCACATTTCTCCTCGAGTTGAGTTCACTCCTCGAGTCATGCACCGAGTCCACGAGTCAACAAGCTACTCCTCGTGCCGACTCTACGTTTCTCCTCGAGTTGAGTTCACTCCTAGAGTCGAGTACCGAGTCCACGAGTCGACAAGCTACTCCTCGTGCCGACTCTACACTTCTCCTCGAGTTGAGTTCACTCCTCGAGTCGAGTACCGAGTCCACGAGTCGACAAGCTACTCCTCGTGCCGACTCTACATTACTCCTCGAGTTGAGTTCACCCCTCGAGTTGAGTTTCGAGTCCACGAGTCGATCGACAACTCCTCGTGCCGACTCTACATTACTCCTCGAGTTGAGTTCACTCCTCGAGTTGAGTTTCGAGTCCACGAGTCGATCGACAACTCCTCGTGCCGACTCTACATTACTCCTCGAGTTGAGTTCACTCCTTGAGTTGAGTTTCGAGTCCACGAGTCGATCGACAACTCCTCGTGCCGAATCTACACTTCTCCTCGAGTTGAGTTCACTCCTCGAGTCGAGTACCGAGTCCACGAGTCGACAAGCTACTCCTCGTGCCGACTCTACATTACTCCTCGAGTTGAGTTCACTCCTCGAGTTGAGTTTCGAGTCCACGAGTCGATCGACAACTCCTCGTGCCGACTCTACATTACTCCTCGAGTTGAGTTCACTCCTTGAGTTGAGTTTCGAGTCCACGAGTCGATCGACAACTCCTCGTGCCGACTCTTGTTGTCAATAGTGCCCACAAGAAGAGTTGTAGTCTTTATTTTGAACATTTGATGTAATAAAGTCTCATGAAGACTCTTGCTTGTAATTGCCTATTCATTCATTAATAAAGTTGAAACGTTCATTCAATCTTCCTTGTCTGAAGCTTTATGATAAAACCATAGTCTTTTAGTCCATAAACAAACTTAACAACTTACGAAGAGACAAATGTAGATTTGCATGAACAAACTCTTCGTAGTTTGCTTAAAACGATATATTCGCAATCTTAGGGTCAAAGGACTATTGACCTCAGTATGATTGTTAGAAGAATCTATGATGTCTGGTTATGAGGCATTGAGAGTTAGGAACTCTATAGTTCTTCTAGGTATCTTCCGAAGGTACTGAATTGACCAGTGCACTTCTAGAGACAAGATAAGAACAAACCATTTAACCTCTTATGTCTCGAAGTCACTATGTATGAATTGCATCATGCTTACCTTAATCCTGAAATGAGACATGCCATTTCACACCTTAGTATTCTCATTTGAGAAAGTCAAAGTTCGGACTCACTATGTGATTCCGAACAAGGCCTATTGGTGAAGTACTAAGTTGTGAGTCTGTCATGAGTAACTTTGTGAAGTTCTCATAGATATGGAATTCATGTACAAGATTGCTGAAATGCAATGTATGTCACCTCATGCTTTGTTCCTTGGAGTGTGAATAAATGAACTGGCCAGTGTCCAAATTGAGTCTTGACTCTTTTGGATGAAACAATGTGACTTGTTAGCTCCTCGTCAATACATTGTTTCTAACTTATTCACAAGCGACAAAGGAGTTGAGGAAATAACAGCTAGAAGGGTAAAATGGTAATTTAGTAAATCCCGACTAGCTGATGACATTCATGAAGGGTAAACATAGATAATATTCAGTGGATCCGCTCATCATAATTAGGTCGAATTCTTGAGTAGAAAATAAATTCATTTGAACCGAGAGATTTTCAGTGTCAGCTCTTTAGTGGAGTCAGTTGGCATTAAGCTAAACTTGGAAAAGGTTTGTGAACTTTTGAGTCCAAGTGTTTAGCTAAAGCTTTGTTCATTTGGGTCCATGAGGTCACTGTCACGAATCACATCGATAGGAATAGTTAAACTGGAAGCTAAGCCAAAACAAGAACGAAAATAGTTAAAAGGGTATTTTTGTCTTTTGAGACATAAGGATGAAATGGATGTCAATAAATTTTGACAAGTTCATTTGATGACTTAATGTCACTCGGCCATAATATGATTAATTGGGCCTTGTGAATTAATTTCATTTCATAAGAATTTTATTGAAAACTCTTAATGGGCCTTTTTCATGTTCTCATGAATAAATGAAGAAGCTTCTAGAAGCTCCTTCTAGAAGTGAAATGGGCGCCCATAATACCCAAGGAAAGAGAGTTTATTTTGTGCATAAATGTATTTAGATACTTGCCAAAAGAAAAAGAGGAAACAAATTTCCCACACATGCAATGGGAAATTCGGCCAAGTGAGAAAAGGGAAAGCCAAGGAACAAAAAAAGGAAACAAATCCTTGCCTCTAGGAGGCAGCCTTGGGCGCCCAACAAGGAATGGGAAATGAAGGATTTTTGCTCATGAATATGTGATATTCTATAGAAGAGGAAACTACCTTATTGAAGGTGAGACCTCTCCTATAAATAGGAGCCCCATTTCCTCACAATTCATTCATCCAAGTTTAAGAGATTTGAGAGACTCTCTCTCTAGAACTTGGCCGAAGTCCTCTTCTCTCTCTCTCTAGTTTATTTTCGGTTTTCTCTTGTCTTGGCACCTAGGTCCTCACTCGACCTAGTCTTTAGCTCTGCGACTTCGAGACTCGTTCTCAAGTCGTAGTGTTTAAAAGTGCCCACTCACTGATTCCTTCTTTTCGAGTGATTTAGTGATAGAAACTTTCGTGGTTGCTCGAGGAGCCGAGGAAAGAAAGAGAGACGTGCTGCGAGGGGAGACGAGCGTTGCAACTTTCCAAAAGCTTCTACAAGGTTCAAGCTTCAAGAAAGGTTAGTAACTTTAATAGCTCATATTGGTTTTTATTTACATGTACATGCTCTTGTCTAGGTTAGTAAAAACTAGTTTTACTTAAAAAGAAAATTTTTAAAATTCCGCCGCTTAACGAAGCGTTAAACTTTTTCTTAAACCCTAGATCGATTCCAACAAATGGTATCAGAGCTATGGTCAAAGGAATGCATGTTCATGTTTTTAAAATTATGAGCTTGAAAATCGTTTTCGAAAGTTTACTAATTTTGTGACAAGTTAGAATTGTAATCTTAGATTTTTTTTTAATTTATTGCTCTTGTCTTTAAATTAAAAAGCATGTTGTTTTTCTATGAGTTTGGGATGATGTTAAAACACATTAGAATCAGTTCTAAAAGTTTTTAATTTTTTATATTAAAAAACGTGTTTTAAAGGTTTGAGAAATTTCGAGTAAAATTTTGTGACTAGTTTTGTTATCTTGCTAGTTTCTTATTTTTACTTGAATCGTTTTATGCTTGTTGTTATTTCTTTTATGCATTGTTATTACCCTGCTAATAAAACACAAATAAAAGCTTTAAACAACATCTTAAAACGTTCCGTTACACTCGATTCTTTTTCGCACCTAAAAGGACAAAGCTTTAATTTATTTCTTTTCTTCGAGCTGGAATGTAGACCCGCATTAAAAGCGGCATAACTCTCTGCTCAGAAATCGAAATTTAATGATTCTTGAATCAAATTAAAGCTCTGTCTGTCCTCTGTCCAATGCCACCGGTTTCGGCTCAAAAGGACATCGGAGCCGCCAGTTATGGCGATTTTACTCCGAGGTGCGCGGCTGTCTGAAACTCCAGTTTTTTAAAAATCCGGATTTTCAAACCCCACTACCATGAGTTATAGAACTCTAATGAGAAAATTTTCTTGAGCAAAAATGTTTTTCATATGATTATAAACATGATGTGTAAAGATTAAAAGTTTTGATTTTTGAAAGATTAATTGAAATTGAATTTTTACAAAACTAGTTTGAATTTTGAAAAACCGTTTTCACTTTCAAACTTGAAAATATTTTGTCATCCAAATCAAATAAGTTTTCAAAATGTTTTCAAAACTATATCTATATCACATATGTTCAAAATCTATATGCTCTTGAAAATTTGAGTGGGAGGTCTCCTTGTAGACAAGCCGAAAAATAAAAGATGTGTAATCTCAAACTTTCAAGTGTTCGAGTGAGTTGAAGTTCACACTTCCCTCACGCACTTTCCCGAAATAGAAAATAGGAAAAGATCGAGTATGTCCCTTGTGCCTTTATGCACTAATACTGCTCTGAACATGTCGATCTAGGATTCTCTTCTAGTTGTCCGCTCTGTCGCTCTCTAACTAGGAAATTTGTTTCCGAACTTATAAGAGTCGATGAACCAACTCCAAAAACTAAGTGGGAGGGTTATACTCGTTGTTTGTAACCCGCGATCCCCAACACTAGTGAAAGATGCAATAACGTGGGACTAAGAGCCGCTCTTGCGACCCTCACTTAAATGTGAGTACTCCAAGGCGTTATTGCTTCGATCATTGCTCAATGAGCTACGTCCGAGAGTGATGCAATGATGGCAAGGCCTCCCCTTGGGGGATTGTTTTTCAAAGCTGATCTTTTGGACTAAGTGGTTGGTTGCACACTTAGGCTCAATCCCTAGTATCCTTCCTTAAGGCTCTGCGAAAGGATATGAGTGATCAAACCAATTTACAAGGTGGCTAGTCGAAATGATGTACTGACATCTTGGCTTAGCATTAATGATGTGTCATTTACTTATAAAAGGAGATTTTTTGCGGCCTTCTCTTGAGGGAGTAAATTATCGTTTGGTTTATAACACCTTTGGGTTTTACAAAAGTCTTAATAAAACTTAAATCCTAAACCAAAGACTAATCATAAACTTGTTTCAACTGTTATAGGCAATATGTCTCTCAACCCTCTCTCAACAATTCTTTCCTCGAATAAACTCGAAGGCGACAATTACGTCGACTGGAAACGTAACCTCGACATAGTCCTTACTGTCGACAAGCACAAATGGGTTCTCACCACCCCCTGTCCTCAAACGAATGATGATTCGACGCAAGAGGAGAAAGACGTCCTGGCGGCCTGGCTTCGATCCGATGAGATTGCGAGATGCTATATTTTGGCATCGATGAACAATGTGTTGCAACAACAACATCGTGATTTCGAAACTGCCACCGATATGCTCTACAATCTCCATGAGATGTTTGGAGGGCAAGGACGTCAAGCTAGGCAACAAGCGGTCCGACAATTCATGAACTGTCGTATGAAGGCTGGAACTCCCGTTAGAGATCATATGATGCTGATCATTAGCTATCTCAACGAGATGGAGATTCTTGGATCTGAGATTGATGGGGAGACCAAAATAGATATGATCTTGGAAACTCTCCCCGAAACCTTTGATACCTTCAAATTGAACTATTCCATGAACAAGCTGGAGTACACTGTTACCGAGCTCATGAAGGAACTTCAAACCGCTGAGGCACTCACTAAGAAAAAGAGGGCTCAAGGAGAAGTACATGCTAAGGCCTCCACCTCTGGAACTGTGAAGAGACCTTACAAGGCCGATAAAAAGAACTGTCCCGCCTATCTCAAAGCAAAGGAACACTGTATTGTACTAGTTACCGAAGCATGCTTAGTAGCTGATAATGTATCATCGTGGATTATTGACTCCGCTGCTACTAACCATATTTGTTGTTCCTTGAATGGTTTCAAGAAAACCAAAAGCTTAGAGGAAGGCGAGTTCTGTTTCAAATGGGGTGATGGGAGCCTGGTGTCTGCGAAGGCTGTGGGATCCGTGACGCTGTCTTTTGAAGACCGCACCTTAAACTTGAATAATGTTTATTTTGTTCCTACCTTTGGGAAGAACTTAATATCCGTTGCTCAACTTTTCGAGCAAGATTATTATTTAAAGTTTATAAAGAATGGAATTCGTATTTCTTTTTCTAATTCTTTCGTCACTGATGCATGTATGAAGAATGGTCTTTTTTACATCTATCCCACTCAACCTTCTCTCTTAGACACCGAAATAGATAACGATCTAATTAGGGAGCCAAAGAGGATCAAACTTTCTGAATCCTCCGATCTAACAAAATCAACATACCTCTGGCACTTAAGACTTGGTCATATCAGTCTAGATAGGATTAAGAGACTTGTGAGGGATGGTCCACTCCAAGCCTCTGCAATAGGTTCACTACCTACTTGTGAATCCTGCATAGAAGGAAAAATGACTAAGCGACCTTTCTCCGATAAGGGTCGAAGAGCCACTGAGTTGCTGGAACTAATACATTCTGATGTATGTGGTCCACTCAACCAACAGGCACGTGGAGGATACGAATACTTCGTTACCTTCACTGATGATTACTCAAGATATGGGTTTGTCTATTTGCTTAAACACAAATCCGAGACCTTTAACGTATTTAAGGTCTTTAGGGCTTTAGTGGAAAAGCAAACTGGCAAAGTGATCAAAACCCTTCGATCTGATCGAGGTGGTGAGTATATGTCTGGAGAGTTCGATGACTTTCTTAAAGAAGAAGGTATCGCTTCTCAGCTTACCGCGCCTGGCACACCTCAACAAAACGGAGTGTCAGAGAGAAGAAACCGAACTCTTATGGAGATGGTTAGATCAATGATGAGTTACTCATCACTCCCGCTTTCCTTTTGGGGATATGCCCTCGAAACAGCCGCTTATATTCTGAACCAAGTTCCGTCCAAAACGGTTCCTGGTACTCCTTATGAACGATGGACTGGCCGTAAAGTGAATCTTGGCCGCATCCGAATTTGGGGTTGCCCTGCACACGTGCTAAGGCAAAAGACTAGCAAGTTGGCTAGTAGGTCAGAATTGTGCCTGTTTGTAGGATATCCGAAGGAAACCAAAGGTTTTACTTTCTATAGTCCCGAGGACGATAAGACTTTCGTTAGCACGAATGCTCGTTTCCTCGAGGAGGACTTTATGAAGGATGCGAAACCTAGAAGCAAAATTGTGCTTGAAGAAAAGTTGGGTGAGGAAGCTTCTACCTCATCTGTAAGAACTGTTCTTACCCCAACTGAAACACAACCTAACTCATCAGAATCTCGTCAAGTAGTACTTCGACGTAGTGGGAGGGCTACTCAAAAGCCTGACAGGTACATGTCTTATGGAGACTCTCTTGTAGCCGTCTCTGACATGGATGATCCTGTTTCCTATAGCCAAGCAATGGCTTGTTCTGAATCAAACCTTTGGCTTGACGCCATGAAAGTTGAGATGCACTCGATGTATGTCAACAAAGTCTGGAAACTTGTAGACCTTCCTGAAGGGATTAAACCCGTAGGGTGTAAGTGGATATACAAGAAGAAAAGGGGTCCTGATGGGAACGTTGAGACGTTCAAAGCACGACTTGTGGCGAAGGGTTATACCCAACAAGAAGGGATTGACTATGAAGAAACCTTCTCGCCAGTCGCGATGCTTAAATCCATCCGCATACTCCTATCCATAGCTGCAGCTCTCGACTATGAGATCTGGCAAATGGATGTCAAGACAGCCTTTCTGAATGGCAATCTTGACGAGCGCATTTACATGGCTCAACCAGACGGTTTCGTGGATAAAGGTCAAGAGACCAAGGTTTGTGAGTTGCTTAAATCCATTTATGGACTAAAGCAAGCATCTAGGTCATGGAACATTAGATTCGATGAAACTGTAAAGAGCTTCGGCTTTGAACAGTCAATAGATGAGCCTTGTGTTTACAAGTTAATACACGAAGGCAAAGTTGTGTTTCTGGTACTATATGTCGATGATATACTACTCATTGGTAATGACGCGGGTAAGTTATCTGAGGTTAAGGTCTGGCTAGCAAAGCAATTCGATATGAAGGATCTAGGAGAAGCCGCATACATTCTGGGAATCCAAATCTTTCGAGATAGGAAAAACCGGACCCTGTCGCTCTCTCAAGCATCTTATATTGATAAGGTGATGGATCGCTTCTCGATGCAAGACTGCAAGAGGGGTCAAACACCCTTTAGGCATGGAGTTTCACTCTCTAAGGACCAGTCTCCCAAGACTGCACAAGAGATTGAAGACATGAGGAAAATTCCTTACGCCTCTGCCGTAGGAAGCCTCATGTATGCTATGCTTTGCACCCGACCTGATGTATGTTTCGCCGTTGGCGTAGTTAGTCGTTTCCAATCCAACCCTGGACCCGAGCACTGGATTGCTGTTAAGCATGTTCTTAAGTATCTTCGAAGAACTAGGAACTTGATGCTTACATACTCAGGTACTGACCTGACTATGACGGGATATACCGACTCCGATTTTCAAGCGGATAAGGATTCCAGGAAATCCACTTCGGGATCTGTGTTCATCCTTAATGGTGGAGCTGTTGTGTGGAGAAGTATTAAGCAATCTTGCATTGCTGACTCCACAATGGAAGCAGAATATGTGGCTGCTTGTGAAGCATCCAAAGAGGCTGTATGGCTTAGAAAGTTCCTTAAGTATTTGGAAGTTGTTCCAAACGTCGACGAGCCCATGACCCTTTATTGTGATAATAGTGGGGCTGTCGCTAACTCAAAGGAACCTAGAAGCCATAAGCGCTCTAAGCATATTGAGAGGAAATACCATTTGATTCGAGAGATCGTGCAGCGCGGAGACGTGGAAGTGAAGAAGATCTCAACGGTGGACAACCTCGCAGATCCATTCACCAAGGCCCTAGCGAACAAGGTCTTCGACCAACATCGTGAGGGATTAGGCATGAAGGACTACACACACCTTCTTTGAGTCAAGTGGGAGTTTGTTGTCAATAGTGCCCACAAGAAGAGTTGTAGTCTTTATTTTGAACATTTGATGTAATAAAGTCTCATGAAGACTCTTGCTTGTAATTGCCTATTCATTCATTAATAAAGTTGAAACGTTCATTCAATCTTCCTTGTCTGAAGCTTTATGATAAAACCATAGTCTTTTAGTCCATAAACAAACTTAACAACTTACGAAGAGACAAATGTAGATTTGCATGAACAAACTCTTCGTAGTTTGCTTAAAACGATATATTCGCAATCTTAGGGTCAAAGGACTATTGACCTCAGTATGATTGTTAGAAGAATCTATGATGTCTGGTTATGAGGCATTGAGAGTTAGGAACTCTATAGTTCTTCTAGGTATCTTCCGAAGGTACTGAATTGACCAGTGCACTTCTAGAGACAAGATAAGAACAAACCATTTAACCTCTTATGTCTCGAAGTCACTATGTATGAATTGCATCATGCTTACCTTAATCCTGAAATGAGACATGCCATTTCACACCTTAGTATTCTCATTTGAGAAAGTCAAAGTTCGGACTCACTATGTGATTCCGAACAAGGCCTATTGGTGAAGTACTAAGTTGTGAGTCTGTCATGAGTAACTTTGTGAAGTTCTCATAGATATGGAATTCATGTACAAGATTGCTGAAATGCAATGTATGTCACCTCATGCTTTGTTCCTTGGAGTGTGAATAAATGAACTGGCCAGTGTCCAAATTGAGTCTTGACTCTTTTGGATGAAACAATGTGACTTGTTAGCTCCTCGTCAATACATTGTTTCTAACTTATTCACAAGCGACAAAGGAGTTGAGGAAATAACAGCTAGAAGGGTAAAATGGTAATTTAGTAAATCCCGACTAGCTGATGACATTCATGAAGGGTAAACATAGATAATATTCAGTGGATCCGCTCATCATAATTAGGTCGAATTCTTGAGTAGAAAATAAATTCATTTGAACCGAGAGATTTTCAGTGTCAGCTCTTTAGTGGAGTCAGTTGGCATTAAGCTAAACTTGGAAAAGGTTTGTGAACTTTTGAGTCCAAGTGTTTAGCTAAAGCTTTGTTCATTTGGGTCCATGAGGTCACTGTCACGAATCACATCGATAGGAATAGTTAAACTGGAAGCTAAGCCAAAACAAGAACGAAAATAGTTAAAAGGGTATTTTTGTCTTTTGAGACATAAGGATGAAATGGATGTCAATAAATTTTGACAAGTTCATTTGATGACTTAATGTCACTCGGCCATAATATGATTAATTGGGCCTTGTGAATTAATTTCATTTCATAAGAATTTTATTGAAAACTCTTAATGGGCCTTTTTCATGTTCTCATGAATAAATGAAGAAGCTTCTAGAAGCTCCTTCTAGAAGTGAAATGGGCGCCCATAATACCCAAGGAAAGAGAGTTTATTTTGTGCATAAATGTATTTAGATACTTGCCAAAAGAAAAAGAGGAAACAAATTTCCCACACATGCAATGGGAAATTCGGCCAAGTGAGAAAAGGGAAAGCCAAGGAACAAAAAAAGGAAACAAATCCTTGCCTCTAGGAGGCAGCCTTGGGCGCCCAACAAGGAATGGGAAATGAAGGATTTTTGCTCATGAATATGTGATATTCTATAGAAGAGGAAACTACCTTATTGAAGGTGTTGTCAATAGTGCCCACAAGAAGAGTTGTAGTCTTTATTTTGAACATTTGATGTAATAAAGTCTCATGAAGACTCTTGCTTGTAATTGCCTATTCATTCATTAATAAAGTTGAAACGTTCATTCAATCTTCCTTGTCTGAAGCTTTATGATAAAACCATAGTCTTTTAGTCCATAAACAAACTTAACAACTTACGAAGAGACAAATGTAGATTTGCATGAACAAACTCTTCGTAGTTTGCTTAAAACGATATATTCGCAATCTTAGGGTCAAAGGACTATTGACCTCAGTATGATTGTTAGAAGAATCTATGATGTCTGGTTATGAGGCATTGAGAGTTAGGAACTCTATAGTTCTTCTAGGTATCTTCCGAAGGTACTGAATTGACCAGTGCACTTCTAGAGACAAGATAAGAACAAACCATTTAACCTCTTATGTCTCGAAGTCACTATGTATGAATTGCATCATGCTTACCTTAATCCTGAAATGAGACATGCCATTTCACACCTTAGTATTCTCATTTGAGAAAGTCAAAGTTCGGACTCACTATGTGATTCCGAACAAGGCCTATTGGTGAAGTACTAAGTTGTGAGTCTGTCATGAGTAACTTTGTGAAGTTCTCATAGATATGGAATTCATGTACAAGATTGCTGAAATGCAATGTATGTCACCTCATGCTTTGTTCCTTGGAGTGTGAATAAATGAACTGGCCAGTGTCCAAATTGAGTCTTGACTCTTTTGGATGAAACAATGTGACTTGTTAGCTCCTCGTCAATACATTGTTTCTAACTTATTCACAAGCGACAAAGGAGTTGAGGAAATAACAGCTAGAAGGGTAAAATGGTAATTTAGTAAATCCCGACTAGCTGATGACATTCATGAAGGGTAAACATAGATAATATTCAGTGGATCCGCTCATCATAATTAGGTCGAATTCTTGAGTAGAAAATAAATTCATTTGAACCGAGAGATTTTCAGTGTCAGCTCTTTAGTGGAGTCAGTTGGCATTAAGCTAAACTTGGAAAAGGTTTGTGAACTTTTGAGTCCAAGTGTTTAGCTAAAGCTTTGTTCATTTGGGTCCATGAGGTCACTGTCACGAATCACATCGATAGGAATAGTTAAACTGGAAGCTAAGCCAAAACAAGAACGAAAATAGTTAAAAGGGTATTTTTGTCTTTTGAGACAAAGGATGAAATGAATGTCAATAAATTTCTTGACAAGGTCATTTTATGACATGTTTCACTCGGCCATGACTTGATCATTGGGCCTTGTGAATTAATTTCATTTCATAAGAATTTTATTGAAAATTCTTATTGGGCCTTTTTCATGTTGTCATGAACAAATGGAAAAGCTTCTAGAAGCCTTTTCTAGAAGGCCTTGGGCGCCCAACATACCCAACCAAGAGAGTTTATTTTGTGCATAAATGTATTTAGATACTTGCCAAAAGAAAAAGAGGAAACAAATTTCCCACACATGCTTGTATGAAATTCGGCCAAGTGAGAAAAGGGAAAGCCAAGGAACAAAAAAGGAAACAAATCCTTGCCTCTAGGAGGCAGCCTTGGGCGCCCAACAAGGAATGGGAAATGAAGGATTTTTGCTCATGAATATGTGATATTCTATAGAAGAGGAAACTACCTTATTGAAGGTGAGACCTCTCCTATAAATAGGAGCCCCATTTCCTCACAATTCATTCATCCAAGTTTAAGAGATTTGAGAGACTCTCTCTCTAGAACTTGGCCGAAGTCCTCTTCTCTCTCTCTCTAGTTTATTTTCGGTTTTCTCTTGTCTTGGCACCTAGGTCCTCACTCGACCTAGTCTTTAGCTCTGCGACTTCGAGACTCGTTCTCAAGTCGTAGTGTTTAAAAGTGCCCACTCACTAATTCCTTCTTTTCGAGTGATTTAGTGATAGAAACTTTCGTGGTTGCTCGAGGTGCCGAGGAAAGAAAAGAGAGACGTGCTGCGAGGGGAGACGAACGTTGCCAACCTTCCAAAGGCTCATCAACGTTCAAGCATCAAAAGGTTAGTAACTTTTAAAGCTCATATTAGTTTTTATTTACATGCATATGCTCTTGTCTAGGTTAGTAAAAACTAGTTTTACTTAAAAAGAAAATTTTTAAAATTCCGCCGCTTTGCGAAGCGTTTAATCTTTTTCTTAAACCCTAGATCGATTCCAACAAATGGTATCAGAGCTATGGTCAAAGGAATGCATGTTCATGTTTTTAAAATTATGAGCTTGAAAATCGTTTTCGAAAGTTTACTAATTTTGTGACAAGTTAGAATTGTAATCTTAGATTTTTTTTAATTTATTGCTCTTGTCTTTAAATTAAAAAGCATGTTGTTTTTCTATGAGTTTGGGATGATGTTAAAACACATTAGAATCAGTTCTAAAAGTTTTTAATTTTTTATATTAAAAAACGTGTTTTAAAGGTTTGAGAAATTTCGAGTAAAATTTTGTGACTAGTTTTGTTATCTTGCTAGTTTCTTATTTTTACTTGAATCGTTTTATGCTTGTTGTTATTTCTTTTATGCATTGTTATTACCCTGCTAATAAAACACAAATAAAAGCTTTAAACAACATCTTAAAACGTTCCGTTACACTCGATTCTTTTTCGCACCTAAAAGGACAAAGCTTTAATTTATTTCTTTTCTTCGAGCTGGAATGTAGACCCGCATTAAAAGCGGCATAACTCTCTGCTCAGAAATCGAAATTTAATGATTCTTGAATCAAATTAAAGCTCTGTCTGTCCTCTGTCCAATGCCACCGGTTTCGGCTCAAAAGGACATCGGAGCCGCCAGTTATGGCGATTTTACTCCGAGGTGCGCGGCTGTCTGAAACTCCAGTTTTTTAAAAATCCGGATTTTCAAACCCCACTACCATGAGTTATAGAACTCTAATGAGAAAATTTTCTTGAGCAAAAATGTTTTTCATATGATTATAAACATGATGTGTAAAGATTAAAAGTTTTGATTTTTGAAAGATTAATTGAAATTGAATTTTTACAAAACTAGTTTGAATTTTGAAAAACCGTTTTCACTTTCAAACTTGAAAATATTTTGTCATCCAAATCAAATAAGTTTTCAAAATGTTTTCAAAACTATATCTATATCACATATGTTCAAAATCTATATGCTCTTGAAAATTTGAGTGGGAGGTCTCCTTGTAGACAAGCCGAAAAATAAAAGATGTGTAATCTCAAACTTTCAAGTGTTCGAGTGAGTTGAAGTTCACACTTCCCTCACGCACTTTCCCGAAATAGAAAATAGGAAAAGATCGAGTATGTCCCTTGTGCCTTTATGCACTAATACTGCTCTGAACATGTCGATCTAGGATTCTCTTCTAGTTGTCCGCTCTGTCGCTCTCTAACTAGGAAATTTGTTTCCGAACTTATAAGAGTCGATGAACCAACTCCAAAAACTAAGTGGGAGGGTTATATTCGTTGTTTGTAACCCGCGATCCCCAACACTAGTGAAAGATGCAATAACGTGGGACTAAGAGCCGCTCTTGCGACCCTCACTTAAATGTGAGTACTCCAAGGCGTTATTGCTTCGATCATTGCTCAATGAGCTACGTCCGAGAGTGATGCAATGATGGCAAGGCCTCCCCTTGGGGGATTGTTTTTCAAAGCTGATCTTTTGGACTAAGTGGTTGGTTGCACACTTAGGCTCAATCCCTAGTATCCTTCCTTAAGGCTCTGCGAAAGGATATGAGTGATCAAACCAATTTACAAGGTGGCTAGTCAAAATGATGTACTGACATCTTGGCTTAGCATTAATGATGTGTCATTTACTTATAAAAGGAGATTTTTTGCGGCCTTCTCTTGAGGGAGTAAATTATCGTTTGGTTTATAACACCTTTGGGTTTTACAAAAGTCTTAATAAAACTTAAATCCTAAACCAAAGACTAATCATAAACTTGTTTCAACTTAAATAGGCAATATGTCTCTCAACCCACTCTCAATCTTTCTTTCCTCGATCAAACTCGAAAACGAAAACTGCGTAGATTCGAAACGTAACCTCGACATAATACCTACCGTTAACAAGCACAAATGGGTACTCACCACCCCGTGTCCTCCTCTGACGAATGATGATTCAACTCTAGAGGACAATGACGCCTTAGCGGCCTGGCTTCGATCCGATGAGATTGTGAGGTGCTATATCTTAGCATCTATGAACAATATGCTGAAAAAGCAACATCGTGACATCGAGACTGCCGCCGACATGCTCTACAATCTCCTTGAGAGTTTTGGAGGGCAAAGGCGTCAAGCAAGGCAAAAAGCAGTCCGACAGTTTATGAACTGTCATATGAAGGCTAGGACTCCTGTTAGAGACTTCATGATACTGATCATTAGTTTTCTAAATAAAATGGAAATCCTAGGATCTGAGACTGATGGGAAGAATCTCATAGATATGATCTTAGAAACTCTCCCCGCATCTCTTGATACCTCCAACATGAACTACTCCATAAACAAGCTAGTGTACACTGTTACCAAGCTTATGGAGGAACTTCACACTGCTGTAGGTCTCACTAAGAGAAAGAGGAATCAAGGAGAGGCACATGCTACTGAGCAAAAGGCCTCCACCTCTGGAACTGTGAAGAGACCTTACAAGGCCGATAAAAAGAACTGTCCCGCCTATCTCAAAGCAAAGGAACACTGTATTGTACTAGTTACCGAAGCATGCTTAGTAGCTGATAATGTATCATCGTGGATTATTGACTCCGCTGCTACTAACCATATTTGTTGTTCCTTGAATGGTTTCAAGAAAACCAAAAGCTTAGAGGAAGGCGAGTTCTGTTTCAAATGGGGTGATGGGAGCCTGGTGTCTGCGAAGGCTGTGGGATCCGTGACGCTGTCTTTTGAAGACCGCACCTTAAACTTGAATAATGTTTATTTTGTTCCTACCTTTGGGAAGAACTTAATATCCGTTGCTCGTCTTCTAGAGCAAGATTATTGTTTAAAGTTCATTAAGAATGGAATTCGTATTTCGTTTCCTGATAATTCTTTTGTCACTGATGCATGTATGAAGAATGCTATTTTCTACATCTATCCCACTAAACCTTCTCTTTTAGACACCGAAATAGATGATGATCTAATTAGGGAGCCAAAGAGGATCAAACTTTCTGAATCCTCCGATCTAACAAAATCAACATACCTCTGGCACTTAAGACTTGGTCATATCAGTCTAGATAGGATTAAGAGACTTGTGAGGGATGGTCCACTCCAAGCCTCTGCAATAGGTTCACTACCTACTTGTGAATCCTGCATAGAAGGAAAAATGACTAAGCGACCTTTCTCCGATAAGGGTCGAAGAGCCACTGAGTTGCTGGAACTAATACATTCTGATGTATGTGGTCCGCTCAACCAACAGGCACGTGGAGGATACGAATACTTCGTTACCTTCACTGATGACTACTCAAGATATGGGTTTGTCTATTTGCTCAAACACAAATCCGAGACCTTTAACGTATTTAAGGTCTTTAGGGCTTTAGTGGAAAAGCAAACTAGCAAAGTGATCAAAACCCTTCGATCTGATCGAGGTGGTGAGTATATGTCTGGAGAGTTCGATGACTTTCTTAAAGAAGAAGGTATTGCTTCTCAGCTTACCGCGCCTGGCACACCTCAACAAAACGGAGTGTCAGAGAGAAGAAACCGAACTCTTATGGAGATGGTTAGATCAATGATGAGTTACTCATCACTCCCGCTTTCCTTTTGGGGATATGCCCTCGAAACAGCCGCTTATATTCTGAACCAAGTTCCGTCCAAAACGGTTCCTGGTACTCCTTATGAACGATGGACTGGCCGTAAAGTGAATCTTGGCCGCATCCGAATTTGGGGTTGCCCTGCACACGTGCTAAGGCAAAAGACTAGCAAGTTGGCTAGTAGGTCAGAATTGTGCCTGTTTGTAGGATATCCGAAGGAAACCAAAGGTTTTACTTTCTATAGTCCCGAGGACGATAAGACTTTCGTTAGCACGAATGCTCGTTTCCTCGAGGAGGACTTTATGAAGGATGCGAAACCTAGAAGCAAAATTGTGCTTGAAGAAAAGTTGGGTGAGGAAGCTTCTACCTCATCTGTAAGAACTGTTCTTACCCCAACTGAAACACAACCTAACTCATCAGAATCTCGTCAAGTAGTACTTCGACGTAGTGGGAGGGCTACTCAAAAGCCTGACAGGTACATGTCTTATGGAGACTCTCTTGTAGCCGTCTCTGACATGGATGATCCTGTTTCCTATAGCCAAGCAATGGCTTGTTCTGAATCAAACCTTTGGCTTGACGCCATGAAAGTTGAGATGCACTCGATGTATGTCAACAAAGTCTGGAAACTTGTAGACCTTCCTGAAGGGATTAAACCCGTAGGGTGTAAGTGGATATACAAGAAGAAAAGGGGTCCTGATGGGAACGTTGAGACGTTCAAAGCACGACTTGTGGCAAAGGGTTATACCCAACAAGAAGGGATTGACTATGAAGAAACCTTCTCGCCAGTCGCGATACTTAAATCCATCCGCATACTCCTATCCATAGCTGCAGCTCTCGACTATGAGATCTGGCAAATGGATGTCAAGACAGCCTTTCTGAATGGCAATCTTGACGAGCGCATTTACATGGCTCAACCAGACGGTTTCGTGGATAAAGGTCAAGAGACCAAGGTTTGTGAGTTGCTTAAATCCATTTATGGACTAAAGCAAGCATCTAGGTCATGGAATATTAGATTCGATGAAACTGTAAAGAGCTTCGGCTTTGAACAGTCAATAGATGAGCCTTGTGTTTACAAGTTAATACACGAAGGCAAAGTTGTGTTTCTGGTACTATATGTCGATGATATACTACTCATTGGTAATGACGTGGGTAAGTTATCTGAGGTTAAGGTCTGGCTAGCAAAGCAATTCGATATGAAGGATCTAGGAGAAGCCGCGTACATTCTGGGGATCCAAATCTTTCGAGATAGGAAAAACCGGACCCTGTCGCTCTCTCAAGCATCTTATATTGATAAGGTGATGGATCGCTTCTCGATGCAAGACTGCAAGAGGGGTCAAACACCCTTTAGGCATGGAGTTTCACTCTCTAAGGACCAGTCTCCCAAGACTGCACAAGAGATTGAAGACATGAGGAAAATTCCTTACGCCTCTGCCGTAGGAAGCCTCATGTATGCTATGCTTTGCACCCGACCTGATATATGTTTCGCCGTTGGCGTAGTTAGTCGTTTCCAATCCAACCCTGGACCCGAGCACTGGATTGCTGTTAAGCATGTTCTTAAGTATCTTCGAAGAACTAGGAACTTGATGCTTACATACTCAGGTACTGACCTGACTATGACGGGATATACCGACTCCGATTTTCAAGCGGATAAGGATTCCAGGAAATCCACTTCGGGATCTGTGTTCATCCTTAATGGTGGAGCTGTTGTGTGGAGAAGTATTAAGCAATCTTGCATTGCTGACTCCACAATGGAAGCAGAATATGTGGCTGCTTGTGAAGCATCCAAAGAGGCTGTATGGCTTAGAAAGTTCCTTAAGTATTTGGAAGTTGTTCCAAACGTCGACGAGCCCATGACCCTTTATTGTGATAATAGTGGGGCTGTCGCTAACTCAAAGGAACCTAGAAGCCATAAGCGCTCTAAGCATATTGAGAGGAAATACCATTTGATTCGAGAGATCGTGCAGCGCAGAGACGTGGAAGTGAAGAAGATCTCAACGGTGGACAACCTCGCAGATCCATTCACCAAGGCCCTAGCGAACAAGGTCTTCGACCAACATCGTGAGGGATTAGGCATGAAGGACTACACACACCTTCTTTGAGTCAAGTGGGAGTTTGTTGTCAATAGTGCCCACAAGAAGAGTTGTAGTCTTTATTTTGAACATTTGATGTAATAAAGTCTCATGAAGACTCTTGCTTGTAATTGCCTATTCATTCATTAATAAAGTTGAAACGTTCATTCAATCTTCCTTGTCTGAAGCTTTATGATAAAACCATAGTCTTTTAGTCCATAAACAAACTTAACAACTTACGAAGAGACAAATGTAGATTTGCATGAACAAACTCTTCGTAGTTTGCTTAAAACGATATATTCGCAATCTTAGGGTCAAAGGACTATTGACCTCAGTATGATTGTTAGAAGAATCTATGATGTCTGGTTATGAGGCATTGAGAGTTAGGAACTCTATAGTTCTTCTAGGTATCTTCCGAAGGTACTGAATTGACCAGTGCACTTCTAGAGACAAGATAAGAACAAACCATTTAACCTCTTATGTCTCGAAGTCACTATGTATGAATTGCATCATGCTTACCTTAATCCTGAAATGAGACATGCCATTTCACACCTTAGTATTCTCATTTGAGAAAGTCAAAGTTCGGACTCACTATGTGATTCCGAACAAGGCCTATTGGTGAAGTACTAAGTTGTGAGTCTGTCATGAGTAACTTTGTGAAGTTCTCATAGATATGGAATTCATGTACAAGATTGCTGAAATGCAATGTATGTCACCTCATGCTTTGTTCCTTGGAGTGTGAATAAATGAACTGGCCAGTGTCCAAATTGAGTCTTGACTCTTTTGGATGAAACAATGTGACTTGTTAGCTCCTCGTCAATACATTGTTTCTAACTTATTCACAAGCGACAAAGGAGTTGAGGAAATAACAGCTAGAAGGGTAAAATGGTAATTTAGTAAATCCCGACTAGCTGATGACATTCATGAAGGGTAAACATAGATAATATTCAGTGGATCCGCTCATCATAATTAGGTCGAATTCTTGAGTAGAAAATAAATTCATTTGAACCGAGAGATTTTCAGTGTCAGCTCTTTAGTGGAGTCAGTTGGCATTAAGCTAAACTTGGAAAAGGTTTGTGAACTTTTGAGTCCAAGTGTTTAGCTAAAGCTTTGTTCATTTGGGTCCATGAGGTCACTGTCACGAATCACATCGATAGGAATAGTTAAACTGGAAGCTAAGCCAAAACAAGAACGAAAATAGTTAAAAGGGTATTTTTGTCTTTTGAGACAAAGGATGAAATGAATGTCAATAAATTTCTTGACAAGGTCATTTTATGACATGTTTCACTCGGCCATGACTTGATCATTGGGCCTTGTGAATTAATTTCATTTCATAAGAATTTTATTGAAAATTCTTATTGGGCCTTTTTCATGTTGTCATGAACAAATGGAAAAGCTTCTAGAAGCCTTTTCTAGAAGGCCTTGGGCGCCCAACATACCCAACCAAGAGAGTTTATTTTGTGCATAAATGTATTTAGATACTTGCCAAAAGAAAAAGAGGAAACAAATTTCCCACACATGCTTGTATGAAATTCGGCCAAGTGAGAAAAGGGAAAGCCAAGGAACAAAAAAGGAAACAAATCCTTGCCTCTAGGAGGCAGCCTTGGGCGCCCAACAAGGAATGGGAAATGAAGGATTTTTGCTCATGAATATGTGATATTCTATAGAAGAGGAAACTACCTTATTGAAGGTGAGACCTCTCCTATAAATAGGAGCCCCATTTCCTCACAATTCATTCATCCAAGTTTAAGAGATTTGAGAGACTCTCTCTCTAGAACTTGGCCGAAGTCCTCTTCTCTCTCTCTCTAGTTTATTTTCGGTTTTCTCTTGTCTTGGCACCTAGGTCCTCACTCGACCTAGTCTTTAGCTCTGCGACTTCGAGACTCGTTCTCAAGTCGTAGTGTTTAAAAGTGCCCACTCACTAATTCCTTCTTTTCGAGTGATTTAGTGATAGAAACTTTCGTGGTTGCTCGAGGTGCCGAGGAAAGAAAAGAGAGACGTGCTGCGAGGGGAGACGAACGTTGCCAACCTTCCAAAGGCTCATCAACGTTCAAGCATCAAAAAGGTTAGTAACTTTTAAAGCTCATATTAGTTTTTATTTACATGCATATGCTCTTGTCTAGGTTAGTAAAAACTAGTTTTACTTAAAAAGAAAATTTTTAAAATTCCGCCGCTTTGCGAAGCGTTTAATCTTTTTCTTAAACCCTAGATCGATTCCAACAGAAGGTGAGACCTCTCCTATAAATAGGAGCCCCATTTCCTCACAATTCATTCATCCAAGTTTAAGAGATTTGAGAGACTCTCTCTCTAGAACTTGGCCGAAGTCCTCTTCTCTCTCTCTCTAGTTTATTTTCGGTTTTCTCTTGTCTTGGCACCTAGGTCCTCACTCGACCTAGTCTTTAGCTCTGCGACTTCGAGACTCGTTCTCAAGTCGTAGTGTTTAAAAGTGCCCACTCACTGATTCCTTCTTTTCGAGTGATTTAGTGATAGAAACTTTCGTGGTTGCTCGAGGAGCCGAGGAAAGAAAGAGAGACGTGCTGCGAGGGGAGACGAGCGTTGCAACTTTCCAAAAGCTTCTACAAGGTTCAAGCTTCAAGAAAGGTTAGTAACTTTAATAGCTCATATTGGTTTTTATTTACATGTACATGCTCTTGTCTAGGTTAGTAACTTTAATAGCTCATATTGGTTTTTATTTACATGTACATGCTCTTGTCTAGGTTAGTAAAAACTAGTTTTACTTAAAAAGAAAATTTTTAAAATTCCGCCGCTTAACGAAGCGTTAAACTTTTTCTTAAACCCTAGATCGATTCCAACAACTCTACACTTCTCCTCGAGTTGAGTTCACTCCTCGAGTCGAGTACCGAGTCCACGAGTCGACAAGCTACTCCTCGTGCCGACTCTACATTACTCCTCGAGTTGAGTTCACTCCTCGAGTTGAGTTTCGAGTCCACGAGTCGATCGACAACTCCTCGTGCCGACTCTACATTACTCCTCGAGTTGAGTTCACTCCTCGAGTTGAGTTTCGAGTCCACGAGTCGATCGACAACTCCTCGTGCCGACTCTACACTACTCCTCGAGTTGAGTTCACTCGTCGAGTCGAGCACCGAGTCCACGAGTCGACAAGGTACTCCTCGTGCCGACTCCACATTTCTCCTCGAGTTGAGTTCACTCCTCGAGTCATGCACCGAGTCCACGACTCAACAAGCTACTCCTCGTGCCGACTCTACGTTTCTCCTCGAGTTGAGTTCACTCCTAGAGTCGAGTACCGAGTCCACGAGTCGACAAGCTACTCCTCGTGCCGACTCTACACTTCTCCTCGAGTTGAGTTCACTCCTCGAGTCGAGTACCGAGTCCACGAGTCGACAAGCTACTCCTCGTGCCGACTCTACATTACTCCTCGAGTTGAGTTCACCCCTCGAGTTGAGTTTCGAGTCCACGAGTCGATCGACAACTCCTCGTGCCGACTCTACATTACTCCTCGAGTTGAGTTCACTCCTCGAGTTGAGTTTCGAGTCCACGAGTCGATCGACAACTCCTCGTGCCGACTCTACACTACTCCTCGAGTTCAGTTCACTCGTCGAGTCGAGCACCGAGTCCACGAGTCGACAAGGTACTCCTCGTGCCGACTCCACATTTCTCCTCGAGTTGAGTTCACTCCTCGAGTCATGCACCGAGTCCACGAGTCGACAAGCTACTCCTCGTGCCAACTCTACGTTTCTCCTCGAGTTGAGTTCACTCCTCGAGTCGAGTACCGAGTCCACGAGTCGACAAGCTACTTCTCGTGCCGACTCTACACTTGTCCTCCAGTTGAGTTCACTCCTCGAGTCGAGTACCGAGTCCACGAGTCGACAAGCTACTCCTCGTGCCGACTCT
This sequence comes from Urtica dioica subsp. dioica, assembly GCF_054948205.1. NCBI lineage: Eukaryota > Viridiplantae > Streptophyta > Magnoliopsida > Rosales > Urticaceae > Urtica > Urtica dioica. The sequence goes on along the minus strand of NC_142759.1, from coordinate 42,001,293 downwards.
ACATTACTCCTCGAGTTGAGTTCACTCCTCGAGTTGAGTTTCGAGTCCACGAGTCGGTCGACAACTCCTCGTGCCGACTCTACATTACTCCTCGAGTTGAGTTCACTCCTCGAGTTGAGTTTCGAGTCCACGAGTCGATCGACAACTCCTCGTTCCGACTCTACATTTCTCCTCGAGTTTAGTTCAATCCTCGAGTTGAGTTTCGAGTCCACGAGTCGATCGACAACTCCTCGTGCCGACTCTACACTTCTCCTCGAGTTGAGTTCACTCCTCGAGTCGAGTATCGAGTCCACGAGTCGACAAGCTACTCCTCGTGCCGACTCTACATTACTCCTCGAGTTGAGTTCACTCCTCGAGTTGAGTTTCGAGTCCACGAGTCGATCGACAACTCCTCGTGCCGACTCTACATTACTCCTCGAGTTGAGTTCACTCCTCGAGTTGAGTTTCGAGTCCACGAGTCGATCGACAACTCCTCGTGCCGACTCTACACTACTCCTCGAGTTGAGTTCACTCGTCGAGTCGAGCACCGAGTCCACGAGTCGACAAGGTACTCCTCGTGCCGACTCCACATTTCTCCTCGAGTTGAGTTCACTCCTCGAGTCATGCACCGAGTCCACGAGTCAACAAGCTACTCCTCGTGCCGACTCTACGTTTCTCCTCGAGTTGAGTTCACTCCTAGAGTCGAGTACCGAGTCCACGAGTCGACAAGCTACTCCTCGTGCCGACTCTACACTTCTCCTCGAGTTGAGTTCACTCCTCGAGTCGAGTACCGAGTCCACGAGTCGACAAGCTACTCCTCGTGCCGACTCTACATTACTCCTCGAGTTGAGTTCACCCCTCGAGTTGAGTTTCGAGTCCACGAGTCGATCGACAACTCCTCGTGCCGACTCTACATTACTCCTCGAGTTGAGTTCACTCCTCGAGTTGAGTTTCGAGTCCACGAGTCGATCGACAACTCCTCGTGCCGACTCTACACTACTCCTCGAGTTGAGTTCACTCGTCGAGTCGAGCACCGAGTCCACGAGTCGACTAGGTACTCCTCGTGCCGACTCCACATTTCTCCTCGAGTTGAGTTCACTCCTCGAGTCATGCACCGAGTCCACGAGTCGACAAGCTACTCCTCGTGCCGACTCTACGTTTCTCCTCGAGTTGAGTTCACTCCTCGAGTCGAGTACCGAGTCCACGAGTCGACAAGCTACTCCTCGTGCCGACTCTACACTTCTCCTCCAGTTGAGTTCACTCCTCGAGTCGAGTACCGAGTCCACGAGTCGACAAGCTACTCCTCGTGCCGACTCTACATTACTCCTCGAGTTGAGTTCACTCCTCGAGTTGAGTTTCGAGTCCACGAGTCGGTCGACAACTCCTCGTGCCGACTCTACATTACTCCTCGAGTTGAGTTCACTCCTCGAGTTGAGTTTCGAGTCCACGAGTCGATCGACAACTCCTCGTTCCGACTCTACATTTCTCCTCGAGTTTAGTTCAATCCTCGAGTTGAGTTTCGAGTCCACGAGTCGATCGACAACTCCTCGTGCCGACTCTACATTACTCCTCGAGGTGAGTTCACTCCTTGAGTTGAGTTTCGAGTCCACGAGTCGATCGACAACTCCTCGTGCTGACTCTACACTTCTCCTCGAGTTGAGTTCACTCCTCGAGTCGAGTACCGAGTCCACGAGTCGACAAGCTACTCCTCGTGCCGACTCTACATTACTCCTCGAGTTGAGTTCACTCCTCGAGTTGAGTTTCGAGTCCACGAGTCGATCGACAACTCCTCGTGCCGACTCTACATTACTCCTCGAGTTGAGTTCACTCCTCGAGTTGAGTTTCGAGTCCACGAGTCGATCGACAACTCCTCGTGCCGACTCTACACTACTCCTCGAGTTGAGTTCACTCGTCGAGTCGAGCACCGAGTCCACGAGTCGACAAGGTACTCCGCGGGCCGACTCCACATTTCTCCTCGAGTTGAGTTCACTCCTCGAGTCATGCACCGAGTCCACGAGTCAACAAGCTACTCCTCGTGCCGACTCTACGTTTCTCCTCGAGTTGAGTTCACTCCTAGAGTCGAGTATCGAGTCCACGAGTCGACAAGCTACTCCTCGTGCCGACTCTACACTTCTCCTCAAGTTGAGTTCACTCCTCGAGTCGAGTACCGAGTCCACGAGTCGACAAGCTACTTCTCGTGCCGACTCTACATTACTCCTCGAGTTGAGTTCACTCCTCGAGTTGAGTTTCGAGTCCACGAGTCGATCGACAACTCCTCATTCCGACTCTACATTTCTCCTCGAGTTGAGTTCAATCCTCGAGTTGAGTTTCGAGTCCACGAGTCGATCGACAACTCCTCGTGCCGACTCTACATTACTCCTCGAGTTGAGTTCACTCCTCGAGTTGAGTTTCGAGTCCACGAGTCGATCGACAACTCCTCGTTCCGACTCTACATTTCTCCTCGAGTTTAGTTCAATCCTCGAGTTGAGTTTCGAGTCCACGAGTCGATCGACAACTCCTCGTTCCGACTCTACATTTCTCCTCGAGTTTAGTTCAATCCTCGAGTTGAGTTTCGAGTCCACGAGTCGATCGACAACTCCTCGTGCCGACTCTACATTACTCCTCGAGGTGAGTTCACTCCTTGAGTTGAGTTTCGAGTCCACGAGTCGATCGACAACTCCTCGTGCCGACTCTACACTTCTCCTCGAGTTGAGTTCACTCCTCGAGTCGAGTACCGAGTCCACGAGTCGACAAGCTACTCCTCGTGCCGACTCTACATTACTCCTCGAGTTGAGTTTCGAGTCCACGAGTCGATCGACAACTCCTCGTGCCGACTCTACATTACTCCTCGAGTTGAGTTCACTCCTCGAGTTGAGTTTCGAGTCCACGAGTCGATCGACAACTCCTCGTGCCGACTCTACACTACTCCTCGAGTTGAGTTCACTCGTCGAGTCGAGCACCGAGTCCACGAGTCGACAAGGTACTCCTCGTGCCGACTCCACATTTCTCCTCGAGTTGAGTTCACTCCTCGAGTCATGCACCGAGTCCACGAGTCAACAAGCTACTCCTCGTGCCGACTCTACGTTTCTCCTCGAGTTGAGTTCACTCCTAGAGTCGAGTATCGAGTCCACGAGTCGACAAGCTACTCCTCGTGCCGACTCTACACTTCTCCTCGAGTTGAGTTCACTCCTCGAGTCGAGTACCGAGTCCACGAGTCGACAAGCTACTCCTCGTGCCGACTCTACATTACTCCTCGAGTTGAGTTCACTCCTCGAGTTGAGTTTCGAGTCCACGAGTCGATCGACAACTCCTCGTTCCGAATCTACATTTCTCCTCGAGTTGAGTTCAATCCTCGAGTTGAGTTTCGAGTCCACGAATCGATCGACAACTCCTCGTGCCGACTCTACATTACTCCTCGAGTTGAGTTTCGAGTCCACGAGTCGATCGACAACTCCTCGTGCCGACTCTACACTTCTCCTCGAGTTGAGTTCACTCCTCGAGTCGAGTACCGAGTCCACGAGTCGACAAGCTACTCCTCGTGCCGACTCTACATTACTCCTCGAGTTGAGTTCACTCCTCGAGTTGAGTTTCGAGTCCACGAGTCGGTCGACAACTCCTCGTGCCGACTCTACATTACTCCTCGAGTTGAGTTTCGAGTCCACGAGTTGATCGACAACTCCTCGTTCCGACTCTACATTTCTCCTCGAGTTGAGTTCAATCCTCGAGTTGAGTTTCGAGTCCACGAGTCGATCGACAACTCCTCAAGCCGACTCTACATTACTCCTCGAGTTGAGTTCACTCCTTGAGTTGAGTTTCGAGTCCACGAGTCGATCGACAACTCCTCGTGCCGACTCTACACTTCTCCTCGAGTTGAGTTCACTCCTCGAGTCGAGTACCGAGTCCACGAGTCGACAAGCTACTCCTGGTGCCGACTCTACATTACTCCTCGAGTTGAGTTCACTCCTCGAGTTGAGTTTCGAGTCCACGAGTCGATCGACAACTCCTCGTGCCGACTCTACATTACTCCTCGAGTTGAGTTTCGAGTCCACGAGTCGATCGACAACTCCTCGTGCCGACTCTACACTACTCCTCGAGTTGAGTTCACTCGTCGAGTCGAGCACCGAGTCCACGATTCGACAAGGTACTCCTCGTGCCGACTCCACATTTCTCCTCGACTTGAGTTCACTCCTCGAGTCATGCACCGAGTCCACGAGTCGACAAGCTACTCCTCGTGCCGACTCTACGTTTCTCCTCGAGTTGAGTTCACTCCTCGAGTCGAGTACCGAGTCCGCGAGTCGACAAGCTACTCCTCGTGCCGACTCTACACTTCTCCTCGAGTTGAGTTCACTCCTCGAGTCGAGTACCGAGTCCACGAGTCGACAAGCTACTCCTCGTGCCGACTCTACATTACTCCTCGAGTTGAGTTCACCCCTCGAGTTGAGTTTCGAGTCCACGAGTCGATCGACAACTCCTCGTGCCGACTCTACATTACTTCTCGAGTTGAGTTCACTCCTCGAGTTGAGTTTCGAGTCCACGAGTCGATCGACAACTCCTCGTGCCGACTCTACACTACTCCTCGAGTTGAGTTCACTCGTCGAGTCGAGCACCGAGTCCACGAGTCGACAAGGTACTCCTCGTGCCGACTCCACATTTCTCCTCGAGTTGAGTTCACTCCTCGAGTCATGCACCGAGTCCACGAGTCGACAAGCTACTCCTCGTGCCGACTCTACGTTTCTCCTCGAGTTGAGTTCACTCCTCGAGTCGAGTACCGAGTCCACGAGTCGACAAGCTACTCCTCGTGCCGACTCTACACTTCTCCTCCAGTTGAGTTCACTCCTCGAGTCGAGTACCGAGTCCACGAGTCGACAAGCTACTCCTCGTGCCGACTCTACATTACTCCTCGAGTTGAGTTCACTCCTCGAGTTGAGTTTCGAGTCCACGAGTCGGTCGACAACTCCTCGTGCCGACTCTACATTACTCCTCGAGTTGAGTTCACTCCTCGAGTTGAGTTTCGAGTCCACGAGTCGATCGACAACTCCTCGTGCCGACTCTACATTACTCCTCGAGTTGAGTTTCGAGTCCACGAGTCGATCGACAACTCCTCGTGCCGACTCTACACTACTCCTCGAGTTGAGTTCACTCGTCGAGTCGAGCACCGAGTCCACGATTCGACAAGGTACTCCTCGTGCCGACTCCACATTTCTCCTCGACTTGAGTTCACTCCTCGAGTCATGCACCGAGTCCACGAGTCGACAAGCTACTCCTCGTGCCGACTCTACGTTTCTCCTCGAGTTGAGTTCACTCCTCGAGTCGAGTACCGAGTCCGCGAGTCGACAAGCTACTCCTCGTGCCGACTCTACACTTCTCCTCGAGTTGAGTTCACTCCTCGAGTCGAGTACCGAGTCCACGAGTCGACAAGCTACTCCTCGTGCCGACTCTACATTACTCCTCGAGTTGAGTTCACCCCTCGAGTTGAGTTTCGAGTCCACGAGTCGATCGACAACTCCTCGTGCCGACTCTACATTACTTCTCGAGTTGAGTTCACTCCTCGAGTTGAGTTTCGAGTCCACGAGTCGATCGACAACTCCTCGTGCCGACTCTACACTACTCCTCGAGTTGAGTTCACTCGTCGAGTCGAGCACCGAGTCCACGAGTCGACAAGGTACTCCTCGTGCCGACTCCACATTTCTCCTCGAGTTGAGTTCACTCCTCGAGTCATGCACCGAGTCCACGAGTCGACAAGCTACTCCTCGTGCCGACTCTACGTTTCTCCTCGAGTTGAGTTCACTCCTCGAGTCGAGTACCGAGTCCACGAGTCGACAAGCTACTCCTCGTGCCGACTCTACACTTCTCCTCCAGTTGAGTTCACTCCTCGAGTCGAGTACCGAGTCCACGAGTCGACAAGCTACTCCTCGTGCCGACTCTACATTACTCCTCGAGTTGAGTTCACTCCTCGAGTTGAGTTTCGAGTCCACGAGTCGGTCGACAACTCCTCGTGCCGACTCTACATTACTCCTCGAGTTGAGTTCACTCCTCGAGTTGAGTTTCGAGTCCACGAGTCGATCGACAACTCCTCGTTCCGACTCTACATTTCTCCTCGAGTTTAGTTCAATCCTCGAGTTGAGTTTCGAGTCCACGAGTCGATCGACAACTCCTCGTGCCGACTCTACGTTACTCCTCGAGGTGAGTTCACTCCTTGAGTTGAGTTTCGAGTCCACGAGTCGATCGACAACTCCTCGTGCTGACTATACACTTCTCCTCGAGTTGAGTTCACTCCTCGAGTCGAGTACCGAGTCCACGAGTCGACAAGCTACTCCTCGTGCCGACTCTACATTACTCCTCGAGTTGAGTTCACTCCTCGAGTTGAGTTTCGAGTCCACGAGTCGATCGACAACTCCTCGTGCCGACTCTACATTACTCCTCGAGTTGAGTTCACTCCTCGAGTTGAGTTTCGAGTCCACGAGTCGATCGACAACTCCTCGTGCCGACTCTACACTACTCCTCGAGTTGAGTTCACTCGTCGAGTCGAGCACCGAGTCCACGAGTCGACAAGGTACTCCGCGGGCCGACTCCACATTTCTCCTCGAGTTGAGTTCACTCCTCGAGTCATGCACCGAGTCCACGAGTCAACAAGCTACTCCTCGTGCCGACTCTACGTTTCTCCTCGAGTTGAGTTCACTCCTAGAGTCGAGTATCGAGTCCACGAGTCGACAAGCTACTCCTCGTGCCGACTCTACACTTCTCCTCAAGTTGAGTTCACTCCTCGAGTCGAGTACCGAGTCCACGAGTCGACAAGCTACTCCTCGTGCCGACTCTACATTACTCCTCGAGTTGAGTTCACTCCTCGAGTTGAGTTTCGAGTCCACGAGTCGATCGACAACTCCTCGTTCCGACTCTACATTTCTCCTCGAGTTGAGTTCAATCCTCGAGTTGAGTTTCGAGTCCACGAGTCGATCGACAACTCCTCGTGCCGACTCTACATTACTCCTCGAGTTGAGTTCACTCCTCGAGTTGAGTTTCGAGTCCACGAGTCGATCGACAACTCCTCGTTCCGACTCTACATTTCTCCTCGAGTTTAGTTCAATCCTCGAGTTGAGTTTCGAGTCCACGAGTCGATCGACAACTCCTCGTTCCGACTCTACATTTCTCCTCGAGTTTAGTTCAATCCTCGAGTTGAGTTTCGAGTCCACGAGTCGATCGACAACTCCTCGTGCCGACTCTACATTACTCCTCGAGGTGAGTTCACTCCTTGAGTTGAGTTTCGAGTCCACGAGTCGATCGACAACTCCTCGTGCCGACTCTACACTTCTCCTCGAGTTGAGTTCACTCCTCGAGTCGAGTACCGAGTCCACGAGTCGACAAGCTACTCCTCGTGCCGACTCTACATTACTCCTCGAGTTGAGTTTCGAGTCCACGAGTCGATCGACAACTCCTCGTGCCGACTCTACATTACTCCTCGAGTTGAGTTCACTCCTCGAGTTGAGTTTCGAGTCCACGAGTCGATCGACAACTCCTCGTGCCGACTCTACACTACTCCTCGAGTTGAGTTCACTCGTCGAGTCGAGCACCGAGTCCACGAGTCGACAAGGTACTCCTCGTGCCGACTCCACATTTCTCCTCGAGTTGAGTTCACTCCTCGAGTCATGCACCGAGTCCACGAGTCAACAAGCTACTCCTCGTGCCGACTCTACGTTTCTCCTCGAGTTGAGTTCACTCCTAGAGTCGAGTATCGAGTCCACGAGTCGACAAGCTACTCCTCGTGCCGACTCTACACTTCTCCTCGAGTTGAGTTCACTCCTCGAGTCGAGTACCGAGTCCACGAGTCGACAAGCTACTCCTCGTGCCGACTCTACATTACTCCTCGAGTTGAGTTCACTCCTCGAGTTGAGTTTCGAGTCCACGAGTCGATCGACAACTCCTCGTTCCGAATCTACATTTCTCCTCGAGTTGAGTTCAATCCTCGAGTTGAGTTTCGAGTCCACGAATCGATCGACAACTCCTCGTGCCGACTCTACATTACTCCTCGAGTTGAGTTTCGAGTCCACGAGTCGATCGACAACTCCTCGTGCCGACTCTACACTTCTCCTCGAGTTGAGTTCACTCCTCGAGTCGAGTACCGAGTCCACGAGTCGACAAGCTACTCCTCGTGCCGACTCTACATTACTCCTCGAGTTGAGTTCACTCCTCGAGTTGAGTTTCGAGTCCACGAGTCGGTCGACAACTCCTCGTGCCGACTCTACATTACTCCTCGAGTTGAGTTTCGAGTCCACGAGTTGATCGACAACTCCTCGTTCCGACTCTACATTTCTCCTCGAGTTGAGTTCAATCCTCGAGTTGAGTTTCGAGTCCACGAGTCGATCGACAACTCCTCAAGCCGACTCTACATTACTCCTCGAGTTGAGTTCACTCCTTGAGTTGAGTTTCGAGTCCACGAGTCGATCGACAACTCCTCGTGCCGACTCTACACTTCTCCTCGAGTTGAGTTCACTCCTCGAGTCGAGTACCGAGTCCACGAGTCGACAAGCTACTCCTGGTGCCGACTCTACATTACTCCTCGAGTTGAGTTCACTCCTCGAGTTGAGTTTCGAGTCCACGAGTCGATCGACAACTCCTCGTGCCGACTCTACATTACTCCTCGAGTTGAGTTCACTCCTCGAGTTGAGTTTCGAGTCCACGAGTCGATCGACAACTCCTCGTGCCGACTCTACACTACTCCTCGAGTTGAGTTCACTCGTCGAGTCGAGCACCGAGTCCACGATTCGACAAGGTACTCCTCGTGCCGACTCCACATTTCTCCTCGACTTGAGTTCACTCCTCGAGTCATGCACCGAGTCCACGAGTCGACAAGCTACTCCTCGTGCCGACTCTACGTTTCTCCTCGAGTTGAGTTCACTCCTCGAGTCGAGTACCGAGTCCGCGAGTCGACAAGCTACTCCTCGTGCCGACTCTACACTTCTCCTCGAGTTGAGTTCACTCCTCGAGTCGAGTACCGAGTCCACGAGTCGACAAGCTACTCCTCGTGCCGACTCTACATTACTCCTCGAGTTGAGTTCACTCATCGAGTTGAGTTTCGAGTCCACGAGTCGGTCGACAACTCCTCGTGCCGACTCTACATTACTCCTCGAGTTGAGTTCACTCCTCGAGTTGAGTTTCGAGTCCACGAGTCGATCGACAACTCCTCGTTCCGACTCTACATTTCTCTTCGAGTTGAGTTCAATCCTCGAGTTGAGTTTCGAGTCCACGAGTCGATCGACAACTCCTCGTGCCGACTCTACACTACTCCTAGAGTTGAGTTCACTCCTCGAGTCATGCACCGAGTCCACGATTCGACAAGCTACTCCTTGTGCCGACTCTACATTACTCCTCGAGTTGAGTTCACTCCTCGACTTGAGTTTCGAGTCCACGAGTCGATCGACAACTCCTTGTGCCGACTCTACATTACTCCTCGATTTGAGTTCACTCCTCGAGTTGAGTTTCGAGTCCACGAGTCGATCGACAACTCCTCGTGCCGACTCTACACCACTCCTCGAGTTGAGTTTACTCCTCGAGTCGAGCACCGAGTCTACGAGTCGACAACATACTCCTCGTGCCGACTCTACATTTCTCCTCGAGTTGAGTTTAGTCCTCGAGTCGAGTACCGAGTCCACGATTCAACAAGCTACTGCTCGTGCCGACTCCACGTTTCTCCTCGAGTTGAGTTCACTCCTCGAGTCGAGTACCGAGTCCACGAGTCGATCGACAACTCCTCGTGCCGACTCTACACTACTCCTCGAGTTGAGTTCACTCCTCGAGTCGAGCACCGAGTCCACGAGTCGAGAAGCTACTCCTCGTGCCGACTCTCCATTACTCCTCGAGTTGAGTTCACTCCTCGAGTTAAGTTTCGAGTCCACAAGTCGATCGACAATTCCTCGTGCCGTCTCTACATTACTCCTCGAGTTGAGTTCACTCCTCGAGTTGAGTTTCGAGTCCACGAGTCGATCGACAACTCCTCGTGCCGACTCTACACTACTCCTCGAGTTGAGTTCACTCCTCGAGTCGAGCACCGAATCCACGAGTCGGCAAGCTACTCCTCGTGCCGACTCTACATTACTCCTCGAGTTGAGTTCACTCCTCGAGTTGAATTTCGAGTCCACAAGCCGATCGACAACTCCTCGTGCCGACGCTACATTACTCCTCAAGTTGAGTTCACTCCTCGAGTTGAGTTTCGAGTCCACGAGTCGATCGACAAATCCTAGTGCCGACTCTACATTTCTCCTCGAGTTGAGTTCACTCCTCGAGTTGAGTTTCGAGTCCACGAATCGATCGAGTCCACGAGTCGACAGGCTACTCCTCGTGCCGACTCTACTTTACTCCTCGGGTTGAGTTCACTCCTCGAGTCGAGCACCGAGTCAACGAGTCGACAAGCTACTCCTCGTGCCGACTCTACATTTCTCCTCGAGTTGAGTTCACTCCTCGAGTCGAGTACCGAGTCCACGAGTCGACAAGCTACTCCTCGTGCCGACTCTACGTTTCTCCTCGAGTTGAGTTCACTCCTTGAGTCGAGCACCGAGTCCACGAGTCGACAAGCTACTCCTCGTGCCGACTCTACATTTCTCCTCGAGTTGAGTTCACTCCTCGAGTCGAGTACCGAGTCCAGGAGTCGACAAGCTACTCCTCGTGCCGACTCTACGTTTCTCCTCGAGTTGAGTTCACTCCTCGAGTCGAGTACCGAGTCCACGAGTCGACAAGCTACTCCTCGTGCCGACTCTACGTTTCTCCTCGAGTTGAGTTCACTCCTCGAGTCGAGTACCGAGTCCACGAGTCGACAAGCTACTCCTCGTGCCGACTCTACGTTTCTCCTCGAGTTGAGTTCACTCCTTGAGTCGAGCACCGAGTCCACGAGTCGACAAGCTACTCCTCGTGCCGACTCTACATTTCTCCTCGAGTTGAGTTCACTCCTCGAGTCGAGTACCGAGTCCATGAGTCGACAAGCTACTCCTCGTGCCGACTCTACGTTTCTCCTCGAGTTGAGTTCACTCCTCGAGTCGAGTACCGAGTCCACGAGTCGACAAGCTACTCCTCGTGCCGACTCTACGTTTCTCCTCGAGTTGACTTCACTCCTCGAGTCGAGTACCGAGTCCACGAGTCGACAAGCTACTCCTCGTGCCGACTCTACATGTCGCCTCGAGTTGAGTACAATCCTCGAGTCAAGTACCGAGTCCACGAGTCGACTAGCTACTCCTCGTGACGACTCTAGATGTCTCCTCAGGTCGAGTTCACTCCTCGAGTCGAGTACCAAATAAGGACGGGCCGCCTGAGTACCCAAACGCGAAACGCACACCAGGGCGCCGCACTCACAAAGGCACAAGGCTCAACCCAAGAGACCCAACCCGGAAATGCGACCAGCGCACTAAGGTGCCACACTCACTGGGGGATCAAGTCTGCACCCAACCTTGCCTTTCACGTGACGCACGCGCCCAGTGGTGCCATGTTCATGAGATGGTATAGCCACACAAATGTGGCACCGCGCTCGCCGCCCAGCTCGTGAGCCGAAATGCAGCGAGTTACAAATGGGTTTCAAAGGTTTGCGTCCGCCGGACGTATCTGGTATAGCCAGCGTCCACGGGAAACCTCGCCACACAAATGTGGCACCGCGCTCACCGCCCAACTCGTGAGCCGAAAGGCAGTGAGTTACAAATGGGTTTCAAAGGCTTGCGTCCGCCGGACGTATCTGGTCTAGCCAGCGTCCACGGGAAACCTGGCCACACAAATGTGGCACCGCGCTCGCCGCCCAGCTCGTGAGCCGAAAGGCAGCGAGTTACAAATGGGTTTCAAAGGTTTGTGTCCGCCGGACGTATCTGGTCTAGCCAGCGACCACGGGAAACCTGGCCACACAAGTGTGGCACCACGCTCGCCGCCCATCTCGTGAGCCGAAAGGCAGCGAGTTACAAATGGGTTTCAAAGGCTTGCGTCCGTCGGACGTATCTGGTCTAGCCAGCGTCCACGGGAAACCCGGTCACACATATGTGGCACCACGCTCGCCGCCCAGCTCGTGAGCCGAAAGGCAGCGAGTTACAAATGGGTTTCAAAGGATTGCGTCCGCCGGACGTATCTGGTCTAGCCAGCGTCCACGGGAAACCTAGCCACACAAATGTGGCACCGCGCTCGCCGCCTAGATCGTGAACCGAAAGGCAGCGAGTTAGAAATGGGTTTCAAAGGCTTGCGTCCGCCGGACGTATCTGGTCTAGCCAGCGTCCACGGGAAACCCGGCCACACAAATGTGGCACCGCGCTCGCCTCCCAACTCATGAGCCGAATGGCAGCGAGTCAAAAATGGGTTTCAAAGGCTTGCGTCCGCCGGACGTATCTTGTCTAGCCAGCGTCCGCGGGAAACCCGGTCACACGAACGTGACACCGGGGCCCCCCGAGGCCCGAGTCGCGCAAATCTATTACGCCTCCGCTGGTAAGTCGAGAAAATAAGACGCGCACCGACAAAACCGTGCGAGTCGACTACGATAGTATGTCGAGAACATAGGACGTCCCTTGTGACGCACAAAAGCCGTCCCTTGTGACGCACCGGAGGCCGTCCCCCGCTATGCACTGAAAACCCTTATACGGCATGCTCGCAAACCCGAGAGCGTTCATCCCACATCCGCATTAAAGCGTAGATTTTGAGTTTCCACTCGACCTACGCTCGACCGGAAACTCGGGGGGCTAATGTTACCGATCCATCTCGGCCTGGTAGAGCAGCGACGGCCGCGATAGCGACCACCCCGGGTCTCCCCCGACGCATGGCCGACCTCCGGCGTCATGAGCTCGGCCTCCAGCTCCATGGCCGACCTCCGGCCTCATGAGCTCGGCCTCCAGCTCCATGGCCGACCTCCGGCCTCATGAGCTCGGCCTCCAGCTCCATGGCCGACCTCCGGCCTCATGAGCTCGGCCTCACGAGCTCAACCTCGGCCTCACGAGCTCGACCTCGGCCTCATAAGCTCGACCTCGGCCTCACGAGCTCGACCTCGGCCTCACGGGCTCGGCCTCGGCCTCATAAGCTCGACTTCGGCCTCACGAGCTCGAATAACCTCGGCCATCAGCCATCCTCGGCCAATGGCCGAGCCTGGCTATCCTCGGCCATGGGCTATCCTCGGCCATCGGCCATCCTCGGCCATCGGCCATCCTCGGCCATCGGCTATCCTCGGCCATCGGCCATCCTCGGCCATCGGCTATCCTCGGCCAGCGGCCATCCTCGGCCATCGGCCATCCTCGGCCAATGGCCGAGCCCGGCTATCCTCGGCCATCGGCCATCCTCGGCCAATGGCCGAGCCTATGCTATCCTCGGCCAGTAGCCGAGCCTATGCTATCCTCGGCCATCAGCTGGCCCGAGGTCGGCCTCGGCGAAGTGGCCCGCCAATGACCCCTTGGTCATCTATAAATACATGAGGCTTGCCCTCTTCCAAAGGTAATCCATTTTTGAGTCCCTAAACGCTGTCGAACTCGTACTTCACTCGTTTCGCTCATCTTTGGCCTCTCACCACCTCAATCCCACTAATGTTGAGCGTCGGAGAGGTAAACAGAGGCACCCCCTCTGTTTCCCCTCTGTAGTTCACGTGTTCTCTCTTCCTTTTCAGTGCTTGGACGAACTCAAGGGACATTCACAGCTAAGGGACGACTTGGGATACCAAGTCCGACACGCTCGAGCCGAAGTGAGACCACTTGGTCTGGCCTTGGGTCTAACCACTTTGGGCTCCTAAATGGTTGTCCGAAAATCGGCGACAACAGAGTTCAATAGTCCTTTGACCCTTAGATTGCGAATATATGGTTTTAAGCAAACTACGAAGAGTTTGTTCATCAAATCTATATTTGTCTCTTCGTAAGTTGTTTAGTTTGTTTATGGACTAAAGACTAATGTTTTATCATAAATCTTCAGACAAGGAAGATTGAATGAACGTTTCAACTTTTATTATTAAATAAGAAGTTACAAGCAAGACTCGTCGTAAGACTATATGACATCAAATGTACATAAATACACACTACAACTCAGAGGGTCAATGGCCGACTCAAGCTTGCTCACTCGGCGAAGGGGTCTTCAAACCACCCCTTGGCTGCCTATAAATACAAGGGTACCTCCCTTGACCCAGTAATCCAATTTTGAGTCCCGAAACGCTGTCGAACTCGTACTTCAGTCGTTTCGCTCATCTTTGGCCTCTCACCACCTCTAAAACCTCTATACTCCACCTCAATCCTACTAATGTTGAGCGTCGGAGAGGTAAACAGAGGCACCCCCTCTGTTTTCCCTTCCTAGTTCACCTGTTCTTTACTCCTTTTCAGGTACTCTGACGAACTCAAGGGACATTCACATCTAAGGGACGATTTGGGATACCAAGTCCGACACGCTCGAGCCGAAGTGAGACCACTTCGTCTGGCCTTGGGTCTAACCACTTTGGGCTCCTAAATGGTTGTCCGAAAAACAGCGACAACATTTTGGCGCTAGAAGGAGGGAACCGCTCGACCTTGGCGACGCGCCCCCTTCCATTCCTCTTTCCTGCTACTTCTACGACTCTCGAGAGATGAGTCGTGTCCCCGCCACCTCCGTGGGCGCCCGAGCGACTAGCTCGGGGCACGACCTCCGAAGCTCTGTGCACCGTCTTGAAGGGCAACCTCATGATAATGAGAGCCAGCCCCGAGACCCGACGAATGACCCCGAGGCGGCAGTCCTAGAGGACACGGCTCGAAAGCTCGCCGTGCTCCTAGACCGTCCCGGCATCACCGGCGCGCTCATCGCCGACCTCCTCGACTCCAACCACTACGTCGACCATGACGAGAAAGACCCCGATTACGTGGTGAAGTCGAGAACCAGCGAGACAAACCTCGACCACGCTATTCACAAAAGTGAACGCGCACGCACTCCTTCGAGGAGGCTGTCTAGGCATCCACCATCGAGCGAACAAACACATGCGCTCTCAAGGGGACACCCTCGAGAGACCGCATCGAGACGTCAAAGATCGCGCAACGCTCGAGGATGCTCAATCTCAAGGTCCAGAAAGGGACGCTCCAAGCTCACCATTCGCGTCCAAGGCCTCCGATTGGGCGACGACACCGAAGGTCATGGCGCCCATCGAGGACGTCACTTGAACGACGTATCCTTGCCGAGGGTGATAGGGACGGCCAACGAAGACTTGAGAGACCATCTCGATTCCGGAAGGGAATCCCATGGATGCGACCTGAGAGAGAAACTCAGCGTCCGATGCGAGACCGTGAGAGAGGCTGCCTTGGGACGCCAACCACCCAACGTTGCTGACCGTGCATCCCACAGAAAGCGCAATGCCATACTCACGGCACCGGCCGCCAGTCTCGGCTCGCGAAAGAAGAGGCGTAGAAGTGGTCAAGTCCCTAATGACCACCCTTCTCCAGCCCCGAAGCAATCCTTCGTCCCTCTCAACGCGACACCCGACAGGATCCTGAGCCTACACAGAGAGAAGCTGGGATCCCCACCTCCGATGAAGAAGGAACCCGCAACACGAGACAAGAACAAACGTTGCGAGTATCACCGTGATCACGGGCACACGACAATTCAATGCGACCAACTTAGGAAGCGAATTGATTCCCTAATTCGAGGTGGGGACTTCAAGGAATTCGTCGCTGTTGGAATCGATCTAGGGTTTAAGAAAATAATTAACGCTTCGGTAAGCGGCGGAAATTTAAAAATTTTCTTTTACAAGTAAAAATGGTTTTTACTAACCTAGACAAAAGAGCAAGTACACGTAATTAAAAACTATTATGAATATAGAAGTTTACTAACCTTTCTTGAAGCTTTATCTTTGAGAAGCTCTTAGAAAGTTGCAACGCTCGTCTCCTCTCGCAGCACGTCTCTCTTTCTTTCCTCGGCACCTCGAGAAACCACGAAAGTTTCTATCACTAAATCACTCGAAATAATGGAATTAGTGAGTGGGCACTTTTAAACACTACGACTTAAGAACGAGTCTTGAAGTCGCAGAGCTAAACACTAGGTCAAATGAGGACCTAGGTGCCAAAACAAAAAATCGAAAATAAACTAGAGAGAGAGAGAGGAAGGGGCGGCCAAGTCTAGAGAGAGAAGCTCTCAATCTCTAAAACTTTGGATGAATGAAAAGTGTGGAATGAGGCTCCTATTTATAGGAGAGGTCTTACCTTCAATAAGGTAGTTTCCTCTTCTATAGAATATCACATATTCATGAGCCAATTTCCCTTTTCCTTCAAAGAGTCACACGGCCAAGACTTGCCAAGCAAGTCCATGCATTTGTTTCCTCTTTTATTTGCTTCTCTCTTGACCTTATTTGGGCGCCCACATGTTTCCTCTTAGGGGAAATTTGTTTCCTCTTTTTCTTTTGGCAAGTATCTTCATACATTCATGCACAAAATATTCTCTCTTTTCCTTGGGTATTTGGGCGCCTATCCTCATCTAGAAGGAGCTTCTAGAAGCTTCTTCATTTGTTCATGACAACATGAGAAAAGCCCATTAAGAATTTTCAATAAAATTCTTACGAAATGAAATTAATTCACAAGGCCCAATTAATCATATTATGGCCGAGTGACATTAAGTCATTAAATGAACTTTTATTATTAAATAAGCAGTTACAAGCAAGAGTCTTTGTAAGACTATATGACATCAAATGTACATAAATACACACTACAACTCAGAGGGTCAATGGCCGACTCAAGCTTGCTCACTCGGCCAAGGGGTCTTCAAACCACCCCTTGGCTGCCTATAAATACAAGGGTACCTCCCTTGACCCAGGTAATCCAATTTTGAGTCCCGAAACGCTGTCGAACTCGTACTTCAGTCGTTTCGCTCATCTTTGGCCTCTCACCACCTCTAAAACCTCTATACTCCACCTCAATCCTACTAATGTTGAGTGTCGGAGAGGTAAACAGAGGCACTTCCTCTGTTTTCCCTTCCTAGTTCACCTGCTCTTTACTCCTTTTCAGGTACTCTGACGAACTCAAGGGACATTCACATCTAAGGGACGATTTGGGATACCAAGTCCGACACGCTCGAGCCGAAGTGAGACCACTTGGTATTGCCTGTTGGAATCGATCTAGGGTTTAATAAAATAATTAACGCTTCGGGAAGCGGCGGAATTTTAAAAATTTTCTTTTATAAGTAAAAACTGTTTTTACTAACCTAGACAAGTGCAAGTACATGTAATTAAAAACTAATATGAGCTAAGAAGTTTACTAACCTTTCTTGAAGCTTGATCTTTGAGAAGCTCTTAGAAAGTTGCAACGCTCGTCTCCCCTCGCAGCACGTCTCTCTTCCTTTCCTCGGCACCTCGAGCAACCACGAAAGTTGCTATCACTAAATCACTCGAAATAAAGGAATTAGTGAGTGGGCACTTTTAAACACTACGACTTAAGAACAAGTCTTGAAGTCGCAGAGCTAAACACTAGGTCGAGTGAGGACCTAGGTGCCAAAACAAGAAAAATCGAAAATAAACTAGAGAGAGAGAGAGAGGAGTTTCGGCCAAATTTCTAGAGAGAGAGTCTCTCAAATCTCTTAAACTTGGATGAATCAAATGTGAGGAAATGAGGCTCCTATTTATAGGAGAGGCTTTACCTTCAATAAGGTAGTTTCCTCTTCTATATTGAATATCACATATTCATGACCAAATCCCTTGTTTCCCTTTTTCACTTTGGGCGTGCAAGGCATTACCTATGCCACATGGATTTGTTTCCTCATTTATCTTCTCCCTCTTTGGCTTAGTTGGCCGAATTTCCTTATGGCATGCATAGGAAATTTGTTTCCTCTTTTTCTTTTGGCAAGTATCTTGATACATTTATGCACAAAATAATCTCTCTTTCTATCTTAGGGTTGGGCGCCTATTTCATCTCTAGAAGGAGCTTCTAGAAGCTTCTTCATTTGTTCATGACAACATGTTAAAGGCCCATTAAGAATTTTCATTAAAATTCTTATGAAATGAAATTAGTCCACAAGGCCCATTTAATCTTATTATGGCCGAGTGTTACTTGTCATCAAATGACCATGTCAAAAAATTTATTGACATTCATTTCATCCTATGTCTCAAAAGACAAAAATACCCTTTTGACAATTTTCGTTCTTGTTTTGACTTGGCTTCCAGTTTAACTATTCCTACTCGATGTGATTCGTGACAGTGACCTCATGGACCCAAATGAACAAAGCTTGAGCTAAACACTTGGACTCAAAAGTTCACAAACCTTTTCCAAGTTTAGCTTAATGCCAACTGACTCCACTAAAGAGTTGACACTGAAAATCTCTCGGTTCAAATGAATTTATTTTCTACTCAAGAATTCAACCTAATTATGATGAGCGGATCCACTGAATATTATCTATGTTTACCCTTCATGAATGTCATCAGCTAGTCGGGATTTACTAAATTACCATTTTACCCTTCTAGCTGTTATTTCCTCAACTCCTTTGTCGCTTGTGAATAAGTTAGAAACAATGTATTGACGAGAAGCTAACAAGTCACATTGTTTCATCCAAAAGAGTCAGGACTCAATTTGGACACTGGCCAGTTCATTTATTCACACTCCAAGGAACAAAGCATGAGGTGACATACATTGTATTTCAGCAATCTTGTACATGAATTCCATATCTATGAGAACTTCACAAAGTTACTTATGACATTCTCACAACTTAGTACTTCACCAATAGGCCCTGTTCGGAATCACATAGTGAGTGCGAACTCTGACTTTCTCAAATGAGAATACTAAGCTGTGAAATGGCATGTCTCATTTCAGGATTAAGGTAAGCATGATGCAATTCATACATAGTGACTTCGAGACATAAGAGGTTAAATGGTTTGATCTTAACTTGTCTCTAGAAGTGCACTGGTCAATTCAGTACCTTCGGAAGATACCTAGAAGAACTATAGAGTCTCCAACTCTCAATGCCTTATAACCAGACATCATAGATTCTTCTAACAATCGTACTGAGGTCAATAGTCCTTTGACCCTAAGATTGCGAATATATCGTTTTAAGCAAACTACGAAGAGTTTGTTCATGCAAATCTACATTTGTCTCTTCGTAAGTTGTTAAGTTTGTTTATGGACTAAAGACTAATGTTTTATCATAAAGCTTCAGACAAGGAAGATTGAATGAACGTTTCAACTTTTTATTAATGAATAAGCAATTACAAGCAAGAGTCTTCATGAGACTATATTACATCAAATGTACACAAATAGACACTACTACTCTTCTTGTGGGCACCATTGATAACAAACTCCCACTTGACTCAAAGAAGATGTGAGTAGTCCTACATTCCTAATCCCTCTCGATGTTGGTCGAAGACCATGTTCGCTAGGGCCTTGGTGAATAGATCTGCCAGAGATCTACTTCACCTCCACGTCTCCGCGTTGCGCGATCTCTCGAATCAAATGGTATTTCCTCTCAATATGCTTAGAGCGCTTATGGCTTCTAGGTTCCTTTGAGTTAGCGACAGCCCCACTATTATCACAATAAAGGGTCATGGGCTCGTCGACGTTTGGAACAACTTCCAAATACTTAAGGAATTTTCTAAGCCATACAACCTCTTTGGATGCTTCACAAGCAGCCACATATTCTGCTTCCATTGTGGAGTCAGCAATGCAAGATTGCTTAATACTTCTCCACACAACAGCTCCACCATTAAGAATGAACACAGATCCCGAAGTGGATTTCCTGGAATCCTTATCCGCTTGAAAATCGGAGTTGGTATATCCCGTCATAGCCAGGTCAGTACCTGAGTATGTAAGCATCAAGTTCCTGGCTCTTCGAAGATACTTAAGAACATGCTTAACAGCAATCCAGTGCTCGGGTCTAGGGTTGGATTGGAAACGGCTAACTACGCCAACGGCGAAACAGATTTCAGGTCTAGTGCAAAGCATAGCATACATGAGGCTTCCTACGGCAGAGGCGTCAGGAATTTTCCTTATGTCTTCATCTCTTGTGCAGTCTTGGGAGACTGGTCCTTAGAGTGTGAAACTCCATGCCTAAAGGGTGTTTGACCCCTCTTGGAGTCTTGCATCGAGAAGCGATCCATCACCTTATCAATATAAGATGCTTGAGAGAGCGACATGGTCCGGTTTTTCCTATCTCGAAAGATTTGGATCCCCAAAATGTACGCGGCTTCTCCTAGATCCTTCATATCGAATTGCTTTGCCAGACAGACCTTAACCTCAGATAACTTACCCATGTCATTACCAATGAGTAGTATATCATCGACATATAGTACCAGAAACACAACTTTGCCTTCGTGTATTAACTTGTAAACACAAGGCTCATCTATTGACTGTTCAAAGCCAAAGCTCTTTACAGTTTCATCGAATCTAATATTCCATGACCTAGATGCTTGCTTTAATCCATAAATGGACTTAAGTAACTCACAAACCTTGGTCTCTTGACCTTCTTATACGAAACCGTCTGGTTGAGCCATGTAAATGCGCTCGTCAAGATTGCCATTCAGAAAGGCTGTCTTGACATCCATTTGCCAGATCTCATAGTCGAGAGCTGCAGCTATGGATAGGAGTATGCGGATGGATTTAAGCATCGCGACTGGCGAGAAGGTTTCTTCATAGTCAATCCCTTCTTGTTGGGTATAACCCTTCGCTACAAGTCGTGCTTTGAACGTCTCGACGTTCCCATCAGGACCCCTTTTCTTCTTGTATATCCACTTACACCCTACGGGTTTAATCCCTTCAGGAAGGTCTACAAGTTTATAGACTTTGTTGACATACATCGAGTGCATTTCAACTTTCATGGCGTCAAGCCAAAGGTTTGATTCAGAACAAGCCATCGCTTGGCTATAGGAAACAGGATCATCCATGTCAGAGACGGCTATAAGAGAGTCTCCATAAGACATGTACCTGTCAGGCTTTAGAACAGCCCTCCCACTACGTCGAAGTACTACTTGACGAGATTCTGATGAGTTAGGTTGTGTTTCAGTTGGGGTAAGAACAGTTCTTACAGATGAGGTAGAAGCTTCCTCACCCAACTTTTCTTCAAGCACAATTTTGCTTCTAGGTTTTGCATCGTTCATAAAGTCCTCCTCAAGGAAACGAGCATTCGTGCTAACGAAAGTCTTATCGTCCTCGGGACTATAGAAAGTAAAACCTTAGGTTTCCTTTGGATATCCAACGAACAGACACAATTCTGACCTACTAGCCTGTTGTCAATGGTGCCCACAAGAAGAGTTGTAGTCTTTATTTTGTACATTTGATGTAATAAAGTCTCATGAAGACTCTTGCTTGTAATTGCCTATCTATTCATTAATAAAGTTGAAACGTTCATTCATTCTTTCTTTGTTTGAAGCTTTATGATAAAACCTTAGTCTTTTAGTCCATAAACAAACTTAACAACTTACGAAGAGACAAATGTAGATTTGCATGAACAAACTCTTCATAGTTTGCTTAAAACGATATATTCGCAATCTTAGGGTCAAAGGACTATTGACCTCAGTATGATTGTTAGAAGAATCTATGATGTCTGGTTATGAGGCATTGAGAGTTGGAGACTCTATAGTTCTTCTAGGTATCTTCCGAAGGTACTGAATTGACCAGTGCACTTCTAGAGACAATATAAGAACAAACCATTTAACCTCTTGTGTCTCGAAGTCACTATGTATGAATTGCATCATGCTTACCTTAATCCTGAAATGAGACATGCCATTTCACACCTTAGTATTCTCATTTGAGAAAGTCAAAGTTCGGACTCACTATGTGATTCCGAACAAGGCCTATTGGTGAAGTACTAAGTTGTGAGTATGTCAATAGTAACTTTGTGAAGTTCTCATAGATATGGAATTCATGTACAAGATTGCTGAAATGCAATGTATGTCACCTCATGCTTTGTTCCTTGGAGTGTGAATAAATGAACTGGCCAGTGTCCAAATTGAGTCCTGACTCTTTTGGATGAAACAATTTGACTTGTTAGCTCCTCGTCAATACATTGTTTCTAACTTATTCACAAGCGACAAAGCAGTTGAGGAAATAACAACTAGAAGGGTAAAATGGTAATTTAGTAAATCCCGACTAGCTGATGACATTCATGAAGGGTAAACATAGATAATATTCAGTTGATCCACTCATCATTATTATTTCGAATTCTTGAGTAGAAAACAAATTCATTTGAAGCGAGAGATTTTCAGTGTCAGCTCTTTAGTGGAGTCAGTTGGCATTGAGCTAAACTTGGAAAAGGTTTGTGAACTTTTGAGTCCAAGTGTTTAGCTCAAGCTTTGTTCATTTGGGTCCATGAGGTCACTGTCACGAATCACATCGATAGGAATAGTTAAACTGGAAGCTCACTCAAAACAAGAACGAAAATAGTTAAAAGGGTATTTTTGTCTTTTGAGACAAAGGATGAAATGAATGTCAATAAATTTTTTGACAAGTTCATTTGATGACTTAATGTCACTCGGCCATGACTTGATCATTGGGCCTCGTGAATTAATTTCATTTCATAAGATTTTTATTGAAAATTCTTAATGGGCCTTTTTCATGTTCTCATGAATAAATGAAGAAGCTTCTAGAAGCTCCTTCTAGAGACATGTTGGGCGCCTACCCTATAGAGAAATAGGAGAGTTTATTTTGTGCATAAATGTATTTAGATACTTGCCAAAAGAAAAAGAGGAAACAATTTTGCATATGCATGCATAAGGGAATCGGCCATATTGAGAGAAAAGGCAAGCCTTGAACAAAATAGGAAAAAAATCAAGGCTTCTAGAAGCCTTTTGTTGGCCGAGTGTCTCAAAGGGAAAAAGAGGAAATTGGCTGATGAATATTTGATATTCTATAGAAGAGGAAACTACCTTATTGAAGGTGAGACGTCTCCTATAAATAGGAGCCTCATTTCCTCACATTTCAATTCATCAAAGTTTAAGAGATTTGAGAGACTCTCTCTCTAGAACTTGTGGCCGAAAATCCTCTCTCTCTCTCTCTAGATTATTTTCGATTTTTTCTTGTCTTGGCACCTAGGTCCTCACTCGCCCTAGTGTTTAGCTCTGCGACTTCAAGACTTGTTCTTAAGTCGTAGTGTTTAAAAGTGCCCACTCACTAATTCCTTTATTTCGAGTGATTTAGTGATAGAAACATTCGTGGTTGCTCGAGGTGCCGAGGAAAGAAAGAGAGACGTGCTGCGAGGGGAGACGAGCGTTGCAAACTTTCCAAAAGCTTCTTCAAGGTTCAAGCTTCAAGAAAGGTTAGTAAACTCTTAGCTCATATTGTTTTTAATTACATGTACTTGCTTCTTTGTCTAGGTTAGTAAAAACTGTTTTTACTTGAAAAGAAATTTTTTAAAATTCCGCCGCTTCCCGAAGCGTTTAATCTTTTTCTTAAACCCTAGATCAATTCCAACATAGCCAACTTGCTAGTCTTTTGCCTTAGCACGTGTGCAGGGCAACCCCAAATTTTGATGCGGCCAAGATTCACTTTACGGCCAGTCCATCGTTCATAAGGAGTACCAGGAACCGTTTTGGATGGAACTTGGTTCAGAATATAGGCGGCTCTTTCGAGCGCATATCCCTAAAAGGAAAGAGGGAGTAATGAGTAACTCATCATTGATCTAACCATCTCCATAAGAGTTCGGTTCCTTCTCTCTGACACTCCGTTTTATTGAGATGTGCCAGGTGCGGTAAGCTGAGAAGCGATACCTTCTTCTTTAAGAAAGTCATCGAACTCTCCAGACATATACTCACCACCTCGATCAGATCGAAGGGTTTTGATCACTTTGCCAGTTTGCTTTTCCACTAAAGCCCTAAAGACCTTAAATACGTTAAAGGTCTCGAATTTGTGTTTGAGCAAATAGACAAAACCATATCACGAGTAATCATCAGTGAAGGTAACGAAGTATTCGTATCCTCCACGTGCCTGTTGGCTGAGCGGACCACATACATCAGAATGTACTAGTTCCAGCAACTCAGTGGCTCTTTGACCCTTATCGGAGAAAGGTCGCTTAGTCATTTTTCCTTCTATGCAGGATTCACAAGTAGGTAGTGAACCTATTGCAGAGGCTTGGAGTGGACCGTCCCTCACAAGTCTCTTAATCCTATCTAGACTGATATGACCAAGTCTCAAGTGCCAGAGGTATGTTGATTTTGTTAGATCGGAGGATTCAGAAAGTTTGATCCTCTTTGGCTCCCTAATTAGATCGTTATCTATTTCGGTGTCTAAAAGAGAAGGTTGAGTGGGATAGATGTAGAAAAGAGCATTCTTCATACATGCATCAGTGACAAAAGAATTATCAGGAAACGAAATACGAATTCCATTCTTAATGAACTTTAAACAATAATTTTGCTCTAGAAGACGAGCAACGGATATTAAGTTCTTCCCAAAGATAGGAACAAAATAAACATTATTCAAGTTTAAAGTGCGGTCTTCAAAAGACAGCGTCACGGATCCCACAGCCTTCGCAGACACCAGGCTCCCATCACCCCATTTGAAACAGAACTCGCCTTCATCTAAGCTTTTGGTTTTCTTGAAACCATTCAAGGAACAACAAATATGGTTAGTAGCAGCGGAGTCAAGAATCCACGTTGATACATTATCAGCTACTAAGCATGCTTCGGTAACTAGTACAATACTATGTTCCTTTGCTTTGAGATAGGCAGGACATTTCTTTTTATCGGCTTTGTGAGGTCTCTTCTTAGTTCCAGAGGCGGAGGTTTTTTTGCTCAGTAGCATGTGCCTCTCCTTGATTCCTCTTTCTCTTAGTGAGACCTACAGCATTGTGAAGTCCCTTCATAAGCTTGGTAACAGTGTACTCTAGCTTGTTTATGAAGTAGTTCATCTTGGAGGTATCAAGAGATGCGGGGAGAGTTTCTAAGATCATATCTATGATATTCTTCCCATCAATCTCAGATCCTAGGATTCCCATTTTATTCAGAAAACTAATGATCAGTATCATGAAGTCTCCAACAGGAGTCCTAGCCTGCATATGACAGTTCATAAACTGTCGGACTGCTTGTTGCCTTGTTTGACGCCTTTGCCCTCCAAACATCTCAAGGAGATTGTAGAGCATGTTAGCGGCAGTCTCGATGTCACGATGTTGCTCTTTCAGCATATTGTTCATAGATGCCAAGATATAGCACCTCACAATTTCATCGGATCGAAGTCTGGCCGCTAAGGCGTCATTGTCCTCTTGAGTTGAATCATCATTTGTCAGAGGAGGACACGGGGTGGTGAGTACCCATTTGTGCTTGTTAATGGTAGGTTTTATGTCGAGGTTACGTTTCGAATTTACGTAGTTTTCGTTTTCGAGTTTGATCGAGGAAAAAAAGATAGAGAGATGGTTGAGAGACATATTGCCTATATAAGTTGAAACAAGTTTATGATTTAGTCTTTGGTTTAGGATTTAAGTTTTATTAAGACTTTTATAAAATCCAAAGGTGTTATAAACCAAACGATAATTTACTCCCTCAAGAGAAGGCCGCAAAAAATCTCCTTTTATAAGTAAATGACACATCATTAATGCTTAGCCAAGATGTCAATACATCAATTTTGACTAGCCACCTTTTAAATTGGTTTGATCACTCACATCCTTTCGCAGAGCCTCAAGGGAGGATTACTAGGGATTGAGCCTAAGTGTGCAACCAACCACTTAGTCCAAAAGGTCAACTTTGAAAAACAATCCCCCAAGGGGAGTCCTTGCCATCATCGTCTCACTCTCGGACGTAGCTCATTGAGTAATGATCGAAGCAATAACGCCTTGGAGTACTCCCATTTAAGTGAGGGTCGCAAAAGCGGCTCTTAGTCCTGTTGTCAATGGTGCCCACAAGAAGAGTTGTAGTCTTTATTTTGTACATTTGATGTAATAAAGTCTCATGAAGACTCTTGCTTGTAATTGCCTATCTATTCATTAATAAAGTTGAAACGTTCATTCATTCTTTCTTTGTTTGAAGCTTTATGATAAAACCTTAGTCTTTTAGTCCATAAACAAACTTAACAACTTACGAAGAGACAAATGTAGATTTGCATGAACAAACTCTTCGTAGTTTGCTTAAAACGATATATTCGCAATCTAAGGGTCAAAGGACTATTGACCTCAGTATGATTGTTAGAAGAATCTATGATGTCTGGTTATGAGGCATTGAGAGTTGGGGACTCTATAGTTCTTCTAGGTATCTTCCGAAGGTACTGAATTGACCAGTGCACTTCTAGAGACAATATAAGAACAAACCATTTAACCTCTTGTGTCTCGAAGTCACTATGTATGAATTGCATCATGCTTACCTTAATCCTGAAATGAGACATGCCATTTCACACCTTAGTATTCTCATTTGAGAAAGTCAAAGTTCGGACTCACTATGTGATTCCGAACAAGGCCTATTGGTGAAGTACTAAGTTGTGAGTCTGTCATGAGTAACTTTGTGAAGTTCTCATAGATATGGAATTCATGTACAAGATTGCTGAAATGCAATGTATGTCACCTCATGCTTTGTTCCTTGGAGTGTGAATAAATGAACTGGCCAGTGTCCAAATTGAGTCCTGACTCTTTTGGATGAAACAATGTGACTTGTTAGCTCCTCGTCAATACATTGTTTCTAACTTATTCACAAGCGACAAAGGAGTTGAGGAAATAACAGCTAGAAGTGTAAAATGGTAATTTAGTAAATCCCGACTAGCTGATGACATTCATGAAGGGTAAACATAGATAATATTCAGTGGATCGCTCATCATAATTAGGTCGAATTCTTGAGTAGAAAATAAATTCATTTGAACCGAGAGATTTTCAGTGTCAGCTCTTTAGTGGAGTCAGTTGGCATTAAGCTAAACTTGGAAAAGGTTTGTGAACTTTTGAGTCCAAGTGTTTAGCTCAAGCTT
This sequence comes from Urtica dioica subsp. dioica, assembly GCF_054948205.1. Lineage (NCBI taxonomy): Eukaryota > Viridiplantae > Streptophyta > Magnoliopsida > Rosales > Urticaceae > Urtica > Urtica dioica. The sequence goes on along the minus strand of NC_142759.1, from coordinate 41,974,528 downwards.
TGTTCATTTGGGTCCATGAGGTCACTGTCACGAATCACATCGATAGGAATAGTTAAATTGGAAGCTAAGTCAAAACAAGAACGAAAATTGTCAAAAGGGTAATTTTGTCTTTTGAGACATAGGATGAAATCAAAGTCAATAAATTTTTTGACAAGTTCATTTGATGACTTAATGTCACTCGGCCATAACTTGATTATTGGGCCTCGTGAATTAATTTCATTTCATAAGAATTTTATTGAAAATTCTTAATGGGCCTTTTTCATGTTGTCATGAACAAGTGGAAAAGCTTCTAGAAGGCCTTTCTAGATAAGTTATAGGCGCCCAAATACCCTATAAACAAGAGAGAATATTTTGTGCATAAATGTATGAAGATACTTGCCAAAAGAAAAAGAGGAAACAAATTTCCTCTAAGGGAAATAAGAGGTAGGCGCCCAACACAAGTAAGATGCAAGGCAAGGAACAAAAAAAGGAAACAAATCCAAGGCTTAATGAAGCCCACCTTGGCCGAGTGCATCATAGAGGAAAAGAGGAAATTGGCTCATGAATATGTGATATTCTATAGAAGAGGAAACTACCTTATTGAAGGTAAGACCTCTCCTATAAATAGGAGCCTCTTTCTTCTCATTTTTCTCATTCCACATAAGTTAGAGATTGAGAGCTTCTCTCTCTAGAACTTGTGGTTGCCGCCCCTCTCTCTCTCTCTCTTTAGTTTATTTTCGATTTTTCTTGTTTTGGCACCTAGGTCCTCACTCGACCTAGTGTTTAGCTCTGCGACTTCAAGACTTGTTCTTAAGTCGTAGTGTTTAAAAGTGCCCACTCACTAATTCCTTTATTTCGAGTGATTTAGTGATAGAAACTCTCGTGGTTGCTCGAGGTGCCGAGGAAAGAAAGAGAGACGTGTTGCGAGGGGAGACGAGCATTGCAAACTTTCTAAGATCTTCTCAAAGATCAAGCTTCAAGAAAGGTTAGTAAACTTCTTGGCTCATATTAGTTTTTAATTACATGTACTTGCTCTTTGTCTAGGTTAGTAAAAACTGTTTTTACTTGTAAAGAAAATTTTAAAATTCCACCGCTTCCCGAAGCGTTTAATCTTTTTCTTAAACCCTAGATTAATTCCAACAAATGGTATCAGAGCTATGGTCAAAGAGATACATGTACATGTTTTTAAAATTATGAGCTTGAAAATCGTTTTCTTAGATTTTTTTTAATTTATTGCTCATGCCTTTAAATTAAAAACCATGCTGTTTTTCTATGATTTTGGGATGTTTTTAAAACACTTTAGAATCAGTTCTAAAATTTTTTAATTTTTTATATTGAAAAACGTGTTTTAAAGGTTTGAGAAATTTCGAGTAAAATTTTGTGACTAGTTTTGATATCTTGCTAGTTTCTTATTTTTACTTGAATCGTTTTATGTATGTTGTTATTTCTTTTATTCTATGTTATTAACCTGCTAATAAAACACAAATAGAAGCTTTAAACAACATCTTAAAACGTTCCGTTACACTTGATTCTTTTTCGCACCTAAGTAGGACCAAGCTTTAATTTATTTCTTTTTCTTCGAGCTGGAGTAAACCCACATTAAAAGTGGCATAACTCTCTGCTCAGAAATCGAAATTTAATGATTCTTGAATCAAATTAAATCTCTGTCTGTCCTCTGTCCAATGCCACCGGTTTCGGCTCAAAATGACATCGGAGCCGCCAGATATGGCGATTTTACTCCGAGGTGCGCGGCTGTCTGAAACTCCAGTTTTTTAGAAATCCGGATTTTCAAACCCCACTACCATGAGTTATAGAACTCTAATGAGAAAATTTTCTTGAGAAAAAATGTTTTTCATATGATTATAAACATGATGTGTAAGATTAAAATGTTTTGATTTTTGAAAGTTTAATTGAAATTGAATTTTTACAAAACTAGTTTGAATTTTGAAAAACCGTTTTCACTTTCAAACTTGAAAATATTTTGTCTTCCAAATCAAATAAATTTTCAAAATGTTTTCAAAACTATATCTATATCACATATGTTCAAAATCTATATGCTCTTGAAAATTTGAGTGGGAGGTCTCCTTGTAGACAAGCCGAAAAATAAAAAGATGTGAAATCTCAAACTTTCAAGTGTTCGAGTGAGTTGAAGTTCACACTTCCCTCATGCACTTTCCCGAAATAGAAAATAGGAAAAGATCGAGTATGTACCTTGTGCCTTTATGCACTAATACTACTCTGAACATGTCGACCTAGGATTCTCTTCTAGTTGTCCGCTCTGTCGCTCTCTAACTAGGAAATCTGTTTCCGAACTTATAAGAGTCGATGAACCAACTCCAAAAACTAAGTGGGAGGGTTATACTTGTTGTTTGTAACCCACGATCCCCAACACTAATGAAAAGTGCAAGTGTCGCCGGACTAAGAGTCACCCTCGTGGCCCTCTCTTAAATGAGAGTACTCAAGGGCGCTTTGCTCTGATCATTGCTCAATGAGCTACGTCCGAGAGTGAGACGATGATGACAAGGCCTCCCCTCGGCGGATTGTTTTTCAAAGTCAATCTTTTGGACTAAGTGGTTGGTTACACACTTAGACTCAATCCCTAGTAATCCTCCCTCGAGGCCCTGCGAAAGGATGTGAGTGATCAAACCAATTTACAAGGTGGCTAGTCAAAATTGATGTATTGACATCTTGGCTATGCATTAACGATGAGTCATTTACTTATGAAAGGAGACTCGTTGCGGCCTTCCCTCGAAGGAGTAAAGTGTCATTTCGTTCATAACACCTTTGGATTTTATAAAGTCCGAAACAAACTTAAATCCTAAACCAAAGACTAATCATAAACTTGTTTCAACTTTTATAGGCAATATGTCTCCCAACCCTCTCTCTTTCATTCTTTCCTCGAACAAACTGGAAAACGAAAACTACGTAGACTCGAAGCTTAACCTCGACATAATCCTTACCAAGCACAAATGGGTACTCACCACCCCGTGTCCTCCTCTGACGAATGATGATTCGACTCAAGAGGACAATGACGCCTTAGCGGCCTGGCTTCGATCCGATGAGATTGTGAGGTGCTATATCTTGGCATCTATGAACAATATGCTGAAAGAGCAACATCGCGACATCGAGACTGCCGCCGAAATGCTCTACAATCTCCTTGAGATATTTGGAGGGCAAAGGCGTCAATCAAGGCAAAAAGCAGTCCGACAGTTTATGAACTATCATATGAAGGCTAGGACTCCTGTTAGAGACTTTATGATACTGATCATTAGTTTTCTAAATAAAATGGAAATCCTAGGATCTGAGACTGATGGGAAGAATGTCATAGATATGATCTTAGAAACTCTCCCCGCATCTCTTGATACCTCCAAGATGAACTACTCCATAAACAAGCTAGAGTACACTGTTACCAAGCTTATGAAGGAACTTCACACTGCTGTAGGTTTCACTAAGAGAAAGAGGAATCAAGGAGAGGCACATGCTACTGAGCAAAAAGCCTCCGCCTCTGGAACTGTGAAGAGACCTTACAAGGTCGATAAAAAGAACTGTCCCGCCTATCTCAAAGCAAAGGAACATAGTATTGTACTAGTTACCGAAGCATGCTTAGTAGCTGATAATGTATCATCGTGGATTATTGACTCCGCTGCTACTAACCATATTTGTTGTTCCTTGAATGGTTTCAAGAAAACCAAAAGCTTAGAGGAAGGCGAGTTCTATTTCAAATGGGGTGATGGGAGCCTGGTGTCTGTAAAGGCTGTGGGATCCGTGACGCTGTCTTTTGAAGACCGCACTTTAAACTTGAATATTGTTTATTTTGTTCCTACCTTTGGGAAGAACTTAATATCCGTTGCTCGTCTTCGTGAGCAAGATTATTGTTTAAAGTTCATTAAGAATGGAATTCGTATTTCGTTTCCTGATAATTCTTTTGTCACTGATGCATGTATGAAGAATGCTCTTTTCTACATCTATCCCACTCAACCTTCTCTTTTAGACACCGAAATAGATAATGATCTAATTAGGGAACCAAAGAGGATCAAACTTTCTGAATCCTCCGATCTAACAAAATCAACACACCTATGGCACTTAAGACTTGGTCATATCAGTCTAGAAAGGATTAAGAGACTTGTGATGGATGGTCCACTCCAAGCCTCTGTAATAGGTTCACTACCTACTTGTGAATCCTGCATAGAAGGAAAAATGACTAAGCGACCTTTCTCTGATAAGGGTCGAAGAGCCACTGAGTTGCTGGAAATAATACATTCTGATGTATGTGGTCCGCTCAGCCAACAGACACGTGGAGGATACGAATACTTCGTTACCTTCACTGATGATTACTCACGATATGGGTTTGTCTATTTGCTCAAACACAAATCCGAGACCTTTAACGTATTTAAGGTCTTTAGGGCTTTAGTGGAAAAGCAAACTGGCAAAGTGATCAAAACCCTTCGATCTGATCGAGGTGGTGAGTATATGTCTGGAGAGTTCGATGAGTTTCTTAAAGAAGAAGGTATCGCTTCTCAGCTTACCGCACCTAGCAGACCTCAACAAAACGGAGTGTCAGAGAGAAGAAACCGAACTCTTATGGAGATGGTTAGATCGATGATGAGTTACTCATCACTCCCGCTTTCCTTTTGGGGATATGCCCTCGAAACAGCCGCTTACATTCTGAACCAAGTTCGGTCTAAATCGGTTTCTGGTACTCCTTATGAAAGATGGACTGGCCGTAAAGTAAGTTTGGGCCACATCCGAATTTGGGGTTGCCCTGCACATGTGCTAAGGCAAAAGACTAGCAAGTTGGCTAGTAGGTCAGAATTGTGCCTGTTTGTGGGATATCCAAAAGAAACCAAAGGTTTCATTTTCTATAGTCCCGAGGACGATAAGACTTTCGTTAGCACGAATGCTCGTTTCCTTGAGGAGGACTTCATGAAGGATGAGAAACCTAGAAGCAAAATTGTGCTTGAAGAAAAGTTGGGTGAAGAAGCTTCTACCTCATCTGTAAGAACTGTTCTTACCCCAACTGAAACACAACCTAACTCATCAGAATCTCGTCAAGTAGTACTTCGACGTAGTGGGAGGGCTACTCAAAAGCCTGACAGGTACATGTCTTATGGAGACTCTCTTGTAGCCGTCTCCGACATGGATGACCCTGTTTCCTATAGCCAAGCGATGGCTTGTTCTGAATCAAACCTTTGGCTTGACGCCATGAAAGTTGAAATGCACTCGATGTATGTCAACAATGTCTGGAAACTTGTAGACCTTCCTGAAGGGATTAAACCCGTAGGGTGTAAGTGGATATACAAGAAGAAAAGGGGTCCTGATGGGAACGTTGAGACGTTCAAAGCACGACTTGTGGCGAAGGGTTATACCCAACAAGAAGGGATTGACTATGAAGAAACCTTCTCGCCAGTCGCGATGCTTAAATCCATCCGCATACTCCTATCCATAGATGCAGCTCTCGACTATGAGATATGGCAAATGGATGTCAAGACAGCCTTTCTGAATGGCAATCTTGACGAGCGCATTTACATGGCTCAACCAGACGGTTTTGTGGATTAAGGTCAAGAGACCAAGGTTTGTGAGTTGCTTAAATCCATTTATGGACTAAAGCAAGCATCTAGGTCATGGAATATTAGATTCGATGAAACTGTAAAAAGCTTTGGCTTTGAACAGTCGATAGATGAGCCTTGTGTTTACAAGTTAATACACGAAGGTAAAGTTGTGTTTCTGGTACTATATGTCGATGATATACTACTCATTGGTAATGACGTGGGTAAGTTATCTGAGGTTAAGGTCTGGCTGGCAAAGCAATTCGATATGAAGGATCTAGGAGAAGCCGCATACATTCTGGGAATCCAAATCTTTCGAGATAGGAAAAACCGGACCCTGTCGCTCTCTCAGGCATCTTATATTGATAAGGTGATGGATCGCTTCTCGATGCAAGACTGTAAGAGGGGTCAAACACCCTTTAGGAAGCCTCCCAAGCACCAGTCTCCCAAGACTGCACAAGAGATTGAACAAGAGATTGAAGACAAGAGATTGAAGACATGAGGAAGATTCCTTACGCCTCTGCCGTAGGAAGCCTCATGTATGCCATGCTTTGCACTAGACCTGACATCTGTTTCGCCGTTGGCGTAGTTAGTCGTTTCCAATCCAACCCTGGACCCGAGCACTGGATTGCTGTTAAGCATGTTCTTAAGTATCTTCGAAGAACTAGGAACTTGATGCTTACATACTCAGGTACTGACCTGACTATGACGGGATATACCGACTCCGATTTTCAAGCGGATAAGGATTCCAGGAAATCCACTTCGGGATCTGTGTTCATCCTTAATGGTGGAGCTGTTGTGTGGAGAAGTATTAAGCAATCTTGCATTGCTGACTCCACAATGGAAGCAGAATATGTGGCTGCTTGTGAAGCATCCAAAGAGGCTATACGGCTTAGAAAGTTCCTTAAGTATTTGGAAGTTGTTCCAAACGTCGACAAGCCCATGACCCTTTATTGTGATAATAGTGGGGCTGTCGCTAGCTCTAAGGAACCTAGAAGCCATAAGCGCTGTAAGCATATTGAGAGGAAATACCATTTGATTCGAGAGATCGTGCAGCGTGGAGACGTGGAAGTGAAGAAGATCTCAACGGTGGACAACCTCGCAAATCCATTCACCAAGGCCCTAGCGAACAAGGTCTTCGACCAACATCGTGAGGGATTAGGCATGAAGGACTACACACACCTTCTTTGAGTCAAGTGGGAGTTTGTTGTCAATGGTTCCCACAAGAAGAGTTGTAGTCTTTATTTTGTACATTTGATGTATTAAAGTCTCACGAAGACTCTTGCTTGTAATTGCCTATCTATTCATTAATAAAGTTGAAACGTTCATTCATTCTTTCTTTGTTTGAAGCTTTATGATAAAACCTTAGTATTTTAGTCCATAAACAAACTTAACAACTTACGAAGAGACAAATGTAGATTTGCATGAACAAACTCTTCGTAGTTTGCTTAAAACGATATATTCGCAATCTAAGGGTCAAAGGACTATTGACCTCAGTATGATTGTTAGAAGAATCTATGATGTCTGGTTATGAGGCATTGAGAGTTGGGGACTCTATAGTTCTTCTAGATATCTTTCGAAGGTACTGAATTGACCAGTGCACTTCTAGAGACAATATAAGAACAAACCATTTAACCTCTTATGTCTCGAAGTCACTATGTATGAATTGCATCATGCTTACCTTAATCCTGAAATGAGACATGCCATTTCAGACCTTAGTATTCTCATTTGAGAAAGTCAAAGTTCGGACTCACTATGTGATTCCGAACAAGGCCTATTGGTGAAGTACTAAGTTGTGAGTCTGTCATGAGTAACTTTGTGAAGTTCTCATAGATATGGAATTCATGTACAAGATTGCTAAAATGCAATGTATGTCACCTCATGCTTTGTTCCTTGGAGTGTGAATAAATGAACTGGCCAGTGTCCAAATTGAGTCCTGACTCTTTTGGATGAAACAATGTGACTTGTTAGCTCCTCGTCAATACATTGTTTCTAACGTATTCACAAGCGGCAACGGAGTTGAGGAAATAACAGCTAGAAGGGTAAAATGGTAATTTAGTAAATCCCGACTAGCTGATGACATTCATGAAGGGTAAACATAGATAATATTCAGTGGATCCGCTCATCATAATTAGGTCGAATTCTTGAGTAGAAAATAAATTCATTTGAACCGAGAGATTTTCAGTGTCAGCTCTTTAGTGGAGTCAGTTGGCACTAAGCTAAACTTGGAAAAGGTTTGTGAACTTTTGAGTCCAAGTGTTTAGCTCAAGCTTTGTTCATTTGGGTCCATGTGGTCACTGTCACGAATCACATCGCTAGGAATAGTTAAACTGGAAGCTAAGTCAAAACAAGAACGAAAATTGTCAAAAGGGTAATTTTGTCTTTTGAGACATACGATGAAATGAATGTCAATAAATTTTTTGACAAGTTCATTTGATGACTTAATGTCACTCGGCCATAACTTGATTATTGGGCCTCGTGAATTAATTTCATTTCATAAGAATTTTATTGAAAATTCTTAATGGGCTTTTTTCATGTTGTCATGAACAAGTGGAAAAGCTTCTAGAAGGCCTTTCTAGATAAGTTATAGGCGCCCAAATACCCTAGAAACAAGAGAGAATATTTTGTGCATAAATGTATGAAGATACTTGCCAAAAGAAAAAGAGGAAACAAATTTCCTCTAAGGGAAATAAGAGGTAGGCGCCCAACACAAGTAAGATGCAAGGCACGGAACAAAAAAGGAAACAAATCCAAGGCTTAATGAAACCCACCTTGGCCGAGTGCATCATAGAGGAAAAGAGGAAATTGGCTCATGAATATGTGATATTCTATAGAAGAGGAAACTACCTTATTGAAGGTAAGACCTCTCCTATAAATAGGAGCCTCATTCTTCTCATTTTTCTCATTCCACATAAGTTAGAGATTGAGAGCTTCTCTCTCTAGAATTTGTGGTTGCCGCCCCTCTCTCCCTCTCTCTTTAGTTTATTTTCGATTTTTCTTGTTTTGGCTCCTAGGTCCTCACTCGACCTAGTGTTTAGCTCTGCGACTTCAAGACTTGTTCTTAAGTCGTAGTGTTTAAAAGTGCCCACTCACTAATTCCTTTATTTCGAGTGATTTAGTGATAGAAACTCTCGTGGTTGCTCGAGGTGCCGAGGAAAGAAAGAGAGACGTGTTGCGAGGGGAGACGAGCGTTGCAAACTTTCTAAGAGCTTCTAAAAGATCAAGCTTCAAGAAAGGTTAGTAAACTTCTTAGCTCATATTAGTTTTTAATTACATGTACTTGCTCTTTGTCTAGGTTAGTAAAAACTGTTTTTACTTGTAAAGAAAATTTTAAAATTCCGCCGCTTCCCGAAGCGTTTAATCTTTTTCTTAAACCCTAGATCAATTCCAACAAGTCCCACTAAGTATAAACCTCCCACTTAGCTTTTGGAGTTGGTTCATCGACTCTTATAAGTTCGGAAACAAATTTCCTAGTTAGAGAGCGACAGAGCGGACAACTATAAGAGAATCCTAGATCGACATGTTCAGAGTAGTATTAGTGCATAAAGGCACAAGGTATATACTCGATCTTTTCCTATTTTCTATTTCGGGAAAGTGCATGAGGGAAGTGTGAACTTCAACTCACTCGAACACTTGAAAGTTTGAGATTACACATCTTTTTATTTTTCGGCTTGTCTACAAGGAGACCTCCCACTCAAATTTTCAAGAGCATATAGATTTTGAACATATGTGATATAGATATAGTTTTGAAAACATTTTGAAAACTTATTTGATTTGGATGATAAAATATTTTCAAGTTTGAAAGTGAAAACGGTTTTTCAAAATTCAAACTAGTTTTGTAAAAACTCAATTTCAATTAAACTTTCAAAAATCAAAACATTTTAATCTTACACATCATGTTTATAATCATATAAAAAACATTTTTGCTCAAGAAAATTTTCTCATTAGAGTTCTATAACTCATGGTAGTGGGGTTTGAAAATCCGGATTTCCTAAAAACTGGACTTTCAGACAGCCGCGCACCTCGGAGTAAAATCGCCATATCTGGCGGCTCCGATGTCCTTTTGCGCCGAAACTGGTGGAATTGGACAGAGGACAGACAGAGCTTTAATTTGATTTAAGAATCATTAAATTTCGATTTCTGATAAGAGAGTTATGCCACTTTTAATGCGGGTTTACTCCAGCTCGAAGAAAAAGAAATAATTAAAGCTTGGTCCTTTTTAGGTGCGAAAAAGAATCGAGTGTAACGGAACGTTTTATGAAGGTTGTTTACAGCTTTTATTTGTGCTTTATTAGCAAGGTAATAACAAGGAATAAAAGAAATAACAACAAGCATAAAACGATTCAAGTAAAAATAAGAAACTAGCAAGATAACAAAACTAGTCACAAAATTTTACTCGAAAAATCTCAAACCTTTAAAACACGTTTTTCAGTATAAAAAATCAAAAAAATTTAGAACTGATTCTAATGTGTTTTAAAAACATCCCAAACTCATAGAAAATCAACATGGTTTTTAATTTAAAGACAAGAGCAATAAATTAAAAAAAAACAAGATTACAATTCTAACTTGTCACAAAATTAGTAAACTTTCGAAAACGATTTTCAAGCTCATAATTTTAAAAACATGTACATGTATCTCTTTGACCATAGCTCTGATACCATTTGTTGGAATCGATCTAGGGTTTAAGAAAATAATTAACGCTTCGGGAAGCGGCGGAATTTTAAAAATTTTCTTTTATAAGTAAAAACGGTTTTTACTAACCTAGACAAGTGCAAGTACATGTAATTAAAAACTAATATGAGCTAAGAAGTTTACTAACCTTTCTTGAAGCTTGATCTTTGAGAAGCTCTTAGAAAGTTGCAACGCTCGTCTCCCCTCACAGCACGTCTCTCTTCCTTTCCTCGGCACCTCGAGCAACCACGAAAGTTTCTATCACTAAATCACTCGAAATAAAGGAATTAGTGAGTGGGCACTTTTAAACACTACGACTTAAGAACAAGTCTTGAAGTCGCAGCGCTAAACACTAGGTCGAGTGAGGACCTAGGTGCCAAAACAAGAAAAATAAAAAATAAACTAGAGAGAGAGAGAGAGGAGTTTCGGCCAAAGTTCTAGAGAGAGAGTCTCTCAAATCTCTTAAACTTGGATGAATCAAATGTGAGGAAATGAGGCTCCTATTTATAGGAGAGGCTTTACCTTCAATAAGGTAGTTTCCTCTTCTATATTGAATATCACATATTCATGAACAAATCCCTTGTTTCCCTTTTTCACTTTGGGCGTGCAAGGCATTACCTATGCCACATGGATTTGTTTCCTCATTTATCTTCTCCCTCTTTGGCTTAGTTGGCCGAATTTCCTTATGGCATGCATAGCAAACTTGTTTCTTCTTTTTCTTTTGGCAAGTATCTTGATACATTTATGCACAAAATAATCTCTCTTTCTATCTTAAGGTTGGGCGCCCATTTCATCTCTAGAAGGAGCTTCTAGAAGCTTCTTCATTTGTTCATGACAACATGTTAAAGGCCCATTAAGAATTTTCATTAAAATTCTATGAAATGAAATTAGTCCACAAGGCCCATTTAATCTTATTATGGCCGAGTGTTACTTGTCATCAAATGACCATGTCAAAAAATTTATTGACATTCATTTCATCCTATGTCTCAAAAGACAAAAATACCCTTTTGACAATTTCCGTTCTTGTTTTGACTTAGCTTCCAGTTTAACTATTCCTACTCGATGTGATTCGTGACAGTGACCTCATGGACCCAAATGAACAAAGCTTGAGCTAAACACTTGGACTCAAAAGTTCACAAACCTTTTCCAAGTTTAGCTTAATGCCAACTGACTCCACTAAAGAGTTGACACTGAAAATATCTCGGTTCAAATGAATTTATTTTCTACTCAAGAATTCAACCTAATTATGATGAGCGGATCCACTGAATATTATCTATGTTTACAATTCATGAATGTCATCAGCTAGTCGGGATTTACTAAATTACCATTTTACCCTTCTAGCTGTTATTTCCTCAACTCCTTTGTCGCTTGTGAATAAGTTAGAAACAATGTATTGACGAGGAGCTAACAAGTCACATTGTTTCATCCAAAAGAGTCAGGACTCAATTTGGACACTGGCCAGTTCATTTATTCACACTCCAAGGAACAAAGCATGAGGTGACATACATTGCATTTCAGCAATCTTGTACATGAATTCCATATCTATGAGAACTTCACAAAGTTACTCATGACATTCACACAACTTAGTACTTCACCAATAGGCCATGTTCGGAATCACATAGTGAGTGCGAACTCTGACTTTCTCAAATGAGAATACTAAGCTGTGAAATGGCATGTCTCATTTCAGGATTAAATTAAGCATGATGCAATTCATATATAGTGACTTCGAGACATAAGAGGTTAAATGGTTTGTTCTTATCTTGTCTCTAGAAGTGCACTGGTCAATTCAGTACCTTCGGAAGATACCTAGAAGAACTATAGAGTCTCCAACTCTCAATGCCTCATAACCAGACATCATAGATTCTTCTAACAATCGTACTGAGGTCAATAGTCCTTTGACCCTAAGATTGCGAATATATCGTTTTAAGCAAACTACGAAGAGTTTGTTCATGCAAATCTACATTTGTCTCTTCGTAAGTTGTTTAGTTTGTTTATGGACTAAAGACTAATGTTTTATCATAAAGCTTCAGACAAGGAAGATTGAATGAACGTTTCAACTTTTTATTAATGAATAAACAATTACAAGCAACAGTCTTCATGAGACTATATTACATCAAATGTACACAAATAGACACTACTACTCTTGTTGTGGGCACCATTGACAACATGGCCTTGGGTCTAACCACTTTGGGCTCCTAAATGGTTGTCCGAAAAACAGCGACAACATTTTAGCGCCAGAAGGAGGGGACCGCCCGACCTTGGTGACGCGCCCTCTTCCATTCCTCTTTCCTGCTACTTCTACGACTCTCGAGAGATGAGTCGTGTCCTCGCCACCTCCGTGGGCCCCCGAGCGACTAGCTCGGGGCACGACCTCCAAAGCTCTGCGCACCGTCTTGAAGGGCAACCTCATGATAATGAGAGCCAGCCCCGAGACCCGACGAATGACCCCGAGGCCGCAGTCCGAGAGGACACGGCTCGAAGGCTCGCCGAGCTCCTAGACCAACCCGACGTCACCGGCGCGCTCATCGCCGACCTCCTCGACTCCAACAACTACGTCGACCATGACGAGAAAGACCCCGATTACGTGGAGAAGTCGAGAACCAGCGAGACAAACCTCGACCACGCTATTCACAAAAGTGAACGCGCACGGACTCCTTCGAGGAGGCTCCCTCAGGCGACTGCGTCAAGGCATCCACCATCGAGGGAACAAACACATGCGCTCTCAAGGGGACACCCTCGAGAGACCGCATCGAGACGTCAAAGATCGCGCAACGCTCGAGGATGCTCAATCTCAAGGTCCAGAAAGGGACGCTCCAAACTCACCATTCGCGTCCAAGGCCTCCGATTGGGATACGACATCGAAGGTCGTGGCGCCCATCAAGGACGTCACTTGAACGACGTATTCTTGCCGAGGATGATAGGGACGGCCAACGAAGACTTGAGAGACCATCTCGATTCCCGAAGGGAATCCCGTGGATGCGACCTGAGAGAGAAACTCAGCGTCCGATGCGAGACCGTGAGACAGGCTGCCTTGGGACGCCAACCACCCAACGTTGCTGACCGTGCATCCAACAAAAAGCGCGATGCCATACTCACGGCACCGGCCGCCAGTCTCGGCTCACGAAAGAAGAGGCGTAGAAATGGTCAAGTCCCTAATGACCACCCTTCTCCAGCCCCGAAGCAATCCTTCGTCCCTCTCAACGCGACACCCGATAGGATCCTGAGCCTACACAGAGAGAAGCTGGGATCCCCACCTCTGATGAAGAAGGACCCCGCAACACGAGACAAGAACAAACACTGCGAGTATCACCGTGATCACGGGCACACGACAATTGAATGCGGCCAACTTAGGAAGCGAATTGATTCCCTAATTCGAGGTGGGGACTTCAAGGAATTCATCGTTGTTGGAATCGATCTAGGGTTTAAGAAAATAATTAACGCTTCGGTAAGAGGCGGAAATTTAAAAATTTCATTTCCAAGTAAAAACGGTTTTTACTAACCTAGACAAAAGAGCAAGTACACGTAATTAAAAACTATTATGAGTATAGAAGTTTACTAACCTTTCTTGAAGCTTTATCTTTGACAAGCTCTTAGAAAGTTGCAACGCTCGTCTCCTCTCGCAGCACGTCTCTCTTTCTTTCCTCGGCACCTCGAGCAACCACGAAAGTTTCTATCACTAAATCACTCGAAATAATGGAATTAGTGAGTGGGCACTTTTAAACACTACAACTTAAGAACGAGTCTTGAAGTCGCAGAGCTAAACACTAGGTCAAATGAGGACCTAGGTGCCAAAACAAAAAATCGAAAATAAACTAGAGAGAGAGAGAGGAAGGGGCGGCCAAGTCTAGAGAGAGAAGCTCTCAATCTCTAAAACTTTGGATGAATGAAAAGTGTGGAATGAGGCTCCTATTTATAGGAGAGGTCTCACCTTCAATAAGGTAGTTTCCTCTTCTATAGAATATCACATATTCATGAGCCAATTTCCCTTTTCCTTCAAAGAGTCACACGGCCAAAACTTGCCAAGCAAGTGCATGGATTTGTTTCCTCTTTTATTTGCTTCTCTCTTGACCTTATTTGGGCGCCCACATGTTTCCTCTTAGGGGAAATTTGTTTCCTCTTTTTCTTTTGGCAAGTATCTTCATACATTCATGCACAAAATATTCTCTCTTTTCCTTGGGTATTTGAGCACCTATCCTCATCTAGAAGGAGCTTCTAGAAGCTTCTTCATTTGTTCATGACAACATGAGAAAAGCCCATTAAGAGTTTTCAACAAAATTCTTATGAAATGAAATTAATTCACAAGGCCCAATTAATCATATTATGGCGGAGTGACATTAAGTCATCAAATGAACTTGTCAAAAAATTTATTGACATTCATTTCATCATATGTCTCAAAAGACAAAAATACCCTTTTGACAATTTTCGTTCTTGTTTTGACTTAGCTTCCAGTTTAACTATTCCTACTCGATGTGATTCGTGACAGTGACCTCATGGACCCAAATGAACAAAGCTTGAGCTAAACACTTGGACTCAAAAGTTCAAAAACCTTTTCCAAGTTTAGCTTAATGCCAACTGACTCCACTAAAGAGTTGACACTGAAAATCTCTTGGTTCAAATGAATTTATTTTCTACTCAAGAATTCAACCTAATTATGATGAGCGGATCCACTGAATATTATCTATGTTTACCCTTCATGAATGTCATCAGCTAGTCGGGATTTACTAAATTACCATTTTACCCTTCTAGCTGTTATTTCCTCAACTCCTTTGTCGCTTGTGAATAAGTTAGAAACAATGTATTGACGAGGAGCTAACAAGTCACATTATTTCATACAAAAGAGTCAGGACTCAATTTGGACACTGGCCAGTTCATTTATTCACACTCCAAGGAACAAAGCATGAGGTGACATACATTGCATTTCAGCAATCTTGTACATGAATTCCATACCTATGAGAACTTCACAAAGTTACTCATGACATTCTCACAACTTAGTATTTCACCAATAGGCCATGTTCGGAATCACATAGTGAGCCCGAACTCTGACTTTCTCAAATGAGAATACTAAGCTGTGAAATGGCATGTCTCATTTCAGGATTAATGTAAGCATGATGCAATTCATACGTAGTGACTTCGAGACATAAGAGGTTAAATGGTTTGTTCTTATCTTGTCTCTAGAAGTGCACTGGTCAATTCAGTACCTTCGGAAGATACCTAAAAGAACTATAGAGTCTCTAACTCTCAATGCCTCATAACCAGACATCATAGATTCTTCTAACAATCGTACTGAGGTCAATAGTCCTTTGACCCTAAGATTGCGAATATATCGTTTTAAGCAAACTACGAAGAGTTTGTTCATGCAAATCTACATTTGTCTCTTCGTAAGTTGTTAAGTTTGTTTATGGACTAAAAGACTAAGGTTTTATCATAAAGCTTCAAACAAAGAAAGAATGAATGAACGTTTCAACTTTATTATTAAATGAATAGGCAATTACAAGCAAGAGTCTTCATGAGACTTTATTACATCAAATGTACAAAATAAAGACTACAACTCTTCTTGTGGGCACCATTGACAACAAACTCCCACTTGACTCAAAGAAGATGTGTGTAGTCCTTCATCCCTAATCCCTCACGATGTTGGTCGAAGACCTTGTTCGCTAGGGCCTTGGTGAATGGATCTGCGAGGTTGTCCACCGTTGAGATCTTCTTCACTTCCACGTCTCCGCGCTGCACGATCTCTCGAATCAAATGGTATTTCCTCTCAATATGTTTAGAGCGCTTATGGCTTCTAGATTCCTTTGAGTTAGCGACAGCCCCACTATTATCACAATAAAGGGTCATGGGCTCGTCGACGTTTGGAACAACTTCCAAATACTTAAGGAATTTTCTAAGCCATACAGCCTCTTTGGATGCTTCACAAGCAGCCACATATTCTGCTTCCATTGTGGAGTCAGCAATGCAAGATTGCTTAATACTTCTCCACACAACAGCTCCAACATTAAGGATGAACACAGATCCCGAAGTGGATTTCTTGGAATCCTTCTCCGCTTGAAAATCGGAGTCGGTATATCCCGTCATAGTCAGGTCAGTACCTGAGTATGTAAGCATCAAGTTCCTAGTTCTTCGAAGATACTTAAGAACATGCTTAACAACAATCCAGTGCTCGGGTCCAGGGTTGGATTGGAAACGGCTAACCACGCCAACGGCGAAACATATATCAGGTATAGTGCAAAGCATAGCATACATGAGGCTTCCTATGGCAGAGGCGTAAGGAATTCTCCTCATGTCTTCAATCTCTTGTGCAGTCTTGGGAGACTGGTCCTTAGAGAGCGAAACTCCATGCCTAAACGGTGTTTGGCCCTTCTTGGAGTCTTGCATCGAGAAGCGATCCATCACCTTATCAATATAAGATGCTTGAGAGAGCGACATGGTCCGGTTTTTCCTATCTCGAAAGATTTGGAGCCCCAGAATGTACGCGGGTTCTCCTAGATCCTTCATATCGAATTGCTTTGCCAGCCAGACCTTAACCTTAGATAACTTACCCACGTCATTACCAATGAGTAGTATATCATCGACATATAGCACCAGAAACACAACTTTGCCTTCGTGTATTAACTTGTAAACACAAGGCTCATCTATTGACTGTTCAAAGCCGAAGCTTTTCACAGTTTCATCGAATCTGATATTCCATGACCTAGATGCTTGCTTTAATCCATAAATGGACTTAAGCAGCGCTCCACAAAACCTTGGTCTCTTGACCTTCTTCCACAAAACCGTCTGGTTGAGCCATGTAAATGCGCTCGTCAAGATTGCCATTCAGAAAGGCTGTCTTGACATCCATTTGCCAGATCTCATAGTCGAGAGCTGCAGCTATGGATAGGAGTATGCGGATGGATTTAAGCATCGCGATTGGCGAGAAGGTTTCTTCATAGTCAATCCCTTCTTGTTGGGTATAAAATTTCGCCACAAGTCGTGCTTTGAACGTCTCGACGTTCCCATCGGGACCCTTTTTCTTCTTGTATATCCACTTACACCCTACGGGTTTAATCCCTTCAGGAAGGTCTACAAGTTTCCAGACTTTGTTGACATACATCGAGTGCATTTCAACTTTCATGGAGTCAAGCCAAAGGTTTGATTCAGAACAAGCCATCGCTTGGCTATAGGAAACAGGATCATCCATGTCAGAGACGGCTACAAGAGAGTCTCCATAAGACATGTACCTGTCAGGCTTTTGAGTAGCCCTCCTACTACGTCTAAGTACTACTTGACGAGATTCTGATGAGTTAGGTTGTGTTTCAGTTGGGGTAAGAACAGTTCTTACAGATGAGGTAGAAGCTTCCTCACCCAACTTTTCTTCAAGCACAATTTTGCTTCTAGGTTTTGCATCCTTCATAAAGTCCTCCTCAAGGAAACGAGCATTCGTGCTAACGAAAGTATTATCGTCCTCGGGACTATAGAAGATGAAACCCTTGGTTTCCTTTGGATATCCCACAAACAAGCACAATTCTGATCTACTAGCCAACTTGCAAGTCTTTTGCCTTAGCACGTGTGCAGGGCAACCCCAAATTCTGATGCGGCCAAGATTCACTTTACGGCCAGTCCATCGTTCATAAGGAGTAACAGGAACCATTTTAGACGGAACTTGGTTCAGAATGTAAGCGGCTCTTTCGAGGGCATATCCCCAAAAGGAAAGAGGGAGTGATGAGTAACTCATCATTGATCTAACCATCTCCATAAGAGTTCGGTTTCTTCTCTCTAACACTCCGTTTTGTTGAGGTGTGCCAGGTGCGGTAAGCTGAGAAGCGATACCTTCTTCTTTAAGAAAGTCATCGAACTCTCCAGACATATACTCACCACCTGGATGAGATCGAAGGGTTTTGATCACTTTGCTAGTTTGCTTTTCCACAAAAGCCCTAAAGACCTTAAATACGTTAAATGTCTCGGATTTGTTTTTGAGCAAATAGACAAAACCATATCGCGAGTAATCATCGGTGAAGGTAACGAAGTATTCGTATCCTCCACGTGCCTGTTGGCTGAGCGGACCACATACATCAGAATGTACTAGTTCTAGCAACTCAGTGGCTCTTCGACCTTTATCGGAGAAAGGTCGCTTAGTCATTTTTCCTTCTATGCAGGATTCACAAGTAGGTAGTGAACCTATTGCAGAGTCTTGGAGTGGACCGTCCCTCACAAGTCTCTTAATCCTATCTAGACTGATATGACCAAGTCTCAAGTGCCAGAGGTATGTTGATTTTGTTAGATCGGAGGATTCAGAAAGTTTGATCCTCTTTGGCTCCCTAATTAGATCGTTATCTATTTCGGTGTCTAAAAGAGAAGGTTGAGTGGGATAGATGTAAAAAAGAGCATTTTTCATACATGCATCAGTGACAAAAGAATTATCAGGAAACGAAATACGAATTCCATTCTTAATGAACTTTAAACAATAATCTTGCTCAAGAAGACGAGCAACGGATATTAAGTTCTTCCCAAAGGTAGGAACAAAATAAATATTATTCAAGTTTAAAGTGCGGTCTTCAAAAGACAGCGTCACGGATCCCACAGCCTTTGCAGACACCAGGCTCCCATCACCCCATTTGAAACAGAACTCGCCTTCCTCTAAGCTTTTGGTTTTCCTGAAACCATTCAAGGAACAACAAATATGGTTAGTAGCAGCGGAGTCAAGAATCCACGTTGATACATTATCAGCTACTAAGCATGCTTCGGTAACTAGTACAATACTATGTTCCTTTGCTTTGAGATAGGTGGGACAGTTCTTTTTATCGGCCTTGTAAGGTCCCTTCTCAGTTCTAGAGGCTGAGGCTTTTTGCTCAGTAGCATGTGCCTCTCCTTGATTCCTCTTTCTCTTAGTGAGACCTACAGCAGTGTGAAGTTCCTTCATAAGCTTGGTAACAGTGTACTCTAGCTTGTTTATGGAGTAGTTCATCTTGGAGGAATCAAGAGATGTGGGGAGAGTTTCTAAGATCATATCTCTGACACTCTTCTCATCAATCTCAGATCCTAGGATTTCCATTTTATTTAGAAAACTAATGATGAGTATCATAAAGTCTCCAACAGGAGTCCTAGCCTTCATGTGACAGTTCATAAACTGTCGGACTGCTTTTTGCCTTGCTTGACGCCTTTGCCCTCCAAACATCTCAAGGAGATTGTAGAGCATGTCACCGACAGTCTCGATGTCACGATGTTGCCTTTTCAGCATATTGTTCATAGATGCTAAGATACAGCACCTCACAATCTCATCGGATCGAAGCCAGGCCGCTAAGGCATCATTGTCCTCTTAAGTCGAATCATTATTCGTCAGAGGAGGACAAGGGGTGGTGAGTACCCATTTGTGCTTGGTAAGGATTATGTCGAGGTTATGTTTCGAATCTACGAAGTTTTCGTTTTCCAGTTTGTTCGAGGAAAGGATAGACGAGAGAAGGTTGAGAGACAAATTGCCTATATAAGTTGAAACAAGTTTATGATTAGTCTTTGGTTTAGGATTTAAGTTTTATTAAGACTTTTATAAAATCCAAAGGTGTTATAAACCAAACGATAATTTACTCCCTCAAGAGAAGGCCGCAAAAAATCTCCATTTATATGTAAATGACACATCATTAATGCTTAGCCAAGATGTCAATACATCTATTTTGACTAGCCACCATTAAAATTAGTTTGATCACTCACATCCTTTCGCAGAGCCTCAAGGGAGGATTACTAGGGATTGAGCCTAAGTGTGCAACCAACCACTTAGTCCAAAAGGTCAACTTTGAAAAACAATACCCCAAGGGGAGGCCTTGCCATCATCGTCTCACTCTCGGACGTAGTTCATTGAGCAATGATCGAAGCAATAACGCCTTGGAGTACTCCCATTTAAGTGAGGGTCGCAAGAGCGGCTCTTAGTCCCACGTTAATTGCTTCTTTCATTAGTGTTGGGGATCGTGGGTTACAAACAACAAGTATAACCCTCCCACTTAGTTTTTGGAGTTGGTTCATCGACTCTTATAAGTTCGGAAACAGATTTCCTAGTTAAAGAGCGACAGAGCGGACAGCTAGAAGAGAATCCTAGATCGACATGTTCAGAGCAGTATTAGTGCATAAAGGCACAAGGTACATACTCGATCTTTTCCTATTTTCTATTTCGGGAAAGTGCGTGAGGGAAGTGTGAACTTCAACTCACTCGAACACTTGAAAGTTTGAGATTACACATCTTTTTATTTTTCGGCTTGTCTACAAAGAGACCTCCCACTCAAATTTTCAAGAGCATATAGATTTTAAACATATGTGATATAGATATAGTTTTGAAAACATTTTGAAAATTTATTTGATTTGGATGACAAAATATTTTCAAGTTTAAAAGTGAAAACGGTTTTTCAAAATTCAAACTAGTTTTGTAAAAACTCAATTTCAATTAAACATTCAAAAATCAAAACATTTTAATCTTACACATCATGTTTATAATCATATGAAAAACATTTTTGCTCAAGAAAATTTTTTCATTAGAGTTCTGTAACTCATGGTAGTGGGGTTTGAAAATCCGGATTTCTAAAAAACTGGAGTTTCAGCACAGCCGCGCACCTCGGAGTTAAATCGCCATATCTGGCGGCTCCGATGTCCTTTTGAGCCGAAACCGGTGGCATTGGACAGAGGACAGACAGAGCTATAATTTTATTCAAAAATCATTAAATATCGATTTCTGAGCAGAGAGGTATTCCACGTTTAATGCGGGTTTACTCCAGCTCCAAGAAAAAGAAATAATTAAAGCTTGGTCCTTTTTAGGTGCGAAAAAGAATCGAGTGTAACAGAACGTTTTATGAAGGTTGTTAAAGATTTTATTTGTGTTTTATTAGCAAGGTAATAACAAGGCATAAAATAAATAACAACATGCATAAAACGATTCAAGTAAATAAAAGAAACTAGCAAGACAATATAACTAGTCACAAAATTTTACTCGAAATTTCTCAAACCTTTAAAACACGTTTTTCAATATAAAAAATTAAAAAAATTTAGAACTGATTCTAATGTGTTTTAAAAACATCCCAAACTCATAGAAAATCAACATGATTTTTAATTTAAAGGCATGAGCAATAAATTAAAAAAAAAATCTAAGATAACAATTCTAACTTGTCACAAAATTAGTAAACTTTCGAAAACGATTTTCAAGCTCATATTTTTAAATACATGTACATGCTAATCTTTGACCATAGCTCTGATACCATTTGTTGGAATCGATCTAGGGTTTAAAAAAATAATTAAAGCTTCGGTAAGCGGCGGAAATTTAAAAATTTTCTTTTACAAGTAAAAACGGTTTTTACTAACCTAGACGAAAGAGCAAGTACACGTAATTAAAAACTATTATGAATATAGAAGTTTACTAACCTTTCTTGAAGCTTTATCTTTGAGAAGCTCTTAGAGAGTTACAACGCTCGTCTCCTCTCGCAGCACGTCTCTCTTTCTTTCCTCGGCACCTCGAGCAACCATGAAAGTTTCTATCACTAAATCACTCGAAATAATGGAATTAGTGAGTGGGCACGTTTAAACACTACGACTTAAGAACGAGTCTTGAAGTCGCAGAGCTAAACACTAGGTCAAATGAGGACCTAGGTGCCAAAACAAAAAATCGAAAATAAACTAGAGAGAGAGAGAGGAAGGGGCGGCCAAGTCTAGAGAGAGAAGCTCTCAATCTCTAAAACTTTGGATGAATGAAAAGTGTGGAATGAGGCTCCTATTTATAGGAGAGGTCTCACCTTCAATAAGGTAGTTTCCTCTTCTATAGAATATCACATATTCATGAGCCAATTTCCCTTTTCCTTCAAAGAGTCACAAGGCCAAGACTTGCCAAGCAAGTCCTTGGATTTGTTTGCTCTTTTATTTGCTTCTCTCTTGACCTTATTTGGGTGCCCACATGTTTCCTCTTAGGGGAAATTTGTTTCCTCTTTTTCTTTTGGCAAGTATCTTCATACATTCATGCACAAAATATTCTCTCTTTTCCTTGGGTATTTGGGCTCCTATCCTCATCTAGAAGGAGCTTCTAGAAGCTTCTTCATTTGTTCATGACAACATGAGAAAAGCCCATTAAGAATTTTCAATAAAATTCTTATGAAATGAAATTAATTCGCAAGGCCCAATTAATCATATTATGACCGAGTGACATTAAGTCATCAAATGAACTTGTCAAAAAATTTATTAACATTCATTTCACCATATGTCTCAAAAGACAAAATTACCCTTTTGACAATTTTCGTTCTTGTTTTGATTTAGCTTCCAGTTTAACTATTCCTACTCGATGTGATTCGTGACAGTGACCTCATGGACCCAAATGAACAAAGCTTGAGCTAAACACTTGGACTCAAAAGTTCACAAACCTTTTCCAAGTTTAGCTTAATGCCAACTGACTCCACTAAAGAGTTGACACCGAAAATCTCTCGGTTCAAATGAATTTATTTTCTACTCAAGAATTCAACCTAATTATGATGAGCGGATCCACTGAATATTATCTATGTTTACCCTTCATGAATGTCATCAGCTAGTCGGGATTTACTAAATTACCATTTTACCCTTTTAGCTGTTATTTCCTCAACTCCTTTGTCGCTTGTGAATAAGTTAGAAACAATGTATTGACGAGGAGCTAACAAGTCACATTGTTTCATCCAAAAGAGTCAGGACTCAATTTGGACACTGGCCAGTTCATTTATTCACACTCCAAGGAACAAAGCATGAGGTGACATACATTGCATTTCAGCAATCTTGTACATGAATTCCATACCTATGAGAACTTCACAAAGTTACTCATGACATTCTCACAACTTAGTATTTCACCTATAGGCCCTGTTCGGAATCACATAGTGAGCCCGAACTCTGACTTTCTCAAATGAGAATACTAAGCTGTGAAATGGCATGTCTCATTTCAGGATTAACGTAAGCATGATGCAATTCATACGTAGTGACTTCGAGACATAAGAGGTTAAATGGTTTGTTCTTATCTTGTCTCTAGAAGTGCACTAGTCAATTCAGTACCTTCGGAAGATACCTAGAAGAACTATAGAGTCTCCAACTTTCAATGCCTCATAACCAGACATCATAGATTCTTCTAACAATCGTACTGAGGTCAATAGTCCTTTGACCCTAAGATTGCGAATATATCGTTTTAAGCAAACTACGAAGAGTTTTTTCACGCAAATCTACATTTGTCTCTTCGTAAGTTGTTAAGTTTGTTTATGGACTAAAAGACTAAGGTTTTATCATAAAGCTTCAAACAAAGAAAGAATGAATGAACGTTTCAACTTTATTATTAAATGAATAGGCAATTACAAGCAAGAGTCTTCATGAGACTTTATTACATCAAATGTACAAAATAAAGACTAAAACTCTTCTGGTGGGCACCATTGACATCAGTCGCATCCGCTAGCAAGCCATGATTGTCGCAGCTTCGACCCTTAAACTCACGTCCGAACTCGCTCGACTTTGTAATCGCTTCATTTCAATTATGCAATTTTCTTTTTCCAAAGAAGGCCAAGTGCCATGACAACCTGTAACGACCCCCTTATTGCAATAAAGAGTTATCCTATACATGGCAACACACAATATTGTATACCTCCAACAAGAGAGTTTCTTGGTCTTCGTCTCACAAACGTAAGAAACTCGGGGGGCTAACAGGGATCAATATCCAATCAACTAAACAACTCAAAAAGAAAAAACAAAATAAAAGTAAAAGCATAACAAAGTCTCAAGGGGCCGATGGTTAGGCCGGAGATCCCAGAGAGAGACGGTCTACACATTTCTCCTCGAGTTGAGTTCATTCCTCGAGTCGAGTGCCGAGTCCACGAGTCGACTAGCTACTCCTTGTGCCGACTCTACATTTCTCCTCGAGTTGAGTTCATTCCGCGAGTCGAGTATCGAGTCCACGAGTCGACTAGCTACTCCTCGTGCCGACTCTACATTTCTCCTCGAGTTGAGTTCATTCCTCGAGTCGAGTACCGAGTCCACGAGTCGACTAGCTACTCCTCGTGCCGACTCTACATTTCTCCTCGAGTTGAGTCCATTCCTCGAGCCGAGTACCGAGTCCACAAGTCGACTAGCTACTCCTCGTGCCGACTCTACATTTCTCCTCGACTTACGTGCATTCCTCGAGTCGAGTACCGAGTCCACGAGTCGACAAGCCACTCCTCGTGCCGACTCTACATTTCTCCTCGAGTTGAGTTCATTCCTCGAGTTGAGTACCGAGTCCACGAGTCGACTAGCTACTCCTCGTGCCGACTATACATTTCTCCTCGAGTTGAGTTCATTCCTCGAATCGAGTACCGAGTCCACGAGTCGACAAGCCACTCCTCATGCCGACTCTACATTTCTCCTCGAGTTGAGTTCATTCCTCGAGTCGAGTACCGAGTCCACGAATCGACTAGCTACTCCTCGTGCCGACTCTACATTTCTCCTCGAGTTGAGTTCACTCCTCGACTCGAGTACCGAGTCCAGGAGTCGACTGGCTACTCCTCGTGCCGACTCTACATTTCTCCTCGACTTGAGTTCATTCCTCGAGTCGAGTACCGAGTCCATGACTCGACAAGCCACTCCTCGTGCCGACTCTACATTTCTCCTCGAGTTGAGTTCATTCCTCGAGTCGAGTACCGAGTCCACGAGTCGACTAGCTACTCCTCGTGCCGACTCTACATTTCTCCTCGAGTTGAGTTCACTCCTCTAGTCGAGTACCGAGTCCACGAGTCGACTAGCTACTTCTCGTGCCGACTCTACATTTCTCCTCGAGTTGAGTTCATTCCTCGAGTCGAGTACCGAGTGCACGAGTCGACAAGCAACTCCTCGTGCCGACTCTACATTTCTCCTCGAGTTGAGTTCATTCCTCGAGTCGAGTACCGAGTCCACGAGTCGACTAGCTACTCTTCGTGCCGACTCTACAAAAATCTCCTCTAGTTGAGTTCACTCCTCGAGTCGAGTACCGAGTCCACGAGTCGACTAGCTACTCCTCGTGCCGACTCTACAAAAATCTCCTCAAATTGAGTTCAGTCTTCGAGTCGAGTACCGAGTCCACGAGTCGACTAGCTACTCCTCGTGCCGACTCTACATTTCTACTCGAGTTAAGTCCATTCCTCGAGCCGAGTACCGAGTCCACGGGTCGACTAGCTACTCCTCGTGCCGACTCTACATTTCTCTTTGAGTTGAGTTCATTCCTCGAGTCGAGTACCGAGTCCACGAGTCGACAAGCCACTCCTCGTGCCGACTCTACATTTCTCCTCGAGTTGAGTTCATTCCTCGAGTTGAGTACCGAGTCCACGAGTCGACTAGCTACTCCTCGTCCCGACTCTACATTTCTCCTTGAGTTGAGTTCATTCCTCGAGTCGAGTACCGAGTCCACGAGTCGACAAGCCACTCCTCGTGCCGACTCTACATTTCTCCTCGAGTTGAGTTCATTCCTCGAGTCGAGTACCGAGTCCACGAGTCGACTAGCTACTCCTCGTGCCGACTCTACATTTCTCCTCGAGTTGAGTTAACTCCTCGAGTCGAGTACCGAGTCCACGAGTCGACTGGCTACTCCTCGTGCCGGCTCTATATTTCTCCTCGAGTTGAGTTCACTCCTCGAGTCGAGTACCGAGTCAACGAGTCGACTGGCTACTCCTCGTGCCTACTCTACATTTCTCCTCGACTTGAGATCATTCCTCGAGTCGCGTACCGAGTCCACGAGTCGACAAGCCACTCCTCGTGCCGACTCTACATTTCTCCTCGAGTTGAGTTCATTCCTCGAGTCGAGTATCGAGTCCACGAGTCGACTAGCTACTCCTCGTGCCGACTCTACAAAAATCTCCTCGAGTTGAGTTCACTCTTCGAGTCGAGTACCGAGTCCACGAGTCGACTAGCTACTCCTCGTGCCGACTCTACATTTCTACTCGATTTGAGACCATTCCTCGAGCCGAGTACCGAGTCCACGAGTCGACTAGCTACTCCTCGTGCCGACTCTACATTTCTCCTCGAGTTGAATTCATTCCTCGAGTCGAGTACCGAGTCCACGAGTCGACAAGCCACTCCTCGTGCCGACTCTACATTTCTCCTCGAGTTGAGTTCATTCCTCGAAATGAGTACCGAGTCCACGAGTCGACTAGCTACTCCTCGTGCCGACTCTACATTTCTCCTCGAGTTGAATTCATTCCTCGAGTCGAGTACCGAGTCCACGAGTCGACAAGCCACTCCTCGTGCCGACTCTACATTTCTCCTCGAGTTGAGTTCATTCCTCGAGTTGAGTACCGAGTCAACGAGTCGACTAGCTACTCCTCGTGCCGACTCTACATTTCTCCTCGAGTTGAGTTCATTCCTCGAGTCGAGTACCGAGTCCACGAGTCGACAAGCCACTCCTCGTGCCGACTCTACATTTCTCCTCGAGTTGAGTTCATTCCTCGAGTCGAGTACCGAGTCCACGAGTCGACTAGCTACTCCTCATGCCGACTCTACATTTCTCCTCGAGTTGAGTTCAATCCTCGAGTCGAGTACCGAGTCCACGAGTCGACTGGCTACTCCTCGTGCCGACTCTACATTTCTCCTCGACTTGAGATCATTCCTCGAGTCGAGTACCGAGTCCACGAGTCGACTAGCTACTCCTTGTGCCGACTCTACATTTCTTCTCGAGTTGAGTTCATTCCTTGAGTCGAGTACCGAGTCCACGAGTCGACAAGCAACTCCTCGTGCCGACTCTACATTTCTCCTTGAGTTGAGTTCATTCCTCGAGTCGAGTACCGAGTCCACGAGTCGACAAGCAACTCCTCGTGCCGACTCTACATTTCTCCTCGAGTTTAGTTCATTCCTCGAGTCGAGTACCGAGTCCACGAGTCGACTAGCTACTCCTCGTGCCGACTCTACATATCTACTCGAGTTGAGTCCATTCCTCGAGCCTAGTACCGAGTCCACGAGTCGACTAGCTACTCCTCGTGCCGGCTCTACATTTCTCCTCGAGTTGAGTTCTTTCCTCGAGTCGAGTACCGAGTCCACGAGTCGATAAGCCACTCCTCTTGCCGACTCTACATTTCTCCTCGAGTTGAGTTCATTCCTCGAGTTGAGTACCGAGTCCACGAGTGAGTCGACTAGCTACTCCTCGTGCCGAGTCTACATTTCTCCTCGAGTTGAGTTCATTCCTCGAGTCGAGTACCGAGTCCAAGAGTCGACAAGCCACTCCTCATGCCGACTCTACATTTCGCCTCGAGTTGAGTTCATTCCTCGAGTCGAGTACCGAGTCCACCAGTCGACTAGCTACTCCTCGTGCCGACTCTACATTTCTCCTCGAGTTGAGTTCACTTCTCGAATCGAGTACCGAGTCCACGAGTCGACTGGCTACTCCTCGTGCCGACTCTACATTTCTCCTCGACTTGAGATCATTCCTCGAGTCGAGTACCGAGTCCACAAGTCGACAAGCCACTCCTCGTGCCGACTCTACATTTCTCCTCGAGTTGAGTTCATTCCTCGAGTCGAGTACCGAGTCCACGAGTCGACAAGCAACTCCTCGTTCCGACTCTACATTTCTCCTCGAGTTGAGTTCATTCCTCGAGTCGAGTACCGAGTCCACGAGTCGACAAGCCACTCCTCGTTCCGACTCTACATTTCTCCTCGAGTTGAGTTCATTCCTCGAGTCGAGTACCGAGTCCACGAATCGACTAGCTACTCCTCGTGCCGACTCTACATTTCTCCTCGAGTTGAGTTCACTCCTCGACTCGAGTACCGAGTCCAGGAGTCGACTGGCTACTCCTCGTGCCGACTCTACATTTCTCCTCGACTTGAGTTCATTCCTCGAGTCGAGTACCGAGTCCATGACTCGACAAGCCACTCCTCGTGCCGACTCTACATTTCTCCTCGAGTTGAGTTCATTCCTCGAGTCGAGTACCGAGTCCACGAGTCGACTAGCTACTCCTCGTGCCGACTCTACATTTCTCCTCGAGTTGAGTTCACTCCTCTAGTCGAGTACCGAGTCCACGAGTCGACTAGCTACTTCTCGTGCCGACTCTACATTTCTCCTCGAGTTGAGTTCATTCCTCGAGTCGAGTACCGAGTGCACGAGTCGACAAGCAACTCCTCGTGCCGACTCTACATTTCTCCTCGAGTTGAGTTCATTCCTCGAGTCGAGTACCGAGTCCACGAGTCGACTAGCTACTCTTCGTGCCGACTCTACAAAAATCTCCTCTAGTTGAGTTCACTCCTCGAGTCGAGTACCGAGTCCACGAGTCGACTAGCTACTCCTCGTGCCGACTCTACAAAAATCTCCTCAAATTGAGTTCAGTCTTCGAGTCGAGTACCGAGTCCACGAGTCGACTAGCTACTCCTCGTGCCGACTCTACATTTCTACTCGAGTTAAGTCCATTCCTCGAGCCGAGTACCGAGTCCACGGGTCGACTAGCTACTCCTCGTGCCGACTCTACATTTCTCTTTGAGTTGAGTTCATTCCTCGAGTCGAGTACCGAGTCCACGAGTCGACAAGCCACTCCTCGTGCCGACTCTACATTTCTCCTCGAGTTGAGTTCATTCCTCGAGTTGAGTACCGAGTCCACGAGTCGACTAGCTACTCCTCGTCCCGACTCTACATTTCTCCTTGAGTTGAGTTCATTCCTCGAGTCGAGTACCGAGTCCACGAGTCGACAAGCCACTCCTCGTGCCGACTCTACATTTCTCCTCGAGTTGAGTTCATTCCTCGAGTCGAGTACCGAGTCCACGAGTCGACTAGCTACTCCTCGTGCCGACTCTACATTTCTCCTCGAGTTGAGTTAACTCCTCGAGTCGAGTACCGAGTCCACGAGTCGACTGGCTACTCCTCGTGCCGGCTCTATATTTCTCCTCGAGTTGAGTTCACTCCTCGAGTCGAGTACCGAGTCAACGAGTCGACTGGCTACTCCTCGTGCCTACTCTACATTTCTCCTCGACTTGAGATCATTCCTCGAGTCGCGTACCGAGTCCACGAGTCGACAAGCCACTCCTCGTGCCGACTCTACATTTCTCCTCGAGTTGAGTTCATTCCTCGAGTCGAGTACCGAGTCCACGAGTCGACAAGCAACTCCTCGTGCCGACTCTACATTTCTCCTCGAGTTGAGTTCATTCCTCGAGTCGAGTATCGAGTCCACGAGTCGACTAGCTACTCCTCGTGCCAACTCTACAAAAATCTCCTCGAGTTGAGTTCACTCTTCGAGTCGAGTACCGAGTCCACGAGTCGACTAGCTACTCCTCGTGCCGACTCTACATTTCTACTCGATTTGAGACCATTCCTCGAGCCGAGTACCGAGTCCACGAGTCGACTAGCTACTCCTCGTGCCGACTCTACATTTCTCCTCGAGTTGAATTCATTCCTCGAGTCGAGTACCGAGTCCACGAGTCGACAAGCCACTCCTCGTGCCGACTCTACATTTCTCCTCGAGTTGAGTTCATTCCTCGAAATGAGTACCGAGTCCACGAGTCGACTAGCTACTCCTCGTGCCGACTCTACATTTCTCCTCGAGTTGAATTCATTCCTCGAGTCGAGTACCGAGTCCACGAGTCGACAAGCCACTCCTCGTGCCGACTCTACATTTCTCCTCGAGTTGAGTTCATTCCTCGAGTTGAGTACCGAGTCAACGAGTCGACTAGCTACTCCTCGTGCCGACTCTACATTTCTCCTCGAGTTGAGTTCATTCCTCGAGTCGAGTACCGAGTCCACGAGTCGACAAGCCACTCCTCGTGCCGACTCTACATTTCTCCTCGAGTTGAGTTCATTCCTCGAGTCGAGTACCGAGTCCACGAGTCGACTAGCTACTCCTCATGCCGACTCTACATTTCTCCTCGAGTTGAGTTCAATCCTCGAGTCGAGTACCGAGTCCACGAGTCGACTGGCTACTCCTCGTGCCGACTCTACATTTCTCCTCGACTTGAGATCATTCCTCGAGTCGAGTACCGAGTCCACGAGTCGACTAGCTACTCCTTGTGCCGACTCTACATTTCTTCTCGAGTTGAGTTCATTCCTTGAGTCGAGTACCGAGTCCACGAGTCGACAAGCAACTCCTCGTGCCGACTCTACATTTCTCCTTGAGTTGAGTTCATTCCTCGAGTCGAGTACCGAGTCCACGAGTCGACAAGCAACTCCTCGTGCCGACTCTACATTTCTCCTCGAGTTTAGTTCATTCCTCGAGTCGAGTACCGAGTCCACGAGTCGACTAGCTACTCCTCGTGCCGACTCTACATATCTACTCGAGTTGAGTCCATTCCTCGAGCCTAGTACCGAGTCCACGAGTCGACTAGCTACTCCTCGTGCCGGCTCTACATTTCTCCTCGAGTTGAGTTCTTTCCTCGAGTCGAGTACCGAGTCCACGAGTCGATAAGCCACTCCTCTTGCCGACTCTACATTTCTCCTCGAGTTGAGTTCATTCCTCGAGTTGAGTACCGAGTCCACGAGTGAGTCGACTAGCTACTCCTCGTGCCGAGTCTACATTTCTCCTCGAGTTGAGTTCATTCCTCGAGTCGAGTACCGAGTCCAAGAGTCGACAAGCCACTCCTCATGCCGACTCTACATTTCGCCTCGAGTTGAGTTCATTCCTCGAGTCGAGTACCGAGTCCACCAGTCGACTAGCTACTCCTCGTGCCGACTCTACATTTCTCCTCGAGTTGAGTTCACTTCTCGAATCGAGTACCGAGTCCACGAGTCGACTGGCTACTCCTCGTGCCGACTCTACATTTCTCCTCGACTTGAGATCATTCCTCGAGTCGAGTACCGAGTCCACAAGTCGACAAGCCACTCCTCGTGCCGACTCTACATTTCTCCTCGAGTTGAGTTCATTCCTCGAGTCGAGTACCGAGTCCACGAGTCGACAAGCAACTCCTCGTTCCGACTCTACATTTCTCCTCGAGTTGAGTTCATTCCTCGAGTCGAGTACCGAGTCCACGAGTCGACTAGCTACTCTTCGTGCCGACTCTACAAAAATCTCCTCGACTTGAGTTCACTCCTCGAGTCGAGTACCGAGTCCACGAGTCGACTAGCTACTCCTCGTGCCGACTCTACAAAAATCTCCTCGAGTTGAGTTCACTCTTCGAGTCGAGTACCGAGTCCACGAGTCGACTAGCTACTCCTCGTGCCGACTCTATATTTCTCCTCGAGTTGAGTTCATTCGTCGAGTCGAGTACCGAGTCCACGAGTCGACATGCCACTCTTCATGCCGGCTCTATATGACACCTCGAGTTGAGATCACTCCTCGAGGATAGGTCCGGGTCCACGAGTCGACTGATAAGTCTTCGTGCCAGCTCTACACCTTACTGGCCCTCGAGTTGACCTTATGTGTACCTCCTCGAGTCGAGTCTATTCCTCAAGTTGAGTCCCAAAACCCACGAATTAACTTAAAAGTCTTCGTGTCAAAAATCTACAACTTCCTGAGTCACCAGTCAACGATAAACTCACAAGATTCAATGATAAATCTAAATGCTCTCACACAAGCAACAAAAATTGCCCCTAAACGGTAAACCAAAATTCGCTCCCCGACGCTCTCGTGAGAGAAAGAATGGGACAATTGAGTCCCCAGGCGTGACACACGCGCCATGGCGTCGCATTCACAAGGGCTCAAGACTCGACCCAAGAGACGCAACCCGAAAACGCGACCAGTGCACTAAGGTGCCACACTCGCCGGGGGATCAAGTCTACACCTAACCCCGCCTATCACACGACACGCGCACCCAAGGGTGCCACGCTCGAGAGGTGGAACGGCCACACAAATGTGGCATCACGCTCGCCGCCCAGCTCGTGAGCCGAAAGGCAGCGAGTCATAAATGGGTTTCAAAGGCTTGCGTCCGCCGGACGTATCTGGTCTAGCCAGCGTCCACGGGAAACCCGGCCACACAAATGTGGCATCGCGCTCGCCGCCCAGCTCGTGAGTCGAAAGGCAGCGAGTCACAAATGGGTTTCAAGGGTTTGCGTCCGCCGGACGTATCTGGTCTAGCCAGCGTCCACGGGAAACCCGGCCACACAAATGTGGCATCGCGCTCGCCGCCCAGCTCGTGAGCCGAAAGGCAGCGAGTCACAAATGGGTTTCAAGGGTTTGCGTCCGCCGGACGTATCTGGTCTAGCCAGCGTCCACGGGAAACCCGGCCACACAAATGTGGCACCGCGCTCACCGCCCAGCTCGTGAGCATAAAGGCAGCGAGTCACAAATGGGTTTCAAAGGCTTGCGTCCGCCGGACGTATCTGGTCTAGCCAGCGTCCACAGGAAACCCGGCCACACAAATGTGGCACCACGCTCGCCGCCCAGCTCGTGAGCCGAAAGGCAGCGAGTCACAAATGGGTTTTAAAGGCTTGCGTCCGCCGGGCGTACCTGGTCTAGCCAGCGTCCACGGGAAACATGGCCGCACAAAAGTGGCACCGCGCTCGCCGCCCAGCTCGTGAGCCGAAAGGCAGCGAGTCACAAATGGGTTTCAAAGGCTTGCCTCCGCTGGACGTACCTGGTCTAGCCAGCGTCCACGGGAAACCTGGCCACACAAATGTGGCACCGCCCTCGCCAACCAGCTCGTGAGCCGAAAGGCAGCGAGTCACAAATGGGTTTCAAAGGCTTGTGTCCGCCGGACGTATCTGGTCTAGCCAGCGTCCGCGGGAAACCCGATCACGCGAACGTGACACCGGGGCCCCCAGAGGCCCGAGTCGCACAAATCGATTACCCCTCCACTGGTAAGTCGAGAAAATAAGACGCACACCGACAAAACCGTGCGAATCGACTACAATAGTATGTCGAGAACATAAGACATGCATAAAGTCATCCCTCGCGACGCGATAAGGCCGTCCCACGTGTAGCACAAAGGCCGTCCCTCGTGACGCACAAAAGCCGTCCTTCGCGACGCACAAAGGCCGTCCCTCGCGACGCACAAAGGCCGTCCCTCGCGACGCACAAAGGCCGTCCCTCGTGACGCATAAAAGTCGTCCCTCGCGACGCACAGAGGCTTTCCCTCGCGATGCATTAAAAGCCCATTTGCAGCACGCTCGCAAACCCGAGTACGTTCGTCCCGCGTCCGCACGCCGGCGTAAGCATTGAGTTTCCACTCGACCTACGCTCGACCGAAAACCTGGGGGGCTAATGTTATCGGCCCGTCTCGGACCGACGAGGACAAAGGTGTCACTTCGACCCGTGCGACCGGCGCGAGGCCTCGGACGGTGAAACCTTTCCTCGACCACTGGCTGGCCCAACCAACCCGTGGCCGGCATAAGGCTCGGCCGGCCATGGCCGGCCCAGGGCCCAGCCAACCCATGGCCGGCCCAAGGCTCAGCCGGCCAATGGCCGTCCCAAGGGTGAGGTTCAGCCGGCCATGGCCGACCCAAGGGTCAGCCGGCCAATGGCCGGCCGAAGGTCCAACTCCTTCACTCGGCCAATGGCCGAGTGAAACCTTCTGCCGGCCAGGCTGTTCACTCGGCCAATGGCCGAGTGAAACTTTCAGCCGGCCAGGCTGTTCACTCGGCCAATGGCCGAGTGAAACTCTCAGTCGGCAGGGCTGTTCACTTGGCGAATGGCCGAGTGAAACTCTCAGCCGGCCAGGCTGTTCACTCGGCCAATGGCCGAGTGAAACTCTCAGCCGGCCTGGCTGTTCACTCAGCCAATGGCCGAGTGAAATCCTCAGCCGGCCAGGCTGTTCACTCGGCCAATGGCCGAGTGAACCCTCCAGAAGTTCACTCGGCCATTGGCCGAGTGAACCTTCAACCGGCCATACAGTTCACTCGGTCAATGGCCGAGTGAACCTCCAAAGCAGTTCACTCGGCCATTGGCCGAGTGAACCTCAGCCGGCCCCAAGCTTTTCACTCGGCCAATGGCCGAGTGAACCTCACCACCACGTTCACTCGGCCATTGGCCGACCCAACCATTCAGAGGGTCAATGGCCGACTCAAGCTTGCTCACTCGGCCAAGGGGTCTTCAAACCACCCCTTGGCCGCCTATAAATACAAGGGTCCCTCCCTTGACCCAGGTAATCCAATTTTGAGTGCCGAAACGCTGTCGAACTCGTACTTCACTCGTTTCGCTCATCTCTGGCCTCTCACCACCTCTAAAACCTTTATACTCCACCTTAATCCTACTAATGTTGAGCGTCGGAGAGGTAAACAGAGGCACCCCCTCTGTTTTCCCTTCCTAGTTCACCTGTTCTTTACTCCTTTTCAGGTACTCTGACGAACTCAAGGGACATTCACAGCTAAGGGACGACTTGGGATACCAAGTCAGACACGCTCGAGCCGAAGTGAGACCACTTGGTCTGGCCTTGGGTCTAACCACTTTGGGCTCCTAAATGGTTGTCCGAAAAACAGCGACAACAATCCTGGTGGAAGTCACAATAACAGGACCGGTCGTGAGACGCGGGGTCACCTTTCATTTGAGTTGGAGCGGTGAACTTATCACGCGCCACAGTGTAGATTTGTTCTACCGGGGCGTTCAATGGTGTGTAATGTGAATAGTCTTTGAAGTTGTTCGCAAGAAGCGGCTTTTCATACGTGGGGAGTCGGCTATCGGAAGCTTGACCTCCCTGATTCACTTTCTTGCGGGGGTTGCCCTGCTCGTTGCCGAATTCGTCCCGACGGCGGGAGCTTTGGTCATTGCTCCTACGACCATCGAGGTAATCTTCAACCCCCTTGAAGGTCTTGGTTCGGTACATCAACTCGGCCATTGTTGAAGGAACTCTGCCAACGACGGACTTTAGGAATTCCCCAGTGTGCAAGCCCTCAATGATGGCTGTTATTACGTCACTGTCGTCGAAGTGGTCGACCTTGTTCGATTCTTTGGTGAACCGAGTGAGATACTATCTCAAGGACTCGTTATTCTCTTGCCTGATTGACCATAAGTACATCTTAGTTTTCTTTTGTACCATCGACGTAGCAAATCGTGCTAGGAACATGTCCTTCAATCTTGCCTGATTGACCATAAGTACATCTTAGTTTTCTTTTGTACATCTTAGTTTTCCTCATCGCCCTGCGCTCGGGTTGCGTTCTCGGGGTTATTCACGCCCTCAGAATGAACGGGCGGTTGACCACTCATGTCTTTTTCAAGTCGAAAAAGAAGGGGTCGAGCTTTGGAAGGGATTTCGGGTTGTACAAGTTGGGAAGTCCCTTCCTTCTAGCGCCAAAATGTTGTCACACGAAAATGAACAACGATTAAATACCTTGGGCGGTTCGACCCAAGGCCGGACCAAGTGATCGCACTCGGCCCAAAAATGTGAAATCAAAGGCCGAGTTGCGCCCTTCAGACCCTAAGGTGTGTGTTGGAGGGCGTGACCGTACCAAAGGTTGGCTGCCTACGTACTCGTTTGTTCGGATCAGGTCAGAACGTAGTTCAATAAGAGTGTGTGGGGCTATCTTGGGCTTGGAGGTATAGAATCCAAGGCCTTAGATAATGACCCGGCTCGTAGCTTCTGGTGAAGACTTTAGAGGGTCGCTTAACTCATAGCTCAGAGTTCTAACTCAAGGACCATAAAGCAGGGGCGCAGCTTGTGCGTTGTGAAGTCTTAGGTCATAGAATGGAAATGCGTTCCCTGTCTTGGAGAGGGGTTCTCGGGTTTCTGAGCCGAGCCAGGAGAGGAGGAGAGCACGCTATTGGAATGTCACAAGAGCGTGTATGACAAAGGAGAGAAGAGAGTTCTTCAAGTTCTCCAAAAGATGTCAAGATTCAAGGTCCCCTCAAGTGAAGATGAGGCGGTATTTATAGGCTTGGAGGAAGCCTTGGGCCGACCCCCTTGAGGCCAGTTGGATGGCCGGGAGCGGGGCATGCCCTCGGCCAGGGAGCAGGGTGATCAGGGCATGACGCTTGGTCGGGCACGGGGTGCGCGGGGCGTGACGCCCAGACGGGCGCTGGATGCGCGGGGCGTGACACCCGGACGGGCGCGGGTTGTACGCGGGCATGAGGCCCTCCCGAACGCGGCGTTCGATTAGCGTCTCGGCAGGGATGCTCGGCTGAGGCGGCGGGGCTCGGCCGAGGCAGCGAGGCGCTCGGCCTAGGCAGCAGGGATGATCGGCCGAGGTAGCAGAGGCGCCCGGCCAAGGCAGCAGGGGCACCCGGCCGAGGCAGCAGGGGCACTCGGCCGAGGCGGCATGAGCGCCCGATCGAGGCAGCAAGGGTGCTCGGCTGAGGCTGCAGGGCGCTCGGCCGAGGCAGGAAGGCGCAGGTGTGCACGCGGGCCAGATGGTCGGGGGCGCAGGTGCGCGTGCGGGCTTGGTGAACCGGGAGCGCAGGTGTGCGCAGTTGCACGCGTGGGCCATGTTGTCAATGGTGCCCATAAGAAGAGTTGTGGTCTTTACTATTGTACATTTGATGTAATAAAGTCTCACGAATACTCTTGCTCGTAATTGCTTATTTATTAATAAAAAGTTGAAACGTTCATTCATTATTCATTGTGTGAAGCTTTATGATAAAACCTTAGTCTTTAGTCCGTAAACAAACCTAACAACACATGAATAGGCAAATGTAGATTTGCATGAACAAATTCTTCATGGTTTGCTTAAAACGATATATTCGCAATCTAAGGATTAAAGGACTATTGATCTTAGTACAATTGTTAGGAGAATCTATGACGTCTGGTTATGGGACATTAAGAGTTGGAGACTCTATAGTTCTTCTAGGTCTCTTCCGAAGGTACTAAATTGACCAGTGCACTTCTAGACACAAGATAAGAACAAACCATTTAACCTCTTATGTCTCGAAGTCACTAAGCATGAATTGCATCATGCTTACCTTAATCCTGAAATGAGACATGCCATTTCACAGCTTACGTATTCTCATTTGAGAAAGTCAGAGTTCGGAGTCACTATGTGATTCTAAGCAAGACCTATTGGTGGAGAAGTAAGTTGTGAAGATGTCATGAGTAACTTTGTGAAGTTCTCATAGATATGGAATTCATGTACAAGATTGCTGAAATGCAATGTATATCACGTCATGCTTTGTTCCTTGGAGTGTGAATAAATGAACTGGCCAGTGTCCAATTTGAGTCTTGACTCTTTTGGATGAAACAATGTGACTTGTTAGCTCCTCCTCAATACATTGTTTCTAACTTATTAACAAGCTACAAAGGAGTTGAGGAAATAACAGCTATAAGGGTAAAAGGGTAATTTTGTAAATCCCGACTAGCTGATGATATTCATGATGGGTAAACATAGATAATATTTTGTGGATCCACTCATTACAATTAGGTTGAATTCTTGAGTAGAAAATAAATTCATTTGAACCGAGATATTTTCAGTGTCAACTCTTTAGTGGAGTCAGTTGACATTAAGCTAAACTTGGAAAAGGTTTGTGAACTTTTGTGTCCAAGTATTTTACCTCATGCTTTGTTCATTTGGATCCATGAGGTGACTGTCACAAATCATATCAAGTAGGAATAGTTAAACTAGAAGCTAAGTCAAAACAAGAACGAGACAAGTTTTACGAAAATTGTCTAACGGGTATTTTTGTCTTTTTAGACATAGGACGAAATGAATGTCAATAAATTTTTTTGACATTGTCATATGATGACAAATGAAACTTAAACCACTCGGCCATGAAGAGTTTATTGGGCCTTCAGGATTAATTTCATTTCAAGGAATTTTACTTGAAAATTCTTAATGGGCTTTTCTTATGTTGTCATGAACAAATGAAGGAAAATCTAGAAACCCATTCTAGAAGCCTTGCACGTCCATCCCTTGGAAAAGAAGGCTGAATTTCGTTCATGCCATACTGTGAAAGAGAGTTTATTTTGTGCATTAATGTATGTAGATACTTGCCAAAAGAAAAAGAGGAAACAAACTTCCTATTTGAGGAATGCATTTGGGCGGCCAACAAGGAGCAAACAAAAGAGGAAACAAATCCAAGGTCTTCTACAAGACTAGCTTGAACGTCCATGGGGTAGAAAATGTTGGAATCGATCTAGGGTTTGAGAAAATAATTAACGCTTCGGTAAGCGGCGGAATTTTAAAAATTTTCTTTTATAAGTAAAAACGGTTTTTACTAACCTAGACAAGTGCAAGTACATGTAATTAAAAACCAATATGAGCTAGAAGTTTACTAACCTTTCTTGAAGCTTGAACTTTGAAGAAGCTTGTGGAAAGTTTGCAACGCTCGTCTCCCCTCGCAGTAAGTCTCTCTTTCTTTCCTCGGCACCTCGAGCAACCACGAAAGTTTCTATCACTAAATCACTCGAAAAGAAGGAATCAGTGAGTGGGCACTTTTAAACATTAGGACTTAAGAACAAGTCTTGAAGTCGCAGAGCGAACCACTAGGTCGAGTGAGAGAGAGAGAGAGGATTTTCGGCCACAAGTTCTAGAGAGAGAGTCTCTCAAATCTCTTAAACTTGGATGAATGAAATGTGAGGAATGAGGCTCCTATTTATAGGAGGAGGATTACCTTCAAAAGGTAGTTTCCTCTTTTCCTATTGCCTTGCACGTCCAACATGCCTCATGAAGGCTTAGGATTTGTTTCCTCATTTGATTTCCTCTTAGTTGGCCGAAAATGCACTTTCCATCTTAAGGAAATTTGTTTCCTCTTTTTCTTTTGGCAAGTATCTTCATACATCAATGCACAAAATAAACTCTCTTTCCCACTATGGCATGAACGAAATTCAGCCTTATTTTCCTTGGGTTGGACGAAATTTGAGCTTCTAGAAGGAGCTTCTAGATGTTTCTTCATTTGTTCATGACAACATAAGAAAAGCCCATTAAGAATTTTCAAGTAAAATTCTATGAAATGAAATTAATCCTCAAGGCCCAATAAACTATTAATGGCTGAGTGTTTTAAGTTTCATTTGTCATCAAATGACCTTGTCAAAAAATTTATTGACATTCATTTCATCCTTTGTCTCAAAAGACAAAAATACCCTTTTAACTATTTTCGTTCTTGTTTCGACTTAGCTTCCAGTTTAACTATTCCTATCGATGTGATTCATGACAGTGACCTCATGGACCCAAATGAACAAAGCTTGAGCTAAACACTTGGACTCAAAAGTTCACAAACCTTTTCCAAGTTTAGCTTAATGCCAACTGACTCCACTAAAGAGCTGACACTGAAAATCTCTCGGTTCAAATGAATTTATTTTCTACTCAAGAATTCGACCTAATTATGATGAGTGGATCCACTGAATATTATCTATGTTTACCCTTCATGAATGTCATCAGCTAGTCGGGATTTACTAAATTACCATTTTACCCTTCTAGCTGTTATTTCCTCAACTCCTTTGTCGCTTGTGAATAAGTTAGAAACAATGTATTGACGAGGATCTAACAAGTCACATTGTTTCATCCAAAAGAGTCAGGACTCAATTTGGACACTGGCCAGTTCATTTATTCACACTCCAAGGAACAAAGCATGAGGCGACATACATTGCATTTCAGCAATCTTGTACATGAATTCCATATCTATGAGAACTTCACAAAGTTACTCATGACAGACTCACAACTTAGTACTTCACCAATAGGCCTTGTTCGGAATCACATAGTGAGTCCGAACTTTGACTTTCTCAAATGAGAATATTTAGGTGTGAAATGGCATGTCTCATTTCAGGATTAAGGTAAGCATGATGCAATTCATACATAGTGACTTCGAGACATAAGAGGTTAAATGGTTTGTTCTTATATTGTCTCTAGAAGTGCACTGGTCAATTCAGTACCTTCGGAAGATACCTAGAAGAACTATAGAGTCTCCAACTCTCAATGCCTCATAACCAGACATCATAGATTCTTCTAACAATCATACTGAGGTCAATAGTCCTTTGACCCTTAGATTGCGAATATATCGTTTTAAGCAAACTACGAAGAGTTTGTTCATGCAAATCTACATTTGTCTCTTCGTAAGTTGTTAAGTTTGTTTATGGACTAAAAGACTAAGGTTTTATCATAAAGCTTCAAACAAAGAAAGAATGAATGAACGTTTCAACTTTATTAATGAATGAATAGGCAATTACAAGCAAGATGTTGGAATCGATCTAGGGTTTAAGAAAAAGTTTAACGCTTCGTTAAGCGGCGGAATTTTAAAAATTTTCTTTTTAAGTAAAACTAGTTTTTACTAACCTAGACAAGAGCATATGCATGTAAATAAAAACTAATATGAGCTATAAAAGTTACTAACCTTTTTGATGCTTGAACGTTGATGAGCCTTTGGAAGGTTGGCAACGTTCGTCTCCCCTCGCAGCACGTCTCTCTTTTCTTTCCTCGGCACCTCGAGCAACCACGAAAGTTTCTATCACTAAATCACTCGAAAAGAAGGAATCAGTGAGTGGGCACTTTTAAACACTACCACTTGAGAACGAGTCTCGAAGTCGCAGAGCTAAACACTAGGTCGAGTGAGGACCTAGGTGCCAAGACAATAAAAAAATCGAAAATAAACTAGAGAGAGAGAGAGAGGATTTCGGCCACAAGTTCTAGAGAGAGAGTCTCTCAAATCTCTTAAACTTGGATGAATGAAATGTGAGGAAATGAGGCTCCTATTTATAGGAGAGGTCTCACCTTCAATAAGGTAGTTTCCTCTTCTATAGAATATCACATATTCATGACCAATTTCCTCTTTTTTCCCTTTGAGATACTCGGCCAAGCTAGGGTTTCTAGAAGCCTTGATTTGTTTCCTATTTTGTTCAAGGCTTGCCTTGACTCTCTCTTGGCCGAATTCCATATAGCATCCTTATGCAAATTTGTTTCCTCTTTTTCTTTTGGCAAGTATCTTGATACATTTATGCACAAAATATTCTCTCTTGGTTGGGTATGTTGGGCGCCCAAGGCCTTCTAGAAAAGGCTTCTAGAAGCTTTTCCATTTGTTCATGACAACATGAAAAAGGCCCAATAAGAATTTTCAATAAAATTCTTATGAAATGAAATTAATTCACAAGGCCCAATGATCAAGTCATGGCCGAGTGAAACATGTCACAAAATGACCTTGTCAAAAAATTTATTGACATTCATTTCATCCTTTGTCTCAAAAGACAAAAATACCCTTTTAACTATTTTCGTTCTTGTTTTGGCTTAGCTTCCAGTTTAACTATTCCTATCGATGTGATTCGTGACAGTGACCTCATGGACCCAAATGAACAAAGCTTTAGCTAAACACTTGGACTCAAAAGTTCACAAACCTTTTCCAAGTTTAGCTTAATGCCAACTGACTCCACTAAAGAGCTGACACTGAAAATCTCTCGGTTCAAATGAATTTATTTTCTACTCAAGAATTCGACCTAATAATGATGAGCGGATCCACTGAATATTATCTATGTTTACCCTTCATGAATGTCATCAGCTAGTCGGGATTTACTAAATTACCATTTTACCCTTCTAGCTGTTATTTCCTCAACTCCTTTGTCGCTTGTGAATAAGTTAGAAACAATGTATTGACGAGGAGCTAACAAGTCACATTGTTTCATCCAAAAGAGTCAAGACTCAATTTGGACACTGGCCAGTTCATTTATTCACACTCCAAGGAACAAAGCATGAGGTGACATACATTGCATTTCAGCAATCTTGTACATGAATTCCATATCTATGAGAACTTCACAAAGTTACTCATGACAGACTCACAACTTAGTACTTCACCAATAGGCCTTGTTCGGAATCACATAGTGAGTCCGAACTTTGACTTTCTCAAATGAGAATACTAAGGTGTGAAATGGCATGTCTCATTTCAGGATTAAGGTAAGCATGATGCAATTCAT
Organism: Urtica dioica subsp. dioica; assembly: GCF_054948205.1. Classification (NCBI taxonomy): domain Eukaryota; kingdom Viridiplantae; phylum Streptophyta; class Magnoliopsida; order Rosales; family Urticaceae; genus Urtica; species Urtica dioica. Next base: position 41,932,724 of record NC_142759.1, on the reverse strand, counting down.
ACATAGTGACTTCGAGACATAAGAGGTTAAATGGTTTGTTCTTATCTTGTCTCTAGAAGTGCACTGGTCAATTCAGTACCTTCGGAAGATACCTAGAAGAACTATAGAGTTCCCAACTCTCAATGCCTCATAACCAGACATCATAGATTCTTCTAACAATCATACTGAGGTCAATAGTCCTTTGACCCTAAGATTGCGAATATATCGTTTTAAGCAAACTACGAAGAGTTTGTTCATGCAAATCTACATTTGTCTCTTCGTAAGTTGTTAAGTTTGTTTATGGACTAAAAGACTATGGTTTTATCATAAAGCTTCAGACAAGGAAGATTGAATGAACGTTTCAACTTTATTAATGAATGAATAGGCAATTACAAGCAAGAGTCTTCATGAGACTTTATTACATCAAATGTTCAAAATAAAGACTACAACTCTTCTTGTGGGCACCATTGACAACAAACTCCCACTTGACTCAAAGAAGGTGTGTGTAGTCCTTCATGCCTAATCCCTCACGATGTTGGTCGAAGACCTTGTTCGCTAGGGCCTTGGTGAATGGATCTGCGAGGTTGTCCACCGTTGAGATCTTCTTCACTTCCACGTCTCCGCGCTGCACGATCTCTCGAATCAAATGGTATTTCCTCTCAATATGCTTAGAGCGCTTATGGCTTCTAGGTTCCTTTGAGTTAGCGACAGCCCCACTATTATCACAATAAAGGGTCATGGGCTCGTCGACGTTTGGAACAACTTCCAAATACTTAAGGAACTTTCTAAGCCATACAGCCTCTTTGGATGCTTCACAAGCAGCCACATATTCTGCTTCCATTGTGGAGTCAGCAATGCAAGATTGCTTAATACTTCTCCACACAACAGCTCCACCATTAAGGATGAACACAGATCCCGAAGTGGATTTCCTGGAATCCTTATCCGCTTGAAAATCGGAGTCGGTATATCCCGTCATAGTCAGGTCAGTACCTGAGTATGTAAGCATCAAGTTCCTAGTTCTTCGAAGATACTTAAAAACATGCTTAACAGCAATCCAGTGCTCGGGTCCAGGGTTGGATTGGAAACGACTAACTACGCCAACGGCGAAACATATATCAGGTCGGGTGCAAAGCATAGCATACATGAGGCTTCCTACGGCAGAGGCGTAAGGAATTTTCCTCATGTCTTCAATCTCTTGTGCAGTCTTGGGAGACTGGTCCTTAGAGAGTGAAACTCCATGCCTAAAGGGTGTTTGACCCCTCTTGCAGTCTTGCATCGAGAAGCGATCCATCACCTTATCAATATAAGATGCTTGAGAGAGCGACAGGGTCCGGTTTTTCCTATCTCGAAAGATTTGGATTCCCAGAATGTACGCGGCTTCTCCTAGATCCTTCATATCGAATTGCTTTGCTAGCCAGACCTTAACCTCAGATAACTTACCCACGTCATTACCAATGAGTAGTATATCATCGACATATAGTACCAGAAACACAACTTTGCCTTCGTGTATTAACTTGTAAACACAAGGCTCATCTATTGACTGTTCAAAGCCGAAGCTCTTTACAGTTTCATCGAATCTAATATTCCATGACCTAGATGCTTGCTTTAGTCCATAAATGGATTTAAGCAACTCACAAACCTTGGTCTCTTGACCTTTATCCACGAAACCGTCTGGTTGAGCCATGTAAATGCGCTCGTCAAGATTGCCATTCAGAAAAGCTGTCTTGACATCCATTTGCCAGATCTCATAGTCGAGAGCTGCAGCTATGGATAGGAGTATGCGGATGGATTTAAGCATCGCGACTGGCGAGAAGGTTTCTTCATAGTCAATCCCTTCTTGTTGGGTATAACCCTTCGCCACAAGTCGTGCTTTGAACGTCTCGACGTTCCCATCAGGACCCCTTTTCTTCTTGTATATCCACTTACACCCTACGGGTTTAATCCCTTCAGGAAGGTCTACAAGTTTCCAGACTTTGTTGACATACATCGAGTGCATTTCAACTTTTATGGCGTCAAGCCAAAGGTTTGATTCAGATTAAGCCATCGCTTGGCTATAGGAAACAGGGTCATCCATGTCGGAGACGGCTACGAGAGAGTCTCCATAAGACATGTACATGTCAGGCTGTTGAACAGCCCTCCCACTACGTCGAAGTACTACTTGACGAGATTCTGATGAGTTAGGTTGTGTTTCAGTTGGGGTAAGAACAGTTCTTACAGATGAGGTAGAAGCTTCCTCACCCAACTTTTCTTCAAGCACAATTTTGCTTCTAGGTTTTGCATCTTTCATAAAGTCCTCCTCGAGGAAACGAGCATTCGTGCTAACGAAAGTCTTATCGTCCTCGGGACTATAGAAAGTAAAACCTTTGGTTTCCTTTGGATATCCTACAAACAGGCACAATTCTGACCTACTAGCCAACTTGTTAGTCTTTTGCCTCAGCACGTGTGCAGGGCAACCCCAAATTCGGATGCGGCCAAGATTCACTCTACGGCCAGTCCATCGTTCATAAGGAGTACCAGGAACCGTTTTGGACGGAACTTGGTTCAGAATGTAGGCGGCTGTTTCGAGGGCATATCCCCAAAAGGAAAGCGGGAGTGATGAGTAACTCATCATTGATCTAACCATCTCCATAAGAGTTCAGTTTCTTCTCTCTGACATTCCGTTTTGTTGAGGTGTGCCAGGTGCGGTAAGCTGAGAAGCGATACCTTCTTCTTTAAGAAAGTCATCGAACTCTCCAGACATATACTCACCACCTCGATCAGATCGAAGGGTTTTGATCACTTTGCCAGTTTGCTTTTCCACTAAAGCCCTAAAGACCTTAAATACGTTAAAGGTCTCGGATTTGTGTTTAAGCAAATAGACAAACCCATATCTTGAGTAATCATCAGTGAAGGTAACGAAGTATTCGTATCCTCCACGTGCTTGTTGGTTGAGCGGACCACATACATCAGAATGTATTAGTTCCAGCAACTCAGTGGCTCTTCGACCCTTATCGGAGAAAGGTCGCTTAGTCATTTTTCCTTCTATGCAGGATTCACAAGTAGGTAGTGAACCTATTGCAGAGGCTTGGAGTGGACCATCCCTCACAAGTCTCTTAATCCTATCTAGACTGATATGACCAAGTCTTAAGTGCCATAGGTATGTTGATTTTGTTAGATCGGAGGATTCAGTAAGTTTGATCCTCTTTGGCTCCCTAATTAGATCATTATCTATTTCGGTGTCTAAAAGAGAAGGTTTAGTGGGATAGATGTAGAAAAGAGCATTCTTCATACATGCATCAGTGACAAAAGAATTATCAGGAAACGAAATACGCATTCCATTCTTTATGAACTTTAAACAATAATCTTGCTCAAGAAGTCGAGCAACGGATATTAAGTTCTTCCCAAAGGTAGGAACAAAATAAACATTATTCAAGTTTAAAGTGCGGTCTTCAAAAGACAGCGTCACGGATCCCACAGCCTTCGCAGACACCAGGCTCCCATCACCCCATTTGAAACAGAACTCGCCTTCCTCTAAGCTTTTGGTTTTCTTGAAACCATTCAAGGAACAACAAATATGGTTAGTAGCAGCGGAGTCAAGAATCCACGTTGATACATTATCAGCTACTAAGCATGCTTCGGTAACTAGTACAATACTATGTTCCTTTGCATTGAGATTGGCAGGACAGTTCTTTTTATCGGCCTTGTGAGGTCTCTTCTTAGTTCCAGAGGCGGAGGCTCTTTGCTCAGTAGCATGTGCCTCTCCTTGATTCCTCTTTCCCTTAGTGAGACCTTCAGCAGTGTGAAACTCCTTTATAAGCTTGGTAACAATGTACTCTAGCTTGTTTATGGAGTAGTTCATCTTGGAGGTATCAAGACATGCGGGGAGAGTTTCTAAGATCATATCTATGACATTTTTCCCATCAATCTCAGATCCTAGGATTTCCATTTTATTCAGAAAACTAATGATCAGTATCATAAAGTCTCCAACAGGAGTCCTAGCCTTCATGCGACAGTTCATAAATTGTCGGACTGCTTTTTGCCTTGCCTGACGCCTTTGCCCTCCAAACATCTCAAGGAGATTGTAGAGCACGTCAGCGGCAGTCTTGATGTCACGATGTTGCTCTTTCAGCACATTGTTCATAGATGCCGAGATATAGCACCTCACAATCTCATCAGATCGAAGCCAGGCCGCTAAGGCGTCATTGTCCTCTTGAGTTGAATCATCATTCGTCAGAGGAGGACACGGGGTGGTGAGTACCCATTTGTGCTTGTTAACGGTAGGTATTATGTCGAGGTTACGTTTCGAATCTACGTAGTTTTCGTTTTCGAGTTTATTCGAGGAAAGAATTGTAGAGAGAGGGTTGAGAGACATATTGCCTATAAAAGTTGAAACAAGTTTATGATTAGTCTTTGGTTTAGGATTTAAGTTTTATTAAGACTTTTGTAAAATCCAAAGGTGTTATAAACCAAACGATAATTTACTCCCTCAAGAGAAGGCCGCAAAAAATCTCCATTTATAAGTAAATGACACATCATTAATGCTAAGCCAAGATGTCAATACATCTATTTTGACTAGCCACCTTTTAAATTGGTTTGATCACTCACATCCTTTCGCAGAGCCTCAAGAGAGGATACTAGGGATTGAGCCTAAGTGTGCAACCAACCACTTAGTCCAAAAGATCAACTTTGAAAAACAATCCCCCAAGGGGAGGCCTTGTCATCATTGCATCACTCTCGGACGTAGCTCATTGAGCAATGATCGAAGCAATAACGCCTTGGAGTACTCACATTTAAGTGAGGGTCGCAAGAGCGGCTCTTAGTCCCACGTTATTGCATCTTTCACTAGTGTTGGGGATCGCGGGTTACAAACAACGAATATAACCCTCCCACTTAGTTTTTGGAGATGGTTCATCGACTCTTATAAGTTCGGAAACAAATTTCCTAGTTAGAGAGCGATAGAGCGGACAACTAGAAGAGAATCCTAGATCGACATGTTCAGAGCAGTATTAGTGCATAAAGGCACAAGGTACATACTCGATCTTTTCCTATTTTCTATTTCGGGAAAGTGCGTGAGGGAAGTGTGAACTTCAACTCACTCGAACACTTGAAAGTTTGAGATTACACATCTTTTTATTTTTCGGCTTGTCTACAAGGAGACCTCCCACTCAAATTTTCAAGAGCATATAGATTTTGAACATATGTGATATAGATATAGTTTTGAAAACATTTTGAAAATTTATTTGATTTGGATGACAAAATATTTTCAAGTTTGAAAGTGAAAACGGTTTTTCAAAATTCAAACTAGTTTTGTAAAAATTCAATTTCAATTAAACTTTCAAAATCAAAACATTTTAATCTTACACATCATGTTTATAATCATATGAAAAACATTTTTGCTCAAGAAAATTTTCTCATTAGAGTTCTATAACTCATGGTAGTGGGGTTTGAAAATCCGGATTTCTAAAAAACTGGAGTTTCAGACAGCCGCGCACCTCGGAGTAAAATTGCCATATCTGGCGGCTCCGATGTCCTTTTGAGCCGAAACCGGTGGCATTGGACAGAGGACAGACAGAGATTTAATTTGATTTAAAAATCATTAAATTTCGATTTCTGAGCAGAGAGTTATGCCACTTTTAATGCGGGTTTACTCCAGCTCGAAGAAAAAGAAATAAATTAAAGCTTGGTCCTATTTAGGTGCGAAAAAGAATCAAGTGTAACGGATCGTTTTAAGATGTTGATTAAAGCTTTTATTTGTGTTTTATTAGCAGGGTAATAACATAGAATAAAAGAAATAACAACAAGCATAAAACGAAAACGGTAAATAAAAGAAACTAGAAAGACAAAGTAACTAGTCACAAAATTTACCGAAATTTCTCAAACCTTTAAAACACGTTTTTCAATATAAAAAATTAAAAACTTTTAGAACTGATTCTAATGTGTTTTAAAAACATCCCAAACTCATAAAAATCAACATGCTTTTTAATTTAAAGACAATAGCAATAAATTAAAAAAAATCTAAGATTACAATTCTAACTTGTCACAAAATTAGTAAACTTTCGAAAACGATTTTCAAGCTCATAATTTTAAAAACATGTACATGCATATCTTTGACCATAGCTCTGATACCATTTGTTGGAATCGATCTAGGGTTTGAGAAAATAATTAACGCTTCGGTAAGCGGCGGAATTTTAAAAATTTTCTTTTATAAGTAAAAACGGTTTTTACTAACCTAGACAAGTGCAAGTACATGTAATTAAAAACCAATATGAGCTAGAAGTTTATGTTGTCAATGGTGCCCACAAGAAGGGTTGTAGTCTTTATTTTGAACATTTGATGTAATAAAGTCTCATGAAGACTCTTGCTTGTAATTGCCTATTCATTCATTAATAAAGTTGAAACGTTCATTCAATCTTCCTTGTCTGAAGCTTTATGATAAAACCATAGTCTTTTAGTCCATAAACAAACTTAACAACTTACGAAGAGACAAATGTAGATTTGCATGAACAAACTCTTCGTAGTTTGCTTAAAACGATATATTCGCAATCTTAGGGTCAAAGGACTATTGACCTCAGTATGATTGTTAGAAGAATCTATGATGTCTGGTTATGAGGCATTGAGAGTTAGGAACTCTATAGTTCTTCTAGGTATCTTCCGAAGGTACTGAATTGACCAGTGCACTTCTAGAGACAAGATAAGAACAAACCATTTAACCTCTTATGTCTCGAAGTCACTATGTATGAATTGCATCATGCTTACCTCAATCCTGAAATGAGACATGCCATTTCACACCTTAGTATTCTCATTTGAGAAAGTCAAAGTTCGGACTCACTATGTGATTCCGAACAAGGCCTATTGGTGAAGTACTAAGTTGTGAGTCTGTCATGAGTAACTTTGTGAAGTTCTCATAGATATGGAATTCATGTACAAGATTGCTGAAATGCAATGTATGTCACCTCATGCTTTGTTCCTTGGAGTGTGAATAAATGAACTGGCCAGTGTCCAAATTGAGTCTTGACTCTTTTGGATGAAACAATGTGACTTGTTAGCTCCTCGTCAATACATTGTTTCTAACTTATTCACAAGCGACAAAGGAGTTGAGGAAATAACAGCTAGAAGGGTAAAATGGTAATTTAGTAAATCCCGACTAGCTGATGACATTCATGAAGGGTAAACATAGATAATATTCAGTGGATCCGCTCATCATAATTAGGTCGAATTCTTGAGTAGAAAATAAATTCATTTGAACCGAGAGATTTTCAGTGTCAGCTCTTTAGTGGAGTCAGTTGGCATTAAGCTAAACTTGGAAAAGGTTTGTGAACTTTTGAGTCCAAGTGTTTAGCTAAAGCTTTGTTCATTTGGGTCCATGAGGTCACTGTCACGAATCACATCGATAGGAATAGTTAAACTGGAAGCTAAGCCAAAACAAGAACGAAAATAGTTAAAAGGGTATTTTTGTCTTTTGAGACATAAGGATGAAATGGATGTCAATAAATTTTGACAAGTTCATTTGATGACTTAATGTCACTCGGCCATAATATGATTAATTGGGCCTTGTGAATTAATTTCATTTCATAAGAATTTTATTGAAAACTCTTAATGGGCCTTTTTCATGTTCTCATGAATAAATGAAGAAGCTTCTAGAAGCTCCTTCTAGAAGTGAAATGGGCGCCCATAATACCCAAGGAAAGAGAGTTTATTTTGTGCATAAATGTATTTAGATACTTGCCAAAAGAAAAAGAGGAAACAAATTTCCCACACATGCAATGGGAAATTCGGCCAAGTGAGAAAAGGGAAAGCCAAGGAACAAAAAAGGAAACAAATCCTTGCCTCTAGGAGGCAGCCTTGGGCGCCCAACAAGGAATGGGAAATGAAGGATTTTTGCTCATGAATATGTGATATTCTATAGAAGAGGAAACTACCTTATTGAAGGTGAGACCTCTCCTATAAATAGGAGCCCCATTTCCTCACAATTCATTCATCCAAGTTTAAGAGATTTGAGAGACTCTCTCTCTAGAACTTGGCCGAAGTCCTCTTCTCTCTCTCTCTAGTTTATTTTCGGTTTTCTCTTGTCTTGGCACCTAGGTCCTCACTCGACCTAGTCTTTAGCTCTGCGACTTCGAGACTCGTTCTCAAGTCGTAGTGTTTAAAAGTGCCCACTCACTAATTCCTTCTTTTCGAGTGATTTAGTGATAGAAACTTTCGTGGTTGCTCGAGGTGCCGAGGAAAGAAAAGAGAGACGTGCTGCGAGGGGAGACGAACGTTGCCAACCTTCCAAAGGCTCATCAACGTTCAAGCATCAAAAGGTTAGTAACTTTTATAGCTCATATTAGTTTTTATTTACATGCATATGCTCTTGTCTAGGTTAGTAAAAACTAGTTTTACTTAAAAAGAAAATTTTTAAAATTCCGCCGCTTAACGAAGCGTTAAACTTTTTCTCAAACCCTAGATCGATTCCAACAAATGGTATCAGAGCTATGGTCAAAGGAATGCATGTGCATGTTTTTTAAATTATGAGCTTGAAAATCGTTTTCGAAAGTTTACTAATTTTGTGACAAGTTAGAATTGTAATCTTAGATTTTTTTTTAATTTATTGCTCTTGTCTTTAAATTAAAAAGCATGTTGATTTTCTATGAGTTTGGGATGATGTTAAAACACATTAGAATCAGTTCTAAAAGTTTTTAATTTTTTATATTGAAAAACGTGTTTTAAAGGTTTGAGATTTTTCGAGTAAATTTTGTGACTAGTTTTATTTTCTTACTAGTTCCGTTTATTTACTTGAATCGTTTTATGCATGTTGTTATTTCTTTTATTCTATGTTGTTACCCTGCTAATAAAACACAAATAAAAGCTTTAAACAACCTCATAAAACGTTCCGTTACACTCGATTCTTTTTCGCACCTAAAAGGACAAAGCTTTAATTTATTTCTTTTTCTTCGAGCTGGAATGTAAACCCGCATTAAAAGCGGCATAACTCTCTGCTCAGAAATCGAAATTTAATGATTCTTGAATCAAATTAAAGCTCTGTCTGTCCTCTGTCCAATGCCACCGGTTTCGGCTCAAAAGGACATCGGAGCCGCCAGTTATGGCGATTTTACTCCGAGGTGCGCGGCTGTCTGAAACTCCAGTTTTTTTAGAAATCCGGATTTTCAAACCCCACTACCATGAGTTATAGAACTCTAATGAGAAAACTTTCTTGAGCAAAAATGTTTTTCATATGATTATAAACATGATGTGTAAAGATTAAAAGTTTTGTTTTTTTTTGAAAGATTAATTGAAATTGAATTTTTACAAAACTAGTTTGAATTTTGAAAAACCGTTTTCACTTTCAAACTTGAAAATATTTTGTCATCCAAATCAAATAAATTTTCAAAATGTTTTCAAAACTATATCTATATCACATATGTTCAAAATCTATATGCTCTTGAAATTTTGAGTGGGAGGTCTCTTTGTAGACAAAACCGAAAAATAAAAAGATGTGTAATCTCAAACTTTCAAGTGTTCGAGTGAGTTGAAGTTCACACTTCCCTCACGCACTTTCCCGAAATAGAAAATAGGAAAAGATCGAGTATGTCCCTTGTGCCTTTATGCACTAATACTGCTCTGAACATGTCGATCTAGGATTCTCTTCTAGTTGTCCGCTCTGTCGCTCTCTAACTGGGAAATCTGTTTCCGAACTTAAAAGAGTCGATGAACCATCTCCAAAAACTAAGTGGGAGGGTTATACTCGTTGTTTGTAACCCGCGATCCCCAACACTAATGAAAGATGCAATAACGTGGGACTAAGAGCCGCTCTTGCGACCCTCACTTAAATGTGAGTACTCCAAGGCGTTGTTGCTTCGATCATTGCTCAATGAGCTACGTCCGAGAATGATGCAATGATGGCAAGGCCTCCCCTTGGGGGATTGTTTTTCAAAGCTGATCTTTTGGACTAAGTGGTTGGTTGCACACTTAGACTCAATCCCTAGTATCCTTCCTTAAGGCTCTGCGAAAGGATGTGAGTGATCAAACCAATTTACAAGGTGGCTAGTCAAAATGATGTACTGACATCTTGGCTTAGCATTAATGATGTGTCATTTACTTATAAAAGGAGATTTTTTGCGGCCTTCTCTTGAGGGAGTAAATTATCGTTTGGTTTATAACACCTTTGGGTTTTACAAAAGTCTTAATAAAACTTAAATCCTAAACCAAAGACTAATCATAAACTTGTTTCAACTTATATAGGCAATATGTCTCTCAACCATCTCTCTATCTTTCTTTCCTCGATCAAACTCGAAAACGAAAACTACGTAGATTCGAAACGTAACCTCGACATAATACCTACCGTTAACAAGCACAAATGGGTACTCACCACCCCGTGTCCTCCTCTGACGAATGATTCAACTCAAGAGGACAATGACGCCTTAGCGGCCTGGCTTCGATCCGATGAGATTGTGAGGTGCTATATCTTGGCATCTATGAACAATATGCTGAAAGAGCAACATCGTGACATCGAGACTGCCGCCGAAATGCTCTACAATCTCCTTGAGATATTTAGAGGGCAAAGGCGTCAAGCAAGGCAACAAGCAGTCCGACAGTTTATGAACTGTCATATGAAGGCTAGGACTCCTATTAGAGACTTTATGATACTGATCATTAGTTTTCTAAATAAGATGGAAATCCTAGGATCTGAGAATGATGGGAAGAATTTCATAGATATGATCTTAGAAACTCTCCCCGCATCTCTTGATACCTCTAAGATGAACTGCTCCATTAACAAGCTAGAGTACACTGTTACCAAGCTTATGGAGGAACTTCACACTGCTGTAAGTCTCACTAAGAGAAAGAGGAGTCAAGGAGAGGCACATGCTACTGAGCAAAAAGCCTCCGTCTCTGGAACTGTGAAGAGACCTTACAAGGCCGATAAAAAGAACTGTCCCGCCTATCTCAAAGCAAAGGAACATAGTATTGTACTAGTTACCGAAGCATGCTTAGTAGCTGATAATGTATCATCGTGGATTATTGACTCCGCTGCTACTAACCATATTTGTTGTTCCTTGAATGGTTTCAAGAAAACCAAAAGCTTAGAGGAAGGCGAGTTCTGTTTCAAATGGGGTGATGGGAGCCTGGTGTCTGCAAAGGCTGTGGGATCCGTGACGCTGTCTTTTGAAGACCGCACTTTAAACTTGAATAATGTTTATTTTGTTCCTACCTTTGGGAAGAACTTAATATCCGTTGCTCGTCTTCGTGAGCAAGATTATTGTTTAAAGTTCATTAAGAATGGAATTCGTATTTCGTTTCCTGATAATTCTTGTCACTGATGCATGTATGAAGAATGCTCTTTTCTACATCTATCCCACTCAACCTTCTCTTTTAGACACCGAAATAGATAATGATCTAATTAGGGAGCCAAAGAGGATCAAACTTTCTGAATCCTCCGATCTAACAAAATCAACATACCTCTGGCACTTAAGACTTGGTCATATCAGTCTAGATAGGATTAAGAGACTTGTGAGGGATGGTCCACTCCAAGCCTCTGCAATAGGTTCACTACCTACTTGTGAATCCTGCATAGAAGGAAAAATGACTAAGCGACCTTTCTCCGATAAGGGTCGAAGAGCCACTGAGTTGCTGGAACTAATACATTCTGATGTATGTGGTCCGCTCAACCAACAGGCACGTGGAGGATACGAATACTTCGTTACCTTCACTGATGATTACTCAAGATATGGGTTTGTCTATTTGCTTAAACACAAATCCGAGACCTTTAACGTATTTAAGGTCTTTAGGGCTTTAGTGGAAAAGCAAACTGGCAAAGTGATCAAAACCCTTCGATCTGATCGAGGTGGTGAGTATATGTCTGGAGAGTTCGATGACTTTCTTAAAGAAGAAGGTATCGCTTCTCAGCTTACCGCACCTGGCACACCTCAACAAAACGAAGTGTCAGAGAGAAGAAACCGAACTCTTATGGAGATGGTTAGATCAATGATGAGTTACTCATCACTCCCGCTTTCCTTTTGGGGATATGCCCTCGAAACAGCCGCTTATATTCTGAACCAAGTTCCGTCCAAAACGGTTCCTGGTACTCCTTATGAACGATGGACTGGCCGTAAAGTGAATCTTGGCCGCATCCGAATTTGGGGTTGCCCTGCACACGTGCTAAGGCAAAAGACTAGCAAGTTGGCTAGTAGGTCAGAATTGTGCCTGTTTGTAGGATATCCGAAGGAAACCAAAGGTTTTACTTTCTATAGTCCCGAGGACGATAAGACTTTCGTTAGCACGAATGCTCGTTTCCTCGAGGAGGACTTTATGAAGGATGCGAAACCTAGAAGCAAAATTGTGCTTGAAGAAAAGTTGGGTGAGGAAGCTTCTACCTCATCTGTAAGAACTGTTCTTACCCCAACTGAAACACAACCTAACTCATCAGAATCTCGTCAAGTAGTACTTCGACGTAGTGGGAGGGCTACTCAAAAGCCTGACAGGTACATGTCTTATGGAGACTCTCTTGTAGCCGTCTCTGACATGGATGATCCTGTTTCCTATAGCCAAGCAATGGCTTGTTCTGAATCAAACCTTTGGCTTGACGCCATGAAAGTTGAGATGCACTCGATGTATGTCAACAAAGTCTGGAAACTTGTAGACCTTCCTGAAGGGATTAAACCCGTAGGGTGTAAGTGGATATACAAGAAGAAAAGGGGTCCTGATGGGAACGTTGAGACGTTCAAAGCACGACTTGTGGCGAAGGGTTATACCCAACAAGAAGGGATTGACTATGAAGAAACCTTCTCGCCAGTCGCGATGCTTAAATCCATCCGCATACTCCTATCCATAGCTGCAGCTCTCGACTATGAGATCTGGCAAATGGATGTCAAGACAGCTTTTCTGAATGGCAATCTTGACGAGCGCATTTACATGGCTCAACCAGACGGTTTCGTGGATAAAGGTCAAGAGACCAAGGTTTGTGAGTTGCTTAAATCCATTTATGGACTAAAGCAAGCATCTAGGTCATGGAACATTAGATTCGATGAAACTGTAAAGAGCTTCGGCTTTGAACAGTCAATAGATGAGCCTTGTGTTTACAAGTTAATACACGAAGGCAAAGTTGTGTTTCTGGTACTATATGTCGATGATATACTACTCATTGGTAATGACGTGGGTAAGTTATCTGAGGTCAAGGTCTGGCTGGCAAAGCAATTCGATATGAAGGATCTAGGAGAAGCCGCGTACATTCTGGGAATCCAAATCTTTCGAGATAGGAAAAACCGGACCCTGTCGCTCTCTCAAGCATCTTATATTGATAAGGTGATGGATCGCTTCTCGATGCAAGACTGCAAGAGGGGTCAAACACCCTTTAGGCATGGAATTTCACTCTCTAAGGACCAGTCTCCCAAGACTGCACAAGAGATTGAAGACATGAGGAAAATTCCTTACGCCTCTGCCGTAGGAAGCCTCATGTATGCTATGCTTTGCACCCGACCTGATATATGTTTCGCCGTTGGCGTAGTTAGTCGTTTCCAATCCAACCCTGGACCCGAGCACTGGATTGCTGTTAAGCATGTTCTTAAGTATCTTCGAAGAACTAGGAACTTGATGCTTACATACTCAGGTACTGACCTGACTATGACGGGATATACCGACTCCGATTTTCAAGCGGATAAGGATTCCAGGAAATCCACTTCGGGATCTGTGTTCATCCTTAATGGTGGAGCTGTTGTGTGGAGAAGTATTAAGCAATCTTGCATTGCTGACTCCACAATGGAAGCAGAATATGTGGCTGCTTGTGAAGCATCCAAAGAGGCTGTATGGCTTAGAAAGTTCCTTAAGTATTTGGAAGTTGTTCCAAACGTCGACGAGCCCATGACCCTTTATTGTGATAATAGTGGGGCTGTCGCTAACTCAAAGGAACCTAGAAGCCATAAGCGCTCTAAGCATATTGAGAGGAAATACCATTTGATTCGAGAGATCGTGCAGCGCGGAGACGTGGAAGTGAAGAAGATCTCAACGGTGGACAACCTCGCAGATCCATTCACCAAGGCCCTAGCGAACAAGGTCTTCGACCAACATCGTGAGGGATTAGGCATGAAGGACTACACACACCTTCTTTGAGTCAAGTGGGAGTTTGTTGTCAATGGTGCCCACAAGAAGGGTTGTAGTCTTTATTTTGAACATTTGATGTAATAAAGTCTCATGAAGACTCTTGCTTGTAATTGCCTATTCATTCATTAATAAAGTTGAAACGTTCATTCAATCTTCCTTGTCTGAAGCTTTATGATAAAACCATAGTCTTTTAGTCCATAAACAAACTTAACAACTTACGAAGAGACAAATGTAGATTTGCATGAACAAACTCTTCGTAGTTTGCTTAAAACGATATATTCGCAATCTTTGGGTCAAAGGACTATTGACCTCAGTATGATTGTTAGAAGAATCTATGATGTCTGGTTATGAGGCATTGAGAGTTAGGAACTCTATAGTTCTTCTAGGTATCTTCCGAAGGTACTGAATTGACCAGTGCACTTCTAGAGACAAGATAAGAACAAACCATTTAACCTCTTATGTCTCGAAGTCACTATGTATGAATTGCATCATGCTTACCTCAATCCTGAAATGAGACATGCCATTTCACACCTTAGTATTCTCATTTGAGAAAGTCAAAGTTCGGACTCACTATGTGATTCCGAACAAGGCCTATTGGTGAAGTACTAAGTTGTGAGTCTGTCATGAGTAACTTTGTGAAGTTCTCATAGATATGGAATTCATGTACAAGATTGCTGAAATGCAATGTATGTCACCTCATGCTTTGTTCCTTGGAGTGTGAATAAATGAACTGGCCAGTGTCCAAATTGAGTCTTGACTCTTTTGGATGAAACAATGTGACTTGTTAGCTCCTCGTCAATACATTGTTTCTAACTTATTCACAAGCGACAAAGGAGTTGAGGAAATAACAGCTAGAAGGGTAAAATGGTAATTTAGTAAATCCCGACTAGCTGATGACATTCATGAAGGGTAAACATAGATAATATTCAGTGGATCCGCTCATCATAATTAGGTCGAATTCTTGAGTAGAAAATAAATTCATTTGAACCGAGAGATTTTCAGTGTCAGCTCTTTAGTGGAGTCAGTTGGCATTAAGCTAAACTTGGAAAAGGTTTGTGAACTTTTGAGTCCAAGTGTTTAGCTAAAGCTTTGTTCATTTGGGTCCATGAGGTCACTGTCACGAATCACATCGATAGGAATAGTTAAACTGGAAGCTAAGCCAAAACAAGAACGAAAATAGTTAAAAGGGTATTTTTGTCTTTTGAGACATAAGGATGAAATGGATGTCAATAAATTTTGACAAGTTCATTTGATGACTTAATGTCACTCGGCCATAATATGATTAATTGGGCCTTGTGAATTAATTTCATTTCATAAGAATTTTATTGAAAACTCTTAATGGGCCTTTTTCATGTTCTCATGAATAAATGAAGAAGCTTCTAGAAGCTCCTTCTAGAAGTGAAATGGGCGCCCATAATACCCAAGGAAAGAGAGTTTATTTTGTGCATAAATGTATTTAGATACTTGCCAAAAGAAAAAGAGGAAACAAATTTCCCACACATGCAATGGGAAATTCGGCCAAGTGAGAAAAGGGAAAGCCAAGGAACAAAAAAGGAAACAAATCCTTGCCTCTAGGAGGCAGCCTTGGGCGCCCAACAAGGAATGGGAAATGAAGGATTTTTGCTCATGAATATGTGATATTCTATAGAAGAGGAAACTACCTTATTGAAGGTGAGACCTCTCCTATAAATAGGAGCCCCATTTCCTCACAATTCATTCATCCAAGTTTAAGAGATTTGAGAGACTCTCTCTCTAGAACTTGGCCGAAGTCCTCTTCTCTCTCTCTCTAGTTTATTTTCGGTTTTCTCTTGTCTTGGCACCTAGGTCCTCACTCGACCTAGTCTTTAGCTCTGCGACTTCGAGACTCGTTCTCAAGTCGTAGTGTTTAAAAGTGCCCACTCACTAATTCCTTCTTTTCGAGTGATTTAGTGATAGAAACTTTCGTGGTTGCTCGAGGTGCCGAGGAAAGAAAAGAGAGACGTGCTGCGAGGGGAGACGAACGTTGCCAACCTTCCAAAGGCTCATCAACGTTCAAGCATCAAAAGGTTAGTAACTTTTATAGCTCATATTAGTTTTTATTTACATGCATATGCTCTTGTCTAGGTTAGTAAAAACTAGTTTTACTTAAAAAGAAAATTTTTAAAATTCCGCCGCTTAACGAAGCGTTAAACTTTTTCTCAAACCCTAGATCGATTCCAACAGTTTACTAACCTTTCTTGAAGCTTGAACTTTGAAGAAGCTTGTGGAAAGTTTGCAACGCTCGTCTCCCCTCGCAGTAAGTCTCTCTTTCTTTCCTCGGCACCTCGAGCAACCACGAAAGTTTCTATCACTAAATCACTCGAAAAGAAGGAATCAGTGAGTGGGCACTTTTAAACATTAGGACTTAAGAACAAGTCTTGAAGTCGCAGAGCGAACCACTAGGTCGAGTAAGAGAGAGAGAGAGGATTTTCGGCCACAAGTTCTAGAGAGAGAGTCTCTCAAATCTCTTAAACTTGGATGAATGAAATGTGAGGAATGAGGCTCCTATTTATAGGAGGAGGATTACCTTCAAAAGGTAGTTTCCTCTTTTCCTATTGCCTTGCACGTCCAACATGCCTCATGAAGGCTTAGGATTTGTTTCCTCATTTGATTTCCTCTTAGTTGGCCGAAAATGCACTTTCCTTCTTAAGGAAATTTGTTTCCTCTTTTTCTTTTGGCAAGTATCTTCATACATCAATGCACAAAAAAAACTCTCTTTCCCACTATGGCAGGAACGAAATTCAGCCTTATTTTCCTTGGGTTGGACGAAATTTGAGCTTCTAGAAGGAGCTTCTAGATGTTTCTTCATTTGATCATGACAACATAAGAAAAGCCCATTAAGAATTTTATAGTAAAATTCTATGAAATTAAATTAATCCTCAAGGCCCAATAAACTATTAATGGCTGAGTGTTTTAAGTTTCATTTGTCATCAAATGACCTTGTCAAAAAATTTATTGACATTCATTTCATCCTTTGTCTCAAAAGACAAAAATACCCTTTTAACTATTTTCGTTCTTGTTTTGACTTTGCTTCCAGTTTAACTATTCCTATCGATGTGATTCGTGACAGTGACCTCATGGACCCAAATGAACAAAGCTTGAGCTAAACACTTGGACTCAAGAGTTCACAAACCTCTTCCAAGTTTAGCTTAATGCCAACTGACTCCACTAAAGAGCTGACACTTAAAATCTCTCGGTTCAAATGAATTTATTTTCTACTCAAGAATTCGACCTAATTATGATGAGCGGATCCACTGAATATTATCTATGTTTACCCTTCATGAATGTCATCAGCTAGTCGGGATTTACTAAATTACCATTTTACCCTTCTAGCTGTTATTTCCTCAACTCCTTTGTCGCTTGTGAATAAGTTAGAAACAATGTATTGACGAGGAGCTAACAAGTCACATTGTTTCATCCAAAAGAGTCAGGACTCAATTTGGACACTGGCCAGTTCATTTATTCACACTCCAAGGAACAAAGCATGAGGCTACATACATTGCATTTCAGCAATCTTGTACATGAATTCCATATCTATGAGAACTTCACAAAGTTACTCATGACAGACTCACAACTTAGTACTTCACCAATAGGCCTTGTTCTGAATCACATAGTGAGTCTGAACTTTGACTTTCTCAAATGAGAATACTTAGTTGTGAAATGGCATGTCTCATTTCAGGATTAAGGTAAGCATGATGCAATTCATACATAGTGACTTCGAGACATAAGAGGTTAAATGGTTTGTTCTTATATTGTCTCTAGAAGTGCACTGGTCAATTCAGTACCTTCGGAAGATACCTAGAAGAACTATAGAGTCTCCAACTCTCAATGCCTCATAACCAGACATCATAGATTCTTCTAACAATCATACTGAGGTCAATAGTCCTTTGACCCTTAGATTGCGAATATATCGTTTTAAGCAAACTACGAGGAGTTTGTTCATGCAAATCTACATTTGTCTCTTCGTAAGTTGTTAAGTTTGTTTATGGACTAAAAGAGTAAGGTTTTATCATAAAGCTTCAAACAAAGAAAGAATGAATGAACGTTTCAACTTTATTAATGAATGAATAGGCAATTACAAGCAAGAGTCTTCGTAAGACTATATGACATCAAATGTACATAAATAGACACTACTACTCTTCTTGTGGGCGCCATTGATAACAGAAAATTAGGAAATAATATTTGCTTGTGAATATGTGATATTTTATAGAAGAGGAAACTACCTTATGGAAGGTAAAACCTCTCCTATAAATAGAGCCCTTATTCTTCTCATTTTTCTCATTCCACATAAGTTAGAGATTGAGAGCTTCTCTCTCTAGACCTTGTGGTGGCCGATCCTCTCTCTCTCTCTCTAGTTATTTTTCGGTTTTTGTTTTGGCACCTAGGTCCATATTTGACCTAGTGTTTTAGCTCTTCCACTCCTAGACTTGTTCTTGAGTCGTCGTGTTTAAAAGTGCCCACACACTAATTCCTTTTTTCTCGAGTGATTCATGTGATAGAAACTTTCGTGGTTGCTCGTGTTCCCGAGGAAAGACGAGAGACGTGCTGCGAGGGGAGACGAACGTTTCAACCTTCCGAAGGTTTCTCGACGTTCAAGCTTCTAAAAGTTTAGTACATTTATAATGCTCATAATTGTTTTTAATTTAGATGTACTTGCTCTTTGTCTAGGTTAATAAAATCGTTTTACTTGTTTTAAAGAAAATTTTTAAATTCCGCCGCTTGCTCGAAGCGTTAAACTTTTTCTTAACCCTAGATCAATTCCAACAAATGGTATCAGAGCTATGGTCAAAGATATGCATGTACATGTAATTAAAATTATGAGCTTGAAAATCGTTTTCGAAAGTTTACTAATTTTGTGACAAGTTAGCATTGTTTCCGTAGATTTTTTATTTTTTTATTGCTCTTTCCTTTAAATATAAATCATGTTGAATTTCTATGAGTTTGGGATGTTATTAAAACAAATTAGAATCAGTTCTAAAAGTTTTTAATTTTTTATATTGAAAAACGTGTTTTTAAGTTTGAGAAAATTTCGAGGAAATTTGTGACTAGTTATCTCGTCTTTCTAGTTTCTTTTATTTGCCTTATTTGTTTTATGCTTGTTGTTATTTATTTTATACCATGTTATTACCATGTTAATAAAACACAAATAAAAGCTTTAACAACTTCCTAAAACGTTCCGTTACACTCGATTCTTTTTTCGCACTCAAATTCCGACCTTTAATTATTTCCAGTTTTGTTCGAGCTCGAGAAAACCCACAGTAAAAGTGGCATAAATCTCAGCTCATAATTCGAAGATTAATGATTCTTGAATTAAATTAAAGGTCTATTTGTCCTCTTTCCAATGCAATTGGTTTCGAGTCATAAGAACATTGGAGCTGCCAGTTATGGCGATTTTAGTCCAAGGTGCGCGCCTGTTCCGAAAGTCCAGATTTTTAGAAATCCGGATTTTCAGCCCCACTACCATAAGTTATAGAACTCCAATGAGAAAATTTTCTTTAGAAAAAATGTGTTTTAAAAGCATAATGTGAAAGATTAAAATGTTTTGATTTTTGAAAGTGTTACCGGTCGTTTCGGGATACCGGAAATCCAAAAACAATTTAAAGCCGGCCAGGCTTCGCCGGCCGGAAAGCCCAATGGGCCCCGGCCCACTAGGACCGAGTGCCCTGACGCACCCACGGCCCGATGGACCTGCACGCGCGCCAGTGAGCTTGAGCGCTCGCCCTAGCGCTCCCGGCCATCCCGGCCCGCGCGCGCCCTGCGCCCCCGGGCGTCCCGGCCCACGCGCAGTCCCGCGCCCCCGGGCGTCAAGGCCCGCGCGCGCTCCCGCGCCCTCGGGCATCCCGGCCCGCGCGAGCTCCCACGTTCTCGGCCGTCCCAGCCCGCGCGCACACTCGCGCCACCGGGCATCCCTAACCGAGAGCCCATGCTGCCTCGGCCGGGCACACCTGCTGCCGGGCACCCCGCGCCCGTCCGAGCATCACATCATGCGCGCCTCGCGCCAGCCCAAACATCTCGCTCCACGAGCCTTGCGACCGTCTGGGCGTTGTGCCTCGCGTGCCCCGCTCCCGGCCACCCGGTGGGCTTTGAGGGGGCCAGCCCAAGGCCTCCTCCAACACTATAAATACCCCCCCCCCTTAGGGGGAGGAAAAAACACAACAATTCATTCCAACACTTCTCTCTCACTCGAGAACTCT
The DNA here is from genome assembly GCF_054948205.1 of Urtica dioica subsp. dioica. Lineage (NCBI taxonomy): Eukaryota > Viridiplantae > Streptophyta > Magnoliopsida > Rosales > Urticaceae > Urtica > Urtica dioica. The sequence continues at coordinate 41,912,481 of NC_142759.1, read as the reverse complement.
CTCCTCTCCCGCGCTCTTGTGACAATTCTAAGAGCGCGCGCTCCTTCTCCCTCGGCTCAGAAATACAAGGACCCCCCTCCACGAGAGGGAGCGCGCTCCTCTTCTGAGACCTGAGCTTCTGTAGTACACACTGTTCTCCTACTTCTTGGCCCTTAAGCTAGAACTCCGAGCTACGAGGCAAGCGACCCCTCTAAAGTCTTCATTAGAAGCTACGAGCCGGGTCCTACTCTAAAGCCTTGGATTCTCAAGCCTCCGAGCCCAAGATAGCCCCCAACATTAAAATGGAACTATGTTCTGACCTTATGCCGACTAAAGGGTACGTAGGCTGCCAACCTTTGGCACGGTCACACCCTCTAAAACACACCTCAGGGTCCAGAGGGTGCAGCTCGGTCTACGACCTCTAATTTTTGGCCCGAGCACGGTCACTTGGTCCGGCCTTGGATCGAACCGCCCGAGGTATTTAATCGTTGTTCATTTTCATGCGACAACATTTGGCGCTAGAAGGAAGAGACTTCCCGACTTACACAGCCCGAAATCCCTTCTACAGCTCGACCCCTTTCTTCTCAACTTGAGAAAGACATGAGTGGTCAACCATCCGTTCGTTCTGAGGGCGTGAATAACCCCGAAAATGCAACTGGAGTGAAGAAATACTTCATGCATTCCCGAGCGCAAGGCGACGAGGAGTCTCTCAACGACGAGAGCCACTCTCCCTCGCCCCCTCCACCTCAGGATAGTCGGGACGACCACATCCTTGAGATGGAGGAGAAAATCCGCCAACGAAAGATAGCCAATGCAATGTACCACCGCCAACTGGCGGGCAAGGCACCTGCGCAGGGCATCCCCCATAGGGAATCCGAGGACCTCATGGACGAAGGGCATGACTATGACCCCGATTATGAAGGCTTGGAAATTTCAGCGGACGTCGAGACTTCTCTCACCAAAGACGGGGAACTCCTTGTTGAGATCGAAGTCGGTCCGTCAAACCCGCCGCCTAAAACGAAGGCAATACCGATCTCCTCTCAAGGAGAGACCTCCCGACGTTCAGCCCATGACCGACTCGGTCAAAGAGGCAATGTCAGGGAAGGTCCAACGACTCGGCGAGTGAGGCGTGTGGCTCGAAGCTCATGCCCCCATACCACCGGGCCGGATCTTAGAGATCGACTTACCGCCCAACGGAACGACTATGGCGAGGACCTCCGGGAGTGGCTAAGTGCTTGCAAGGGTCACAACCCTGCGGCCCCAATCAATGGGGACCCTCGCACGGCTTAAGGGTCGAATGAAAGGCGCCAGGTGACTCCTACTGAACAAGGAGTGACCCCCAACACTGGCCTCGATGTCGTCACCATGATTCACAACCTTCGTAACGAAGTGCGTGATCTACATGAGGACGGCCTGGCCGGTGATACATACGGGGTCGTAGAAGAACATTCCTCGCCCTTCACTGCCCAAATCCTTGCTGAGGTATGCACGGGGAACTTCAAACTCCCGAATCTCCCTCCCTACAATGGGAAAACTGATCCCACATATCACATCCAACATTACGAATCTTGGATGATGATGCAGGGCATCTCACCTGGGGCTCTACGCCAGGCTTTTAGTCTTACCTTCACCGGACCCGGTTTTGAGTGGTTTAAGAATTTAAGACTTGGGAGCGTCCAATCGTTCAAAGAACTGAAGGACATGTTCCTAGCACGATTTGCTATATCGATGGTCCAAAAGAAGACCAAGATGTACTTATGCTCAATCAGGCAAGAGAATAACGAGTCCTTGAGACAGTATCTCACCCGATTAACCGCAAAATCAAATAAGGTTGACCGCTTTGACGATAGTGACGCAATTATAGCCATCATTGAGGGCTTGCGCACCGGGGACTTCTTAAATTCCGTCATCGGTAGAGTCCCTTCCACGATGGCCGAGTTAATGAACCGAGCAAAAACCTTCATGGGGTTGGAAGATTACCTCGACGGCCGCAGGAGCAGCAACCAAAGCTCCCGCCGTCGGGATGAGTCCGGCAACGAACCGGGCAACCCCCGCAAAAGGGTGAACAAGGGAGGTCAAGCTTCTGATAGCCAACCCCCTATGTCTCAAAAGCCGCGTCTTTCGAGCAATTTGAGAGACTACTGAAGTTACACCCCTTTGAATCCCCCGGTAGAGCAAATCTACGCTGTGGCGCATGAAAAGTTCACCGCTCCAACTCCAATGAAAGGCGGCCCCGCATCTCATGATCCGTCCCGTTATTGCGAGTTCCACCGGGATTACGGTCACACGATCGCTCAATGCTTCCATCTTAGGAGGCAAATTGAGACTTTAATCCAAAAAGGAGAGCTCAAATAGTTTGTCCTTTGCATGGTAGGAGCTACAGCCCCCACCGACAACAGGCCACAGCCTGAAAAAGGTGGAGGGACCAACGCCAACACCGACCGCACCGCGGTCGCGGCTACGGCCGATGCGCAACTCCACGTCGTCACCACCATCCTAGGTGGCTTACAAGACGGGGACTTGGCCCGGCATAGGAAAAAGCTCCTCAGAGCTGCCTCTCAAGAAGGCCCTGCCGGGGAAGTTAACCTCACATATGAGGAACCCCCGTCCGTACCGCACGAGACGATACAATTCACCAATGAAGAGGCCAAGCGAGTTGTGCATCCGCATAATGATGCTATAGTCCTCAAGGCCCAGGTGGCCAACAACTTGGTAAAGAGAGTTCTTATTGATAACAGCAGCGCAGCCGATATAATCTTTAAGACCACCCTAGAGCGCATGAAGCTCGGGGGGCTCCGCCCTGTCTCGACCCAAACACCTTTGTTTGGGTTCACGGGAGAAAAGGTCATGACTGAAGGAATCATTGATTTACCAGTCACCTTCGGAACTACTGGAGGTATCGAAGTCGTTCACATGGTCCCTTTTCTTGTGGTTGACCAGGAGTCGCCCTACAATGTTATCATTGGGCGACCCACGTTGAACAGACTAAGGGCCATCACATCCACATATCACCTACTGGTGAAATTCCCCACAGAGGACGGGATTGGCGTCATGACTGGCAATCAGACCCAAGTAAGGTTATGCTACGTCCAGTGCGTGGACGGCAAGCCCGCTGAAAAAAGGGTTAACACGATCTACCAACTAGAAGATGACTACCCGTGTGATCAAAAAGACGCACGGCAACTCGAGGATCTAGACCCCCGTGACGATATCGAGAGGTTGAAAGTTGACACCCCTGATGATCTCACTTCGATCGTTCTCAACGAAGCTAAGCACGACCAGGTGGTGAAGATCGGGGCACAACTCCCTCTTGCCATCAAGACTCAACTCACGTCCTTCCTTCGGGAGTTCAAGGATGTCTTTGCGTGGACACACGCGGATATGCCTGGTATAGACCCAGATGTGATTGTGCAGCGGTTGAACGACGACAAAACTATCGCCGAGAAGGTACAAGCTAGATGCGCGTTCAACACTGAACGATACCTAGCGATAAACGAAAAAGTCGAAAAGCTTCTCTCCGCTGGCTTCATCCGAGAAGCCAAGAACCCCAAATGGGTGGCAAATGTGGTCATGGTCAAAAAGACTAATGGGAAGTGGCGCATTTGTATAGATTACAAAGATCTTAACAAAGCCTACCCGAAAGATTGCTCTCCACTCCCACGCATCGAACAACTGGTCGACGCCACGGCAGGACATGATTTGCTAAGTTTCATGGACGCCTATTCGGGCTATAACCAGATGCGAATGCACGAGCCCGATCAGATTAAGACGACCTTCGTCACTGATCGTGGCCTCTACTGCTACAAGGTCATGCCTTTCGGCCTTAAAAATGCAGGAGCTACTTACCAACGATTGGTAAACCGGATCTTCGCCGACCTAATCGGCAAGACTATGGAAGTGTACGTGGATGACATTCTCGTTAAAATCCTACTGGCTACCAATCACGTAGACGACCTAATTGAGATGTTCTTAATCCTCCGCCGGTAAAAAATGAAGCTCAACCCCAACAAATGTGTTCGGGGTCGAATCCAGGAAGTTCCTAGGCTACATCGTTAGCCAGCGAGGAATCAAAGCAAACCCCGAGAAAATCAAGGCGCTCCTTGACATGAAATCTCCGCGACGTGTAAAGGAAGTTCAAAGTCTGACCGGTCGGATTGCCGCCCTCTCACGTTTTGTGGCCAAAGCAACCGACAAGTGTCAACCGTTCTTCAAAGCAATAAAGAAGACGGACGGCTTTATATGGATGGACAAGTGAGAGAAGGCCTTTCAAGAAATGAACGCTTACTTTGGGACACCTCCGTTCCTTTCCAAGCCAAAAGAAGGCGAGACGCTCTACGTCTACCTCGCCGTCTCCGAACGAGCCGTAAGCGCTGTGCTGATCCGTGAAGAAGATAAGGCTCAATGGCCTATCTTCTACGTGAGCAAAGCCTTACTTAACGCCAAAACGCGTTACAGAGAGATAGAGAAACTCTCTCTCGCTCTCCTCGTAGCCACGAAATAACTACGCCCCTACTTCCAAGCTCACCCAATTGTTGTCCGAACTGGACACCCCATCGGTAAGGCTCTTCAAAAGGGAACATCGACTCGCATGGCGATCTGGTCCCAAGAATTGAGCGAGTACGCGATTGAGTTTCACCCGAGACCGGCAATAAAGGCTCAAGCCTAGCCGATTTCGTGGCAGAATTCTCCTACACTCCTGACATGGGGAGAGTAGAAGACGACTCGACCGAAACCGGTGACATTGGACAGAGGACAGACAGAGCTTTAATTTGATTCAAGAATCATTAAATTTCGATTTCTGAGCACAGAGTTATTCCACTTTTAATGCGGGTTTACTCCAGCTCGAAGAAAAAGAAATAATTAAAGCTTGGTCCTTTTTAGATGCGAAAAAGAATCGAGTGTAACGGAACGTTTTATGAAGGTTGTTAAAGATTTTATTTGTGTTTTATTAGCAAGGTAATAACAAGGCATAAAAGAAATAACAACATGCATAAAACGATTCAAGTAAATAAAAGAAACTAGCAAGACAATATAACTAGTCACAAAATTTTACTCGAAATTTCTCAAACCTTTAAAACACGTTTTTCAATATAAAAAATTAAAAACTTTTAGAACTGATTCTAATGTGTTTTAAAAACATCCCACACTCATAGAAAATCAACATGATTTTTAATTTAAAGGCATGAGCAATAAATTAAAAATAAAATCTAAGATAACAATTTTAACTTGTCACAAAATTAGTAAACTTTCGAAAACGATTTTCAAGCTCATATTTTTAAATACATGTACATACTAATCTTTGACCATAGCTCTGATACCATTTGTTAGAATCGATCTAGGGTTTAAGAAAATAATTAACGCTTCGGTAAGCGGGGGAAATTTAAAAATTTTCTTTTACAAGTAAAAACGGTTTTTACTAACCTAGACAAAAGAGCAAGTACACGTAATTAAAAACTATTATGAGTATAGAAGTTTACTAACCTTTCTTGAAGCTTGATCTTTGAGAAGCTCTTAGAAAGTTGCAACGCTCGTCTCCCCTCGCACCACGTCTCTCTTTCTTTCCTCGGCACCTCGAGCAACCACGAAAGTTTCTATCACTAAATCACTCGAAATAAAGGAATTAGTGAGTGGGCACTTTTAAACGCTACGACTTAAGAACGAGTCTTGAAGTCGCAGAGCTAAACACTAGGTCAAATGAGAACCTAGGTGCCAAAACAAAAAATCGAAAATAAACTAGAGAGAGAGAGAGAGGAAGGGGCGGCCAAGTCTAGAGAGAGAAGCTCTCAATCTCTAAAACTTTGGATGAATGAAAAGTGTGGAATGAGGCTCCTATTTATAGGAGAGGTCTCACCTTCAATAAGGTAGTTTCCTCTTCTATAGAATATCACATATTCATGAGCCAATTTCCCTTTTCCTTCAAAGAGTCACAAGGCCAAGACTTGCCAAGCAAGTCCTTGGATTTGTTTCCTCTTTTATTTGCTTCTCTCTTGACCTTATTTGAGCGTCCACATGTTTCCTCTTAGGGGAAATTTGTTTCCTCTTTTTCTTTTGGCAAGTATCTTCATACATTCATGCACAAAATATTCTCTCTTTTCCTTGGGTATTTGGGCGCCTATCCTCATCTAGAAGGAGCTTCTAGAAGCTTCTTCATTTGTTCATGACAACATGAGAAAAGCCCATTAAGAATTTTCAATAAAATTCTTATGAAATGAAATTAATTCACAAGGCCCAATTAATCATATTATGGCCGAGTGACATTAAGTCATCAAATGAACTTGTCAAAAAATTTATTAACATTCATTTCATCATATGTCTCAAAAGTCAAAAATACCCTTTTGACAATTTTCGTTCTTGTTTTGACTTAGCTTCCAGTTTAACTATTCCTACTCGATGTGATTCGTTTAAGTGACCTCATGGACCCAAATGAACAAAGCTTGAGCTAAACACTTGGACTCAAAAGTTCACAAACCTTTTCCAAGTTTAGCTTAATGCCAACTGACTCCACTAAAGAGTTGACACTAAAAATCTCTCGGTTCAAATGAATTTATTTTCTACTCAAGAATTCAACCTAATTATGATGAGCGGATCCACTGAATATTATCTATGTTTACCCTTCATGAATGTCATCAGCTAGTCGGGATTTACTAAATTACCATTTTACCCTTCTAGCTGTTATTTCCTCAACTCTTTTGTCGCTTCTGAATAAGTTAGAAACAATGTATTGACGAGGAGCTAACAAGTCACATTGTTTCATCCAAAAGAGTCAGGACTCAATTTGGACACTGGCCAGTTCATTTATTCACACTCCAAGGAACAAAGCATGAGGTGACATACATTGCATTTCAGCAATCTTGTACATGAATTCCATACCTATGAGAACTTCACAAAGTTACTCATGACATTCTCACAACTTAGTATTTCACCAATAGGCCCTATTCGGAATCACATAGTGAGCCCGAACTCTGACTTTCTCAAATGAGAATACTAAGCTGTGAAATGGTATGTCTCATTTCAGGATTAAGGCAAGAATTATGCAATTCATACGTCGTGACTTCGAGACATAAGAGGATCGACCTTTCTCTTTCGAGCCGACAAGTCGTCAGTCGAGTCATCTTCTGCTCTTCCCATGTCCGGAGTATAGGACAATTCCGCCACGAAATCGGCTAGGGCTTGAGCCTTTATCTCCGGTCTCGGGTGAAACTCGATTCCGTACTCGCTCAATTCTTGGGACCAGATCGCCATGTGAGTTGATGAATGCTTGGGAAAAGAGGAAACTACTTCTTTCCATGGCGAACCCTTCTCCTATAAATAGGACCCTAATTCCTCTCATTCTATTCATTCCACATAAGTTAGAGATTGAGAGACTCTCTCTCTAGACCTTGTAGCTGACTCCTCTCTCTCTCTCTCTAGTCAATTTCGTTTTTGGTTTTGGCACCTAGGTCCACATTTGACCTAGTGTTTTAGCTCTTCGACTCCAAGACCTGTTCTTGAGTCGTCGTGTTTAAAAGTGCCCACTCACTAATTCCTTTTCTCTCGAGTGATTTAGTGATAGAAACTTTCGTGGTTGCTCGAGTTGGCGAGGAGAGAAGAGAGACGTGCTGCGAGGGGAGACGAACGTTGCAACTTTCAAAAAGCTTCTCAATGTTCAAGCTTCTAAAAAGGTTAGTAATCTTTTATGCTCATAATGGTTTTTATTTACATGTGTTTGTTCTTTGTCTAGGTTAGGAGAATCGTTTTACTTGTTAAAAGAAATTTTTTAAAATTCCGCAGCTTACTGAAGCGTTAAACTTTTTCTTAAACCCTAGATCAATTCCAACAAATGGTATCAGAGCTATGGTCAAAGATATGCATGTACATGTAATTAAAATTATGAGCTTGAAAATCGTTTTCGAAAGTTTACTAATTTTGTGACAAGTTAGAATAGTTTTCTTAGATTTTTTTTAATTCATTGCTCTTGCCTTCAAATTAAAAAATCATGAGTTTGGGATGTTATTAAAACACATTAGAATCAGTTCTAAAATTTTTTAATTTTTTATATTCAAAATCGTGTTTTAAAAAGTTTGAGAAAATTTCGAGTAAATTTTGTGACTAGTTTTCTTGTCGTAGTAGTTTCTTTTATTTACTTGAATTGTTTTATGCTTGTTGTTATTTCTTTTATACAATGTTATTACCTTGCTAATAAAACACAAATAAAAGCTTTAACAACTTCCTAAAACGTTCCGTTACACTCGATTCTTTTTACGCACTAAAAGACCGAACTTTAATTATTTGTGTTTTCTTCGAGCTGGAGTAAAACCCGCAGTAAAGATTGCATAACTCTCTGCTCAAGAATTGAAATTTCATGATTCATGAATCAAATTAAAGGTCTGTCTGTCCTCTTTCAAATGCCACCGGTTTTGGGTCAAAAGTACATCGGAGCCGCTAGTTATGGCGATTTTACTCGGAGTTGTCCGGCTGTTCATAAAGTTCAGTTTTTTAGAAATACAGATTTTCAGCCCCACTACCATGAGTTATAGATCTCTAATGAGAAAAGTTTCTTGAGGAAAAATATTTTTTAAGATTATAAACATAATGTGAAAGATTAAAATGTTTTGATTTTTGAAAGTTTAATTGAAATTGAATTTTTACAAAACTAGTTTGAATTTTGAAAAATCGTTTTCGTTTTCAAACTTGAAAACATTTTGTCATCCAAATCAAATAAGTTTTCAAAATGTTTTCAAAACTATATCTATATCACATATGTTCAAAATCTATATGCTCTTGAAAATTTGAGTGGGAGGTCTCCTCGTAGACGAGCCGAAAAATAAAAAGATGTGTAATCTAAAACTTTCAAGTGTTCGAGTGAGTTGAAGTTCACACTTCCCTCATGCACTTCCCCGAAATAGAAAATATGAAAAGATCTGAGTATGTCCCTTGTGTTGGAATCGATCTAGGGTTTAAGAAAATAATTAACGCTTCGGGAAGCGGCGGAATTTTAAAAATTTTCTTTTTCAAGTAAAACAGTTTTTACTAACCTAGACAAGTACAAGTACATGTAATTAAAAACTAATATGAGCTAAGAAGTTTACTAACCTTTCTTGAAGCTTGAATTTTGAGAAGCTTTTCGAAAGTTGCAACGCTCGTCTCCCTCGCAGCACGTCTCTCTTCCTTTCATCGGCACCTCAAGCAACCACGAAAGTTTCTATCACTAAATCACTCGAAATAAAGGAATTAGTGAGTGGGCACTTTTAAACACAACGACTCGAGAACAAGTATCAGAGTCGAAGAGCTAAAACCACTAGGTCAAATGAGGACCTAGGTGCCAAAACAAAAACCGAAAATAACTAGAGGGAGAGAGAGAGAGGATCGGCCACAAGGTCTAGAGAGAGAAGCTCTCAATCTCTAACTTATGTGGGATGACTAGAATGAGAGGAATGACGCCTCTATTTATAGGGGAGGCCTGAGCAAATCTTATTTCCTCTTTTCTACCCATGTTGGACGTTCATGACATGTCATGCAAGTCCTTGGATTTGTTTCCTCATTTGTTCTCTCTTAGTTGGCCGAAAATGCACTTTCCTTCTAAAGGAAATTTGTTTCCTCTTTTTCTTTTGGCAAGTATCTTCATACATCAATGCACAAAATAAACTCTCTTTCCCACTATGGCATGAACGAAATTCAGCCTTATTTTCCTTGGGTTGGACGAAATTTGAGCTTCTAGAAGGAGCTTCTAGATGTTTCTTCAATTGTTCATGACAACATAAGAATAGCCCATTAAGAATTTTCAAGTAAAATTCTATGAAATGAAATTAATCCTCAAGGCCCAATTACACTAATATGGCTGAGTAATATTTATTTCATTTGTCATCATATGACAATGTCAAAAATAATTTATTGACATTCATTTCGTCCTATGTCCATAAAAGACTAAAATACCCTTTTGACAATTTTCGTAAAACTTGTCTCGTTTTTGTTTTGACTTAGCTTCTAGTTTAACTATTCCTAATCGATGTGATTCGTGACAGTGACCTCATGGATCCAAATGAACAAAGCTTGAGCTAAACACTTGGACTCAAAAGTTCACAAACCTTTTCCAAGTTTAGCTTAATGCCAACTAACTCCACTAAAGAGTTGACACTGAAAATCTCTCGGTTCAAATGAATTTATTTTCTACTCAAGAATTCAACCAAATTATGATGAGCGGATCCACTGAATATTATCTATGTTTACCCTTCATGAATGTCATCAGCTAGTCGGGATTTACTAAATTACCATTTTACCCTTCTAGCTGTTATTTCCTCAACTCCTTTGTCGCTTGTGAATAAGTTAGAAACAATGTATTGACGAGGAGCTAACAAGTCACATTGTTTCATCCAAAAGAGTCAGGACTCAATTTGGACACGGAAGTGAAGAAGATCTCAATGGTGGACAACCTAGCAGATCCATTCACAAAGGCCCTAGCGAACAAGGTCTTCGACTAACATCGAGAGGGATTAGGCATGAAGGACTACACACATCTTCTTTGACTCAAGTGGGAGTTTGTTGTCAATGGTGCCCGCAAGAATAGTTGTAATCTTTAAATTGTACATTTGATGTAATAAAGTCTCATGAAGACTCTTGCTTGTAATTGCTTATTCATTAATAAAAAGTTGAAACGTTCATTCATTCTTCCGTGTCTGTTTGAAGCTTTATGATAAAACATTAGTCTTTAGTCCATAAACAAACTAAACAACTTACGAAGAGACAAATGTAGATTTGCGTGAACAAACTCTTCGTAGTTTGCTTAAAATGATATATTCGCAATCTAAGGGGCAAAGGACTATTGACCCCAGTATGATTGTTAGAAGAATCTATGATGTCTGGTTATGAGGCATTGAGGGTTGGAGACTCTATAGTTCTTCTAGGTATCTTCTGAAGGTACTGAATTGACCATTGCACTTCTAGAGACAAGATAAGAACAAACCATTTAACCTCTTATGTCTCGAAGTCACTACGTATGAATTGCATCATGCTTACCTTAATCCTGAAATGAGACATGTCATTTCACACCTTAGTATTCTCATTTGAGAAAGTCAGAGTTCGGACTCACTATGTGACTCCGAACAAGGCCTATTGGTGAAGTACTAAGTTGTGAGTATGTCATGAGTAACTTTGTGAAGTTCTCATAGATATGGAATTCATGTACAAGATTGCTGAAATGCAATATATATCACCTCATGCTTTGTTCCTTGGAGTGTGAATAAATGAACTGGCCAGTGTCCAAATTGAGTCCTGACTCTTTTGGATGAAACAATGTGACTTGTTAGCTCCTCGTCAATACGTTGTTTCTAACTTATTCACAAGCGACAAAGGAGTTGAGGAAATAGCAGCTAGAATGGTAAAATGGTAATTTTGTAAATCCCGACTAGCTGATGATATTAATGAAGGGTAAACACTGATAATATTATGTGGATCCACTCATTACAATTAGGTTGAATTCTTGAGTAGAAAATAAATTCATTTGAACCGAGAGATTTTCAATGTCAACTCTTTAGTGGAGTCAGTTGACATTAAGCTAAACTTGGAAAAGGTTTGTGAACTTTTGAGTCCAAGTATTTTAGGTCAAGCTTTGTTCATTTGGATCCATGAGGTCACTGTCACGAATCACATCGATTAGGAATAGTTAAACTGGAAGCTAAGTGAAAACAAGAACGAAAATAGTCAAAAGGGTATTTTTGTCTTTTGAGACATAGGATGAAATGAATGTCAATAAATTTTTTGACAAGGTCATTTAATGACATGTTTCACTCGGCCAATATTAGTCTTATTGGGCCTTGTGGATTAATTTCATTTCATAAGAATTTTATTTAAAATTCTTAATGGGCCTTTCTCATGTTGTCATGAACAAATGAAGAAGCTTCTAGAAGCTCCTTCTAGATGAGAAATAGGCGCCCAAATACCCAAGAGAAAGAGAATATTTTGTGCATAAATGTATCAAGATACTTTCCAAAAGAAAAAGAGGAAACAAATTTCCTCTATGAGGAAACAAAGGGAATCGGCCAAGGCAACCAAGAAGGGAACTAAAAGAGGAAACTAATCCCTTGGGGATTTGAATGAGATGCGCGCATATTTGGATGGGAATGGGTAATAAAAGATTGCTCATAAAGGCTTGGAAAATAAGAGGAAACTACTTCTTTCCAAGGGCAACCCTACTCCTATAAATACCCCACCTCATTCCTCTCATTTCATTCATTCCACACAAGTCAGAGATTGAGAGACTCTCTCTCTAGACATTGTGGCCGCCCCACTCCTCTCTCTCTCTAGTCAATTTTGTTTTATTGTTTTGGCACCTAGGTCCTCATTTGACCTAACGTTTAGCTCTACGACTTCAAGACTCGTTCTTAAGTCGTAGTGTTTAAAAGTGCCCACTCACTGATTCCTTTTATTTCGAGTGATTTAGTGATAGAAACTTTCGTGGTTGCTCGAGTTGCCGAGGAAAGAATGAGAGACGTGCTGCGAGGGGAGACGAACGTTGCAACCTTTTTCCAAAAGCTTCTCAACGTTCAAGCGTCTAAAAGGTTAGTAAACTTCTATGCTCATATTATTTTTTATTTACATGTGCTTGCTCTTTGTCTAGGTTAGTAAAAACTGTTTTACTTGAAAAATAAAACTTTTAAAATTCCGCCGCTTAACGAAGCGTTAAACTTCTTCTTAAACCCTAGATCAATTCCAACATAAATGAACTGGCCAGTGTCCAAATTGAGTCCTGACTCTTTTGGATAAAACAATGTGACTTGTTAGCTCCTCGTCAATACATTGTTTCTAACTTATTCACAAGCGACAAAGGAGTTGAGGAAATAACAGCTAGAAGGGTAAAATGGTAATTTTGTAAATCCCGACTAGCTGATGATATTCATGAAGGGTAAACATAGATAATATTCAGTGGATCCGCTCATCATAATTTGGTTGAATTCTTGAGTAGAAAATGAATTCATTTGAACCGAGAGATTTTCTGTGTCAACTCTTTAGTGGAGTCAGTTAACATTAAGCTAAACTTGGACAAGGTTTTTCAACTTTTGAGTCCAAGTGTTTAGCTCAAGCTTTGTTCATTTGGATCCATGAGGTCACTGTCACAAATCATATCGAGTAGGAATAGTTAAACTAGCAGCTAAGTCAAAAGAAGAACGAGACAAGTTTTGTAAAAATTGTCTAAATGGTATTTTTGTCTTTTTAGACATAGGACGAAATGAATGTCAATAAATTTTTTCAAATTGTCATATGATGACAAATGAAATTTAAATCACACGGCCAAGTTAAAGAATTTGGGCCTTGAGGATTAATTTCATTTCGTAGAATTTTACTTGAAAATTCTTAATGGGCTTTTCTTTTGTTGTCATGAACAAATGAAGAAACATCTAGAAGCTCCTTCTAGAAACTCAAATTTCGTCCAACCCAAGGTAAATAAGGCTAAATTTCGTTCATGCCATAGTGGGAAATACAATTTATTTTGTGCATTAATGTATGAAGATACTTGCCAAAAGAAAAAGAGGAAACAAATTTCCTGTAGAAGGAAAGTGCATTGTCGGCCAACTAAGAGAGAAAGCAAATGAGGAAACAAATCCAAAGGCTTCTAGAAGCTCATTTGGACTTGCAAGGGGTATAGAAAAGGGGAAACTACTTTTTGAAGGTAATCCTCCTCCTATAAATACTCCACATCATTCCTCTCATTTCATTCATTCCACATAAGTTAGAGATTGAGAGCTTCTCTCTCTAGACCTTGTGGCCGATCCTCTTTCTCTCTCTCTAGTTATTTTCGGTTTTTGTTTAGGCACCTAGGTCCTCATTTGACCTAGTGGCTTTAGCTCTTCGACTCTGAGACTTGTTCTTGAGTCGTCGTGTTTAAAAGTGCCCACACACTAATTCCTTTCTTTCTCGAGTGATTCTTGTGATAGAAACTTTCGTGGTTGCTCGAGTTGGCGAGGAAACGAAGAGAGACGTGCTGCGAAGGGGGAGACGAACGTTGCAACTTTCCAAAGGCTTCTCAATGTTCAAGCTTCTAAAAGGTTAGTAATCTTTTATGCTCATAATAGTTTTTATTTACATGTGCTTGCTCTTTGTCTAGGTTAGTAAAAACGTTTTACTAGTTAAAAGAAAATTTTTAAAATTCCGCCTCTTAACGAAGCGTTAAACTTTTTCTTAAACCCTAAATCAATTCCAACAGTCTAGTCCTACGATGAGGGTTTCGTACTCGGCCTTATTGTTAGAGGCTTGGAATCCGTAGTGGAGGGCGTAGCGTAACTTTTCCCGGTCGGGATTGGTAAAAATTACGCCAGCGCCGACTCCTTGGGCATTAGATGTGTCGTCTACATGTAATTCCCAATGAGACTCGTAGGGTCGACCTTTCTCTTTCGAGCCGACAAGTCGTCAGTCGAGTCATCTTCTGCTCTTCCCATGTCCGGAGTATAGGACAATTCCGCCACGAAATCGGCTAGGGCTTGAGCCTTTATCTCCGGTCTCGGGTGAAACTCGATTCCGTACTCGCTCAATTCTTGGGACCAGATCGCCATGTGAGTTGATGAATGCTTGGGAAAAGAGGAAACTACTTCTTTCCATGGCGAACCCTTCTCCTATAAATAGGACCCTAATTCCTCTCATTCTATTCATTCCACATAAGTTAGAGATTGAGAGACTCTCTCTCTAGACCTTGTAGCTGACTCCTTTCTCTCTCTCTCTAGTCAATTTCGTTTTTGGTTTTGGCACCTAGGTCCACATTTGACCTAGTGTTTTAGCTCTTCGACTCCAAGACCTGTTCTTGAGTCGTCGTGTTTAAAAGTGCCCACTCACTAATTCCTTTTCTCTCGAGTGATTTAGTGATAGAAACTTTCGTGGTTGCTCGAGTTGGCGAGGAGAGAAGAGAGACGTGCTGCGAGGGGAGACGAACGTTGCAACTTTCCAAAAGCTTCTCAATGTTCAAGCTTCTAAAAAGGTTAGTAATCTTTTATGCTCATAATGGTTTTTATTTACATGTGTTTGTTCTTTGTCTAGGTTAGGAGAATCGTTTTACTTGTTAAAAGAAATTTTTTAAAATTCCGCAGCTTACTGAAGCGTTAAACTTTTTCTTAAACCCTAGATCAATTCCAACAAATGGTATCAGAGCTATGGTCAAAGATATGCATGTACATGTAATTAAAATTATGAGCTTGAAAATCGTTTTCGAAAGTTTACTAATTTTGTGACAAGTTAGAATAGTTTTCTTAGATTTTTTTTAATTCATTGCTCTTGCCTTCAAATTAAAAAATCATGAGTTTGGGATGTTATTAAAACACATTAGAATCAGTTCTAAATTTTTTTAATTTTTTATATTCAAAATCGTGTTTTAAAAAGTTTGAGAAAATTTCGAGTAAATTTTGTGACTAGTTTTCTTGTCGTAGTAGTTTCTTTTATTTACTTGAATTGTTTTATGCTTGTTGTTATTTCTTTTATACAATGTTATTACCTTGCTAATAAAACACAAATAAAAGCTTTAACAACTTCCTAAAACGTTCCGTTACACTCGATTCTTTTTACGCACTAAAAGACCGAACTTTAATTATTTGTGTTTTCTTCGAGCTGGAGTAAAACCCGCAGTAAAGATTGCATAACTCTCTGCTCAAGAATTGAAATTTCATGATTCATGAATCAAATTAAAGGTCTGTCTGTCCTCTTTCAAATGCCACCGGTTTTGGGTCAAAAGTACATCGGAGCCGCTAGTTATGGCGATTTTACTCGGAGTTGTCCGGCTGTTCATAAAGTTCAGTTTTTTAGAAATCCAGATTTTCAGCCCCACTACCATGAGTTATAGATCTCTAATGAGAAAAGTTTCTTGAGGAAAAATATTTTTTAAGATTATAAACATAATGTGAAAGATTAAAATGTTTTGATTTTTGAAAGTTTAATTGAAATTGAATTTTTACAAAACTAGTTTGAATTTTGAAAAATCATTTTCGTTTTCAAACTTGAAAACATTTTGTCATCCAAATCAAATAAGTTTTCAAAATGTTTTCAAAACTATATCTATATCACATATGTTCAAAATCTATATGCTCTTGAAAATTTGAGTGGGAGGTCTCCTCGTAGACGAGCCGAAAAATAAAAAGATGTGTAATCTAAAACTTTCAAGTGTTCGAGTGAGTTGAAGTTCACACTTCCCTCATGCACTTCCCCGAAATAGAAAATATGAAAAGATCTGAGTATGTCCCTTGTGTTGGAATCGATCTAGGGTTTAAGAAAATAATTAACGCTTCGGGAAGCGGCGGAATTTTAAAAATTTTCTTTTTCAAGTAAAAACAGTTTTTACTAACCTAGACAAGTGCAAGTACCTGTAATTAAAAACTAATATGAGCTAAGAAGTTTACTAACCTTTCTTGAAGCTTGAATTTTGAGAAGCTTTTGGAAAGTTGCAACGCTCGTCTCCCTCGCAGCACGTCTCTCTTCCTTTCATCGGCACCTCAAGCAACCACGAAAGTTTCTATCACTAAATCACTCGAAATAAAGGAATTAGTGAGTGGGCACTTTTAAACACAACGACTCGAGAACAAGTATCAGAGTCGAAGAGCTAAAACCACTAGGTCAAATGAGGACCTAGGTGCCAAAACAAAAACCGAAAATAACTAGAGGGAGAGAGAGAGGATCGGCCACAAGGTCTAGAGAGAGAAGCTCTCAATCTCTAACTTATGTGGGATGACTAGAATGAGAGGAATGAGGCCTCTATTTATAGGGGACGCCTGAGCAAATCTTATTTCCTCTTTTCTACCCATGTTGGACGTTCATGACATGTCATGCAAGTCCTTGGATTTGTTTCCTCATTTGTTCTCTCTTAGTTGGCCGAAAATGCACTTTCCTTCTAAAGGAAATTTGTTTCCTCTTTTTCTTTTGGCAAGTATCTTCATACATCAATGCACAAAATAAACTCTCTTTCCCACTATGGCATGAACGAAATTCAGCCTTATTTTCCTTGGGTTGGACGAAATTTGAGCTTCTAGAAGGAGCTTCTAGATGTTTCTTCAATTGTTCATGACAACATAAGAATAGCCCATTAAGAATTTTCAAGTAAAATTCTATGAAATGAAATTAATCCTCAAGGACCAATTACACTAATATGGCTGAGTAATATTTATTTCATTTGTCATCATATGACAATGTCAAAAATAATTTATTGACATTCATTTCGTCCTATATCCAAAAAGACTAAAATACCCTTTTGACAATTTTCGTAAAACTTGTCTCGTTTTTGTTTTGACTTAGCTTCTAGTTTAACTATTCCTAATCGATGTGATTCGTGACAGTGACCTCATGGATCCAAATGAACAAAGCTTGAGCTAAACACTTGGACTCAAAAGTTCACAAACCTTTTCCAAGTTTAGCTTAATGCCAACTGACTCCACTAAAGAGTTGACACTGAAAATCTCTCGGTTCAAATGAATTTATTTTCTACTCAAGAATTCAACCAAATTATGATGAGCGGATCCACTGAATATTATCTATGTTTACCCTTCATGAATGTCATCAGCTAGTCGGGATTTACTAAATTACCATTTTACCCTTCTAGCTGTTATTTCCTCAACTCCTTTGTCGCTTGTGAATAAGTTAGAAACAATGTATTGACGAGGAGCTAACAAGTCACATTGTTTCATCCAAAAGAGTCAGGACTCAATTTGGACACTGGCCAGTTCATTTATTCACACTCCAAGGAACAAAGCATAAGGTGACATACATTGCATTTCAGCAATCTTGTACATGAATTCCATATCTATGAGAACTTCACAAAGTTACTCATGACAGACTCACAACTTAGTACTTCACCAATAGGCCTTGTTCGGAATCACATAGTGAGTCCGAACTTTGACTTTCTCAAATGAGAATACTAAGGTGTGAAATGGCATGTCTCATTTCAGAATTAAGGTAAGCATGATGCAATTCATACATAGTGACTTCGAGACATAAGAGGTTAAATGGTTTGTTCTTATATTGTCTCTAGAAATGCACTGGTCAATTCAGTACCTTCGGAAGATACCTAGAAGAACTATAGAGTCCCCAACTCTCAATGCCTCATAACCAGACATCATAGATTCTTCTAACAATCGTACTGAGGTTAATAGTCCTTTGACCCTAAGATTGCGAATATATCGTTTTAAGCAAACTACGAAGAGTTTGTTCATGCAAATCTACATTTGTCTCTTCGTAAGTTGTTAAGTTTGTTTATGGACTAATAGACTAAGGTTTTATCATAAAGCTTCAAACAAAGAAAGAATGAATGAACGTTTCAACTTTATTATTAAATGAATAAGCAATTACAAGCAAGAGTCTTCGTAAGACTATATGACATCAAATGTACATAAATAGACACTACTACTCTTCTTGTGGGCACCATTGACAACAAACTCCCACTTCACTCAAAGAAGATGTGAGTAGTCCTACATGCCAGACTATTGGTTGAGGACCATGTTCGCTAGGGCCTTGGTGAATGGATCTGCCAGAGATCTACTTCACCTCCACGTCTCCGCGCTGCACGATCTCTCGAATCAAATGGTATTTCCTCTCAATATTTTTAGAGCGCTTATGGCTTCTAGGTTCCTTTGAGTTAGCGACAGCCCCACTATTATCACAATAAAGTGTCATGGGCTCGTCGACGTTTGAAACAACTTCCAAATACTTAAGGAATTTTTCTAAGCCATATAGCCTCTTTGGATGCTTCACAAGCAGCCACATATTCTGCTTCCATTGTGGAGTCAGCAATGCAAGATTGCTTAATACTTCTCCACACAACAGCTCCACCATTAAGGATGAACACAGATCCAGAAGTGGATTTCCTGGAATCCTTATCCGCTTGAAAATCGAAGTCGGTATATCCCGTCATAGTCAGGTCAGTACCTGAGTATGTAAGCATCAAGTTCCTAGTTCTTCGAAGATACTTAAGAACATGCTTAACAGCAATCCAGTGCTCGGGTCCAGGGTTGGATTGGAAACGGCTAACTACGCCAACGGCGAAACAGATGTCAGGTCTAGTGTAAAGCATAGCATATATGAGGCTTCCTACGGCAGAGGCGTAAGGAATTTTCCTCATGTCTTAAATCTCTTGTGCAGTCTTGGGAGACTGCTCCTTAGAGAGTGAAACTCCATGCCTAAAGGGTGTTTGGCCCTTCTTGGAGTCTTGCATCGAGTAGCGATCCATTATCTTATCAATATAAGATGCTTGAGAGAGCGCCAGGGTCCGGTTTTTCCTTTCTCGAAAGATTTGGATCCCCAGAATGTACGCGGCTTCTCCTAGATCCTTCATATCGAACTGCTTTGCCACCCAGACCTTAACCTCAGATAACTTACCCACGTCATTACCAATGAGTAGTATATCATCGACATATAGTACCAGAAACACAACTTTTCCTTAGTGTATTAACTTGTAAACACAAGGCTCATCTATTGACTGTTCAAAGCCGAAGCTCTTTACAGTTTCATCGAATCTAATATTCCATGACCTAGATGCTTGCTTTAGTCCATAAATGG
Source organism: Urtica dioica subsp. dioica (assembly GCF_054948205.1). Taxonomy (NCBI): domain Eukaryota; kingdom Viridiplantae; phylum Streptophyta; class Magnoliopsida; order Rosales; family Urticaceae; genus Urtica; species Urtica dioica. Next base: position 41,893,008 of record NC_142759.1, on the reverse strand, counting down.
ATTTAAGCACCTCACAAACCTTGGTCTCTTGACCTTTATCCACGAAACCGTCTGGTTGAGCCATGTAAATGCGCTCGTCAAGATTGCCATTCAGAAAGGCTGTCTTGACATCCATTTGCCAAATCTCATAGTCGAGAGCTGTTGCTATGGATAGGAGTATGCGGATGGATTTAAGCATCGCGACTGGCGAGAAGGTTTCTTCATAGTCAATCCCTTCTTGTTGGGTATAACCCTTCGTCACAAGTCGTGCTTTGAACGTCTCGACGTTCCCATCAGGACCCCTTTTCTTCTTGTATATCCACTTACACCCTACGGGTTTAATCCCTTCAGGAAGGTCTACAAGTTTCCAGACATTGTTGACATACATCGAGTGCATTTCAACTTTCATGGCGTCAAGCCAAAGGTTTGATTCAGAACAAGCCATCGCTTGGCTATAGGAAACAGGATCATCCATGTCAGAGACGGCTACAAGAGAGTCTCCATAAGACATGTACCTGTCAGGCTTTTGAGTAGCCCTCCCACTACGTCGAAGTACTACTTGACCAGATTCTGATGAGTTAGGTTGTGTTTCAGTTGGGGTAAGAACAGTTCTTACATATGAGGTAGAAGCTTCCTCACCCAACTTTTCTTCAAGCACAAGTTTGCTTCTAGGTTTCGCATCCTTCATAAAGTCCTCCTCGAGGAAACGAGCATTCGTGCTAACGAAAGTCTAATCGTCCTCGGGACTATAGAAAGTAAAACCTTTGGTTTCCTTTGGATATCCCACAAACAGGCACAATTCTGACCTACTAGCCAACTTGCTAGTCTTTTGCCTCAGCACGTGTGCAGGGCAACCCCAAATTCGGATGCGGCCAAGATTCACTTTACGGCCAGTCCATCGTTCATAAGGAGTACCAGGAACCGTTTTTGACGGAACTTGGTTAAGAATGTAAGCGGCTGTTTCGAGGGCATATCCCCAAAAGGAAAGCGGGAGTGATGAGTAACTCATCATTGATCTAACCATCTCCATAGGAGTTCGGTTTCTTCTCTCTGACACTCCGTTTTGTTGAGGTGTGCCAGGTGCGGTAAGCTGAGAAGCGATACCTTCTTCTTTAAGAAATTCATCGAACTCTCCAGACATATACTCACCACCTCGATCAGATCGAAGGGTTTTGATCACTTTGCCAGTTTGCTTTTCCACTAAAGCCCTAAAGACCTTAAATACGTTAAAGGTCTCGGATTTGTGTTTAAGCAAATAGAAAAACCCATATCTTGAGTAATCATCAGTGAAGGTAACGAAGTATTCGTATCCTCCACGTGCCTGTTGGTTGAGCGGTCCACATACATCAGAATGTATTAGTTCCAGCAACTCAGTGGCTCTTCGACCCTTATCGGAGAAAGGTCGCTTAGTCATTTTTCCTTCTATGCAGGATTCACAAGTAGGTAGTGAACCTATTGCAGAGGCTTGGAGTGGACCATCCCTCACAAGTCTCTTAATCCTATCTAGACTGATATGACCAAGTCTCAAGTGCCAGAGGTATGTTGATTTTGTTAGATCGGAGGATTCAGAAAGTTTGATCCTCTTTGGCTCCCTAATTAGATAATTATCTATTTCGGTGTCTAAAAGAGAAGGTTTAGTGGGATAGATGTAGAAAAGAGCATTCTTCATACATGCATCAGTGACAAAAGAATTATCAGGAAACGAAATACGAATTCCATTCTTAATGAACTTTAAACAATAATCTTGCTCACGAAGACGAGCAACGGATATTAAGTTCTTCCCAAAGGTAGGAACAAAATATACATTATTCAAGTTTAAAGTGCGGTCTTCAAAAGACAGCGTCACGGATCCCACAGCCTTTGCAGACACCAGGCTCCCATCACCCCATTTGAAACAGAACTCGCCTTCCTCTAAGCTTTTGGTTTTCTTGAAACCATTTAAGGAACAACAAATATGGTTAGTAGCAGCGGAGTCAAGAATCCACGTTGATACATTATCAGCTACTAAGCATGCTTCGGTAACTAGTACAATACTATGTTCCTTTGCTTTGAGATTGGAAGGACAGTTCTTTTTATCGGCCTTGTGAGGTCTCTTTTTAGTTCCAGAGGCGGAGGCTCTTTGCTCAGTAGCATGTGCCTCTCCTTGATTCCTCTTTCTCTTAGTGAGACCTTCAGCAGTGTGAAACTCCTTTATAAGCTTGGTAACAGTGTACTCTAGCTTGTTTATGGAGTAGTTCATCTTGGAGGTATCAAGACATGCGGGGAGAGTTTCTAAGATCATATCTATGACATTCTTCCCATCAATCTTAGATCCTAGGATTTCCATTTTATTCAGAAAACTAATGATCAGTATCATAAAGTCTCCAACAGGAGTCCTAGCCTTCATGTGACAGTTCATAAACTGTTGGACTGCTTGTTGCCTTGTTTGATACCCTTGCCCTCCAAACATCTCAAGGAGATTGTAGAGCATTTCGGCGGCAGTCTCGATGTCACGATGTTGCTCTTTCAGCATATTGTTCACAGATGCCAAGATATAGCACCTCACAATCTCATCGGATCGAAGCTAGGCCGCTAAGGCGTCATTGTCCTCTTGAGTCGAATCATCATTCGTCAGAGGAGGACACGGGGTGGTGCGTACCCTTTTGTGCTTGTTAAAGGTAGGTATTAGGTTAAGGTTAGGTTTCCAATTAACGTAGTTTTCGTTTTCGAGTTTGTTCGAGGAAAGGATGAACGAGAGAAGTTTGCAAGACATGTTGCTTATATAAGTTGAAACAAGTTTATGATTAGTCTTTGGTTTAGGATTGAAGTTTTATTTAAGACTTTATAAAATCCAAAGGTGTTATGAACGAAATGACACTTTACTCCTTCGAGGGAAGGCCGTAACGAGTCTCCTTTCATAAGTAAATGACTCATCATTAATGCATAGCCAAGATGTCAATACATCAATTTTGACTAGCCACCTTGTAAATTGGTTTGATCACTCACATCCTTTCGCAGGGCCTCGAGGGAGGATTACTAGGGATTGAGTCTAAGTGTGTAACCAACCACTTAGTCCAAAAGATTGACCTTGAAAAACAATCCGCTGAGGGGAGGTCTTGTCATCATCGTCTCACTCTCGGACGTAGCTCATTGAGCTATGATCAGAGCAAAGCGCCCTTGAGTACTCTCATATAAGAGAGGGCCACGAAGGTGACTCTTAGTCCGGCGACACTTGCACTTTTCATTAGTGTTGGGGATCGTGGGTTACAAACAACAAGTATAACCCTCCCACTTAGTTTTTGGAGTTGGTTCATCGACTCTTTTAAGTTCGGAAACAAATTTCCTAGTTAGAGGGCGACAGAGCGGACAACTAGAAGAGAATCCTAGATCGACAAGTTCAGAGCAGTATTAGTGCATAAAGGCACAAGGTACATACTCGATCTTTTCCTATTTTCTATTTCGGGAAAGTGCGTGAGGGAAGTGTGAACTTCAACTCACTCGAACACTTGAAAGTTTGAGATTACACATCTTTTTATTTTTCGGCTTCTCTACAAGGAGACCTCCCACTCAAATTTTCAAGAGCATATAGATTTTGAACATATGTGATATAGATATAGTTTTGAAAACATTTTGAAAATTTATTTGATTTGGATGACGAAATATTTTCAAGTTTGAAAGTGAAAACGGTTTTTCAAAATTCAAACTAGTTTTGTAAAAATTCAATTTCAATTAAACTTTCAAAAATCAAAACATTTTAATCTTCCACATCATGTTTATAATCATATGAAAAACATTTTTGGTCATGAAAATTTTCTCATTAGAGTTCTATAACTCATGGTAGTGGGGTTTGAAAATCCGGATTTCTAAAAAACTGGAGTTTCAGACAGCCGCGCACCTCGGAGTAAAATCGCCATATCTGGCGGCTCCGATGTCCTTTTGAGCCGAAACCGGTGGCATTGGACAGAAGATAGACAGAGCTTTAATTTGATTCAATAATCATTAAATTTCGATTTCTGAGCAGAGAGTTATGCCACGTTTAATGCGGGTTTACTCCAACTCGAAGAAAAAGAAATAAATTAAAGCTTGGTCCTTTTTAGGTGCGAAAAAAGAATCGAGTGTAACGGAACGTTTTAAGATGTTGTTTAAAGATTTTATTTGTGTTTTATTAGCAGGGTAATAACATCGAATAAAATAAATAACAACAAGCATAAAACGATTCAAGTAAAAATAAGAAACTAGCAAGATATCAAAACTAGTCACAAAATTTTACTCGAAATTTCTCAAACCTTTAAAACACGTTTTTCAATATAAAAAATTAAAAACTTTTAGAACTGATTCTAATGTGTTTAAAAAACATCCCAAACTCGTAGAAAATCAACATGCTTTTTAATTTAAAGACAAGAGCATTAAATTAAAAAAAATCTAAGATTACAATTCTAACTTGTCACAAAATTAGTAAACTTTCGAAAACGATTTTCAAGCTCATAATTTTAAAAACATGTACATGCTAATCTTTGACCATAGCTCTGATACCATTTGTTGGAATCGATCTAGGGTTTAAGAAAATAATTAACGCTTCGGGAAGCGGCGGAATTTTAAAAATTTTCTTTTTCAAGTAAAAACAGTTTTTACTAACCTAGACAAGTGCAAGTACATGTAATTAAAAACTAATATGAGCTAAGAAGTTTACTAACCTTTCTTGAAGCTTGAATTTTGAGAATCTTTTGGAAAGTTCCAACGCTCGTCTCCCTCGCAGCACGTCTCTCTTCCTTTCATCGGACCTCAAGCAACCACGAAAGTTTCTATCACTAAATCACTCGAAATAAAGGAATTAGTGAGTGGGAACTTTTAAACACGACGACTCGAGAACAAGTCTCAGAGTCGAAGAGCTAAAACCACTAGGTCAAATGAGGACCTAGGTGCCAAAACAAAAACCGAAAATAACTAGAGGGAGAGAGAGAGGATCGGCCACAAGGTCTAGAGAGAGAAGCTCTCAATCTCTAACTTATGTGGGATGACTAGAATGAGAGGAATGAGGCCTCTATTTATAGGGGAGGCATGAGCAAATCTTATTTCCTCTTTTCTACCCATGTTGGACGTTCATGACATGTCATGCAAGTCCTTGGATTTGTTTCCTCATTTGTTCTCTCTTAGTTGGCCGAAAATGCACTTTCCTTCTAAAGGAAATTTGTTTCCTCTTTTTCTTTTGGCAAGTATCTTCATACATCAATGCACAAAATAAACTCTCTTTCCCACTATGGCATGAACGAAATTCAGCCTTATTTTCCTTGGGTTGGACGAAATTTGAGCTTCTAGAAGGAGCTTCTAGATGTTTCTTCAATTGTTCATGACAACATAAGAAAAGCCCATTAAGAATTTTCAAGTAAAATTCTATGAAATGAAATTAATCCTCAAGGCCCAATTACACTAATATGGCTGAGTAATATTTATTTCATTTGTCATCATATGACAATGTCAAAAATAATTTATTGACATTCATTTCGTCCTATGTCCAAAAAGACTAAAATACCCTTTTGACAATTTTCGTAAAACTTGTCTCGTTTTTGTTTTGACTTAGCTTCTAGTTTAACTATTCCTAATCGATGTGATTCGTGACAGTGACCTCATGGATCCAAATGAACAAAGCTTGAGCTAAACACTTGGACTCAAAAGTTCACAAACCTTTTCCAAGTTTAGCTTAATGCCAACTGACTCCACTAAAGAGTTGACACTGAAAATCTCTCGGTTCAAATGAATTTATTTTCTACTAAAAAATTCAACCAAATTATGATGAGCGGATCCACTGAATATTATCTATGTTTACCCTTCATGAATGTCATCAGCTAGTCGGGATTTACTAAATTACCATTTTACCCTTCTAGCTGTTATTTCCTCAACTCCTTTGTCGCTTGTGAATAAGTTAGAAACAATGTATTGACGAGGAGCTAACAAGTCACATTGTTTCATCCAAAAGAGTCAGGACTCAATTTGGACACTGGCCAGTTCATTTATTCACACTCCAAGGAACAAAGCATGAGGTGACATACATTGCATTTCAGCAATCTTGTACATGAATTCCATATCTATGAGAACTTCACAAAGTTACTCATGACAGACTCACAACTTAGTACTTCACCAATAGGCCTTGTTCGGAATCACATAGTGAGTCCGAACTTTGACTTTCTCAAATGAGAATACTAAGGTGTGAAATGGCATGTCTCATTTCATAATTAAGGTAAGCATGATGCAATTCATACATAGTGACTTCGAGACATAAGAGGTTAAATGGTTTGTTCTTATATTGTCTCTAGAAATGCACTGGTCAATTCAGTACCTTCGGAAGATACCTAGAAGAACTATAGAGTCCCCAACTCTCAATGCCTCATAACCAGACATCATAGATTCTTCTAACAATCGTACTGAGGTTAATAGTCCTTTGACCCTAAGATTGCGAATATATCGTTTTAAGCAAACTACGAAGAGTTTGTTCATGCAAATCTACATTTGTCTCTTCGTAAGTTGTTAAGTTTGTTTATGGACTAAAAGACTAAGGTTTTATCATAAAGCTTCAAACAAAGAAAGAATGAATGAACGTTTCAACTTTATTATTAAATGAATAAGCAATTACAAGCAAGAGTCTTCGTAAGACTATATGACATCAAATGTACATAAATAGACACTACTACTCTTCTTGTGGGCACCATTGACAACACCTTGTGCCTTTATGCACTAACACTGCTCTGAACATAAAGATCCAGGATTTTTTCTAGTTGTCCGCTCTATCGCTCTATAACTAGGAAAACCGTTTCCGAACTTATAAGAGTCGATGTACCAACTCCAAAAACTAAGTGGGAGGGTTATACTTGTTGTTTATGACCCACGATCCCCAACACTAATGAAAGAAGCAATTAACGTGAGACTAAGAGCCGCTCTTGCGACCCTCTCTTAAATGGGAGTACTCTAAGGCGTTTTTGCTTCGATCATTGCTCAATGAGCTAAGTTCGAGAGTCAGACGATGATGACAAAGCCTTCCCTTGGGGGATTGTTTTTCAAAGTTGACCTTTTGGACTAAGTGGTTGGTTGCACACTTAGGCTCAATCCCTAGTAATCCTCCCTCGAGGCCCTGCGAAAGGATGTGACTGATCAAACCATTTTAAAAGGTGGCTAGTCAAAATTGGTGTATTGACATCTTGGCTAAGCATTAATGATGTGTCATTTACTTATAAATGGAGATTTTTTGCGGCCTTCTCTTGAGGGAGTAAATTATCGTTTGGTTTATAACACCTTTGTATTTTATCAAGTCTTAAACAAACTTAAATCCTAAACCAAAAGACTAGTCATAAACTTGTTTCAACTTTATTAAGCAACATGTCTCGCAACCATCTCTCAATCATCCTTTCCTCGAACAAACTCGAAAACAATGACTACGTAGATTCGGAACATAACCTCGATATCATCCTTACCGTTAACAAGCACAAATGGGTACTCACCACCCCGTGTCCTCCTCAAACGAATGATGATTCAAGTCAAGATGACAAAGACGCCTTGGCGGCCTGGCTCTGCTCCGATGAGATTGTGAGGTGCTATATCTTAGCATCAATGAACAATGTGTTGCAAAAACAACATCGTGACATCAAGACTGCCGCTGACATGCTCTACAATCTCCTTGAGATGTTTGGAGGGCAAAGGCGTCAAGCAAGGCAACAAGTAGTCAGACAGTTTATGAACTGTCGCATTAAGGCTAGGACTCCTGTCTAGGACCATATGATGCTGATCGTTGGTTACCTGAATGAGATGGAAATCCTAGGATCTAAGATTAACGAGGAGATCAAAATAGATATGATCTTTGAAACTCTCCCAAAATCTTTGGATACCTTTAAGTGGAACTAGTCCATGAATAAGCTAGAGTACATTCTTACCGAGCTTGTAAAGGAGCTTCACACTGATAAAGGTCTCACTAAGAGAAAGAGGAATCAAGGAGAGGCACATGCTACTGAGCACAAAGCCTCCGCCTCAGGAACTAAGAAGAGAGCTCAAAGCAAATAGAATTGTCCTACCTATCTGAAAGCAAAGGAACATAGTATTGTACTAATTACCGAAGCAGCTTAGTAGCTGATAATGTACCATCGTGGATTATTGACTCCGCTGCTACTAACCATATTTGTTGTTCCTTGACTAGTTTTAAGAAAACCAAAAGCTTAGGGGAAGGCGACTTCTGTTTCAAATGGGGTGATGGGAGCCTGGTGTCTACAAAGGTTGTGGGATCCGTGACGTTGTCTTTTGAAGACCGCACTTTAAACTTGAATAATGTTTATTTTGTTCCTACCTTTGTGAAGAACTTAATATCCGTTGCTCGTTATCTTGAGCAAGATTATTGTTTAAAGTTCATTAAGAATGGAATTCGTATTTCATTTCTTAATAATTGTTTCATGTATGTATGAATAATGCTCTTTTCTACATCTATCCCACTCAACCTTCTCTTTTAGACACCGAAATAGATAATGATCTAATTAGCGAGCCAAAGAGGATCAAACTTTCTGAATCCTCCGATCTAACAAAGACTTGGTCATATCAGTCTAGATAGGATTAAAAGACTTGTGAGGGATGGTCCACTCCAAGCCTCTGCAATAGGTTCACTACCTACTTGTGAATCCTGCATAGAACGAAAAATGACTAAGCGTCCTTTCTCCGATAAAGGTCGAAGAGCCACTGAGTTGCTGGAACTAGTACATTCTGATGTATGTGCTCCGCTAAGTCAACAGACACGTGGAGGATACGAATACTTCGTTACCTTCACCGATGATTACTCGCGATATGGTTTTGTCTATTTGCTCAAACACAAATACGAGACCTTTAACGTATTTAAGGTCTTTAGGGCTTTAGTGGTAAAGCATACTGGCAAAGTGATCAAAACCCTTAGATCTCAGTATATGTATGGAGAGTTCAATGACTTTCTTAAAGAAGAAGGTGTCGCTTCTCAGCTTACCGCACCTCGCACACCTCAACAAAACGGAGTGTCAGAGAGAAGAAACCAAACTCTTATGGAGATGGTTAGATCAATGATGAGTTACTCATGACTCCCTCTTTCCTTTTGCGGATATGCCCTCGAAACTGCCGCTTACATTCTGAACCAAGTTCCATCCAAAGCGGTTCCTGGTACTCCTTTTATCGGCCCGACCCTGATCGCGGCCGAACAAAGGTGAAACGACATCAAACGCGCCCCGGCCGTTGGCCGGCCCTAGGGCCAGCCTCGGCCCATGGCCGGCCCAAATATACCCGGCCATTGGCCGGCCCAAGGGCCAGCCTCCGCCAATGGCCGGGCCAAGTTATCCTCAGCCATTGGCCGGCCCAAGGGCCAGCCTCGGCCAATGGCCGAGTCAAGATTATACGCAGCCATTGGCCGGCCCAAGGGCCAGCCTCGGCCAATGGCCAGGCCAAATTATCCTCGGCCGTTGGTCGGCCCAAGGGCCATCCTCGGCCAATGGCCGAGTCAAGGCTATACCCGGCCATCGGCCGGCCCAAGGGCCAGCCTCGGCCAATGGCCGGGCCAAATTATCCTCGGCCAATGGCCGAGTCAAAGCTATACCCGGCCATTGGCAAGCCCAAGGCTTGCCTCGGCCAATGGCTGGGCCAAATGTGTCCACTCGGCCAAGGGGTTGCCTAAAACACCCCTCGGTCGCCTATAAAAAGAGAGGTCCACCCTCTCCCAAAGGTAATTCAATTTTGAGTCCCGAAACACTGGCGAACTCATAACTCACTCGTTTCGCTCATCTTTGGCCTCTAAACACTTAAACCCTCAATATTCTACCTCAATCCTACTAATGTTGAGCGTCGGAGAGATAAACATAGGCACCCCCTCTGTTTTCCCTTTGTAGTTCACACTTCTTTTCTTATCTTTTTAGGTGTTCTGACGAGATAAACATCACCACAGCTAAGGGACGACTTGGGATACCAAGTCCGACACGCTTGAACCGAAGCGAGGCCACTTGGTCCGGCCTTGGGCGTAACCACTTCCAGTTCCTGAATCGTTGTCCGAAAACGAGCGACAACATTTTGGCGCTAGAAGGAGGGGGACCTCTCGACCTTCCGATCCCTTCTCTTACTGCATCTACGACTCTCGAGAGATGAGTCAAGTTCCCGCCGCCTCCGCAGGCACTCGAGCGACGAGCTCGAGATACGGCCTTCGTAGCCTCGCGCACCGTCTAGGAGGGCAACCTCGTGACAACGAGAGCCAGCCCCGAGACTCGGTGAATGATCTCGAGGCCGCGCTCCGAGAGGACACGGCTCGAAGGCTCTCCGAGCTCCTAGACCGTCCTGGCGTCGACGGCACACTCGGCGAATGACCTCCTCGGCCACGACGTCGAGGATGGATCCGCCCGAGGCGGCTCCGACCCGGACTATGTGGGGGAGTTGAGAACCGACGATGCAACGCCTAGCCTCGCCCCATCACGATCCAAAAGGGCGAATGGCACCTTGGCCGAGCCGTCACACTCCCGAGGACTCGCCCCCTCGGTTTTAAGAGGCGGCCGGACACGGTCGCTCGCGAGGGAGAGAGCGGCCCTAGGAGACGATGGGGCCGATAGCCCGAGCGCTCGCCGGACAATCCGGCCAAGTGCGACCTCGCCCCGCCAAGCGCCGACTGCGGACCTTAGAGAGCGCCTGACGGCGCAGAGAAACTCCCAACGGGAGGATCTCCGCCAAAGGCTCAACTCCCGGAGGGACGCACTCCCCGCCGCAACTCTTGGCCAACCTCAGGCCAATGCCGGGGACCAAGTGTCCAACGAGCGCCAAATGGCGACTCCCGCGGCCCCGGCGATCAGCCAAGCTAACGGGTTCGACATGGTGAGGATGATCCAGAGCCTCCAAAACCAGATCATCGAAATGAGAGAATCGGGGAGGCAAAGGCCTTATGGAGGGATTGAGGAGTCATACTCTCCCTTTGCCGCTCAAATCCTCACGCAGCCTTGCATGGGGAATTTCAAGCTGCCCGTCCATCCCTCCCTACGACGGACGGACGGACCCGAACTTCCACATCCAGCATTACGAGACATGGATGACGATGCAAGGGCAGTCGGACGCCACCCCATGTCAAGCCTTCAGCCTGACCCTCACGGGGTCAGGGTTTGAATGGTTCCGGAGTCTGAGACCGGGGAGCATCTCGTCCTTCCGGGCTTTGCGAGAAGCCTTCCATGTTTGTTTCGCCACTATCGTGGCGTAAAAGAAGTCGAAGACCTACCTCCTGTCAATCCGACAGGGGAGAGACGAGACCTTGAGGCAGTACCTCGCGCGCTTCACCGAAGAATCTCACAAGGTCGAAGGGTTCGACGATAAAGACGCCATCACGGCGATCACCGAGGGAGCTCGCACGAGCGACTTCCTCAAGTCAATTGTTGGAAAGGTCCCACAGGACATGGCGGAGCTAATGTCGAGAGCCCGCACCGACATGGGGATCGAGGACTACCTCGACGACCGAGATGGCCGGAAGTCAGGAGGGCAAAGCGGTCGCCGTCGCGACGACCAGGACGGAGATCGTCCCGACCCTCGAAATAGGAGGAACAAGGGAGGCCAGGCCTCTAACGGTCGCTCCCTCCCCGGGCCGAGACCGTCACATGTCGATAGCTTCTGAAAGTTCTCGATATTTACCCCCCTGAACACTCCACAAGAGCAGATCCTGGCTCTGCACCGCGACAAGCTGGGAAGCCCCGCTCCTCTCACAAAGGATCCCGCAAAACGGGACCGAAGCAAGTTCTGTGAGTACCATCAAGATCATGGGCATCTGACGTCCAAATGTTACCAGCTCAAGCGTCAGATTGAAGCCCTCATCCAAGATTGGAAGTTGAAGGAGTACGTCCTTAGAACGATCGGGACGGCCGCGGCAAACGGTGAGCGCCCACGGCAAGAAAGAAAGGGTCCGACAACGGTAACCGCTACGGACCGAGTAGCGAACCAAGAACCAGAAATCTCAATAGAGCACGTTGTGGGTTCAATCATGGGCGGCCCGAAGTTCGGGGACTCGAGCACGCAAATGAAGAAGTACGTGCGAGAGGTCTCCCAAGGGAAGATAATGCACTACATCAACCACACTTACGAGGCTCCTCCTCCGGCCCCATTCGAGTCTATGTTCTTCACCAGCCAAGAGGCGGTGCGAGTTCTCCACCCACACAACGACGCGATAGTTGTCTCGGCCCCGATTGCCAACAATCTCGTCCGGAGGATCTTAATCAACAACGGCAGCTCTGCTGACATAACCTTCAAATCGCCACTGGACAGGATGAAACTATCCGGGATAAGACCGACCCCGATCTCGACCCCACGCTTCGGCTTCTCCGGGGAGAGGGTCATGATGGAAGGCACCATTGACGTCCCTGTCACCTTCAGGACACCGGGAGGGTCGAGGTTACCCACATCCTGTCGTTCCTAGTTGTAGACCAGCCCTCGGCGTACAATATCATCATTGGCCGCCCGACTCTCAATCGGTTGAAGGCCATAACATCATACCTACCACCTGATGATGAAATTTCCGACCGAGAAGGGGATTGCCATAATGTTGGGAGACCAATCAATGGCGATGATATGCTACATCCAGGGTGTGGATGGTAAGGCGAAGGGGAAAATGGTGAGCACCGTTTTCCAGCTCGGAGATAAGTTCCCATGCAAGATAGAGGAAGGGGGCACCTTCGGAGAGTTGGACCAAAGGGACGATGTCGAGCGTCAGAAGGTGGAGACACAGGACGACCTCGTTCCCGTCGTGCTGGACGACATCAAACCTGACCAAGTAGTCAAGATAGGCGCCCAGCTCCCATCCGAACTCCGGCTCCAGCTCGTAGCCTTCCTCCGCGAGTTCAAAGACGTCTTCGCGTGGACACACGAAGACATGCCAGGGATCGACCCCGAGATAATGGTCTACCGCCTCAACGACGACAAGAGGGTGACCGAACGCCTCCAACCAAGACGGGCGTTCAGTGGAGAGAGGTACCAAGCCATTGGTGAAGAAGTTGACAAACTTCTCGCCGCCAACTTCATCAGGGAGGCGGAACACCCCAAGTGGGTGTCCAATGTAGTTATGGTCAAGAAGCCGAACGGGAAGTGGCGAATTTGCATCGACTACAAGGACCTCAACAAGGCATGCCCGAAGGACAGCTTCCCTCTCCCGAGGATCGAGCAACTTGTGGATGCCACAACGGGCCACGAGCTGCTAAGCTTCATGGACGCCTTTTCAGGTTACAATCAGATCCGCATGCACGAGCCGGATCAAATCAAGACCACCTTTGTTACGAACCGCGGACTTTACTGTTACAAGGTCATGCCCTTTGTCCTGAAAAACGCGGAGCAACGTATCAAAGGTTGGTGAATCGAATGTTCGCCAATCAAATTGGCAAAATGATGGAGGTCTATGTGGATTACATGCTGGTCAAAAGCCTCAAGCTCACGACTACGTTCGAGATCTCAGGGAAATATTCACGATCCTGCGGCAATACAAGATGAAGCTTAACCCCAACAAGTGCGCTTTTGGGGTTGAGTCCGGAAAATTCATGGGCTACATGGTGAGCCGCCGCGGGATTGAAGCTAACCCCGAGAAGATTAAGGCGATCTTAGAGATGAGGTCGCCACAGAAATTCAAAGAAGTAAAAAGCTTGACGGGAAGGATCGCCGCCCTAACGCGATTCGTTTCCAAGGCAACCGATAGGTGCCAACCATTTTTCAAAGCGTTGAAGAAGACCGACGGGTTTGTGTGGGCCAAGGAGTGTGAGGAGGCGTTCCGCGAAATAAAAGCCTACTTCAGCTCCCCCCGTTACTCGTAAAACCAAAGGATGGCGAGACCTTGTATATCTACCTCGCGGTTTCCGACAGGGCCGTGAGCGCGGTTCTAATACGCGAAGAAGACAAGGTTCAATGGCCGGTTTACTACGTTAGCAAGGCGCTCCTCGACGCGAGACTCGATACCCGAAAATCGAGAGATTGTCACGAGCGCGAGAAAGCTTCGGCCCTACTTCCAAGCGCACCCAATCGTGGTACGCACGGGACATCCCATCGAGAAGGCCTTACAAAAGGGAACCTCGTCTCACATGGCCATATGGTCCCAAGAGCTGGGCGAATACGGGGTTGAGCTTCAACCGATAACCGCCATCAAGGGCCAGGCCCTCGCCGACTTCGTGGCTGAATTCACCGATGCGCCCTCAACGGACGAGGGCAAGAAAGGCAATAAGAACGAGGAAGACAAGGAGAACGACCACGACGGGTCGTCATAGAAGAGGACTAACGACCTGATAAGGCCGGTCTGGGACTTGCACGTGGATGGCGCGTCAAACGCCCGGGGGGCTAGCGCCGGCGTTGTGCTCACGAATCCCGATAGGGAAAAACTGAGATACACCTCGCGGTTCAAGTTCAAGGCTTCCAACAATGAGGCAGAGTACGATGCGCTGATCGTTGGCTTGGAATTTGCAAACAAGCTAGGCATCCAAAACCTGCGCATCCACTGTGACTCGCAGTTGATTGTGAACCAGGTCAAGGGAGACTAGGCAGCCAAAGAGCCTAACATGATCGCATGTCTGTCAAGGACCCAGAAAAATCTGGAGGCCCTGTCATGGTTCGAGATAGTCCAAGTTCCCCGAGAGGCAAACATTGACGCCGATGCCCTGGCACGTCTTGCGTCCGGGATAGACGAGGAGGGGGAAGGTAGCGTCCCAATAGAAGTGCTAACTCGACCCTACGTCTCAAGAGGCGACGTAGGGGTAGTCGGCGGAAGCTGAGAAGTCGTCCCCCTCATGGATGACACCACTCGTAGAGTATCTCAAGCGAGGAGTCGTCCCCGGAGACAAAGAAGAGGCCAGAAAGCTGAGAAGCTTGGCGCCGAATTATACAATGAGGGAAGACAACTTGTTCAAGAGAGGATACTCCACGCCCCTTCTCCGATGCTTGACCGGAGTCGAGGCAAAGAAAGCGCTTCGCGAGGTGCACGAAGGGGTGTGCGAAAACCATGCCGCCGGACAATCTTTGGCACTAAAGCTACTAAGACTCAGATATTTTTGGCCTACCTTGAAAAAGGACTCCCACGAATGGGCCAAAAAATGCAACAAATGCCAAAGGTTCGCCCACGTCCCGCGCCAAGCGCCGGCCCTGTTGTTGGCCCGTTCCGGGTCGACAGGGCCCGCGGGGTCCCATGGCCGAGAGGCCAAAGACCGGCCTCATGAGCTCGACCTCCACTCGGCCTCGTGAGCTCGACCTCCACTCGGCCTCATGAGCTCGACCTCCACTCGGCCTCATGAGCTCGACCTCCACTCGGCCTCATGAGCTTGGCTATCCTCGGCCATCGGCCCGATAGCCTCGGCCAAAGGCCGAGCTCGGCTATCCTCAGCCATCGGCCCGATAGCCTCAGCCAAAGGCCGAGCTCGGCTATCCTCGGCCATCGGCCCGATAGCCTCGGCCAAAGGCCGAGCTCGGCTATCCTCGGCCATCGGCCCGATAGCCTCGGCCAAAGGCCGAACTCGGCTATCCTCGGCCATCGGCCCCATAGCCTCGGCTATCCTCGGCCAATGGCCGAGTGAACCTCTCAAGCAGTTCACTCAGCCATTGGCCGAGTGAACCCTCAGCCAGTCATGCAGTTCACTCGGTCAATGGCCGAGTGAACCTCTCAAGCAGTTCACTCGGCCATTGGCCGAGTGAACCCTCAGCCGGCCATGTAGTTCACTCGGCCAATGGCCGAGTGAACCTCCCAAACAGTTCACTCGGCCATTGGCCGAGTGAACCTTCAGCCGGCAATGCACTTCACTCGGCCAATAGCCGAGTGAACCTTCCAAGAAGTTCACTCGGTCAATGGCCGACTCAAGCTTGCTCACTCGGCCAAGGGGTCCTCCAAAACACCCCTTGGTCGCCTATAAATAGAGAGGTTAATCCTCTCCAAAAGGTAATCCAATTTTGAGTCCCGAAACGCTGTCGAACTCGTACTTCACTCGTTTCGCTCATCTTTGGCCTCTCACCACCTCTAAAACCTCTATACTCCACCTCAATCCTACTAATGTTGAGCGTCGGAGAGGTAAACAGAGGCACCCCCTCTGTTTTCCCTTCCTATTTCACCTGCTCTTTATTCCTTTTCAGGTACTTGGACGAACTCAAGGGACATTCACAGCTAAGGGACGACTTGGGATACCAAGTCCGACACGCCCAAGCCCGAACGCGACCACTTGGTCCGGCCTTGGGTCGAATCGTTTGGGGCTTCTAAATAGTTGTCCGAAAAACTACGACAACATTTTGGCGCTAGAAGGAGGGGATCTCTCGACCTTGGCGACACATTACCTCTACCACTTTCACTCTCTCTACTCTCACGACTCTCGAAAGATGAGTCACGTTTCCACTACCTTCGCGGGCACTCGAGCGACGAGCTCGAGGTACGGTCTCCGACGCCTCGTGCACCGTCTTGAAGGGCAACCTCGCGATAGCGAGAGCCAGCCCCAAGACCCGATGAACGACCCCGAGGCCGAACACCGAGAGGACACGGCTCGGCGGCTCGCGGAGCTCCTAGACCGCCCCGGCGTCAACGGCACACTCATCGCCGATCTCCTCGGCTACGACGTCGAGGATAGGTCCGCCCGAGGTGACTCCGACCCCGACTATGTGGGGGAGTCAAGAACCAATGAGTCAAGGCCCACCCATTCACGGTCCGAGAGGACGAGTGGCGCCTTGGTCGGACTGCCGCGCCCGGCGCGGCAACAGGCACGGTCACAATCCCGGGGACTCGCGCCCTCGGTTTCAAGAGATGGCCGGACACGGCCCTTCGCCGAGGAGAGAGCGACCTTGGGGGACGATGGGGCCGATAGTCGGAGCGCCCGCCGGACAGTCCGGCCAAGAGCGGCCTCACCCGGCCATGCGCCGAGCATGGATCTTAGAGAGCGCCTAACGGCGCAGAGAAACTCCCGAGGGGAGGATCTCCGCCAGAGGCTCAATTCTCGGAGAGACACACTCCCCGCCGCAACTCTCGGCCGACCTCATGCAAATGTCGGGGACCAAGCGTCCAACGAGCGTCGACAGGCGACCCCCGCAATCCCGGTGGTCAGCCCAACTAACGGGCTTGACATGGTCACGATGATCCAGAGCCTTCAAAACCAAATCATCGAGATGAAAGAATCGGGGAGGCAAAGGCCGTACGGAGGGATCGAGGAGTCATACTCTCCCTTCGCCGCCCAAATCCTCGCGCAACCCTGCGTGGGGAACTTCAAACTGCCGTCCATCCCTCCCTATGATGGACGGACGGACCCGAACTTCCACATCCAACACTATGAGACGTGGATGACAATGCAAGGACAGTCGGATGCGACCCTCTGTCAAGCCTTCAGTCTGACCCTTACGGGGTCGGGCTTCGAGTGGTTCCAAAGTCTGAGGCTGGGAAGCATCTCATCCTTCTGGGCCTTGCGAGAGGCTTTCCTTGCTCGTTTCGCCACCCTTGTGGCGCAAAAGAAGTCGAAGATCTACCTCCTCTCCATCCGGCAAGGGAGACACGAGACGTTGAGACAATACCTCGCTCCCTTCACCGAGGAATCTCACAAGGTCGAAGGGTTCGACGACAAGGACGCCATTACGGCGATCACCGAGGGAGCCCGCACGAGCGACTTCCTCAAATCTATCGTTGGAGAAGTCCCGTGGGACATGGCAGAGCTAATGTCGAGAGCCCATACCTACATGGGCATCGAGGACTACTTCGACGGCCGACATTCGGGTGGGCAAAGCGGTCGCCGCCGCGACAATCAAGACGAGGATCGTCCCGACCCTCGAAAGAGGAGGAACAAGGGAGGCCAGGCCCATGGCGGTCACTCCCTTCCTGGGCCTGGACCCCCGGACGTCGATAGCTTCCGAAATTTTTTGACATTCACCCCTCTAAACACCTCGCGAGAGGGGATCCTAGCTTTGCATCGCGACGAGCTGGGGAGCCCCGCTCCACTCACAAGGGATCCCGCAAAGCGAGATCGAAGCAAATTCTGTGAGTATCACCAAGACCACGGGCACCCGAGGTCCGAGTGTTACCAGCTCAAGCTTCAGATCGAGGCCCTCATTCAGGATGGGAAGTTGAAGGAGTACGTCCTTCGAACAATCGGGACGGCCTCGACGCACGAAGGCCGCCCACGGCAAGAAAAGAAAGGTCCGGCGACGATGACCGTTGCGGACCTAGCAACGATTGAAGAACCGGGTAACTCACAACTGCACATCATGGGCTCGATCATGGACGGCCCGGAGTTTGGAGACTCGAGCACACGTATGAGGAAGAAATACGTGCGCGAAGTTTCCCAAGGGAAAATAGCGCACTACATCAACCACACGTACGAGGCTCCTCCTCCGGCCCCGTTCGAGTCCATGTTCTTCACCGGCCAAGAGGCGGCGCGTGTGCTCCACCTGCACAATGACGCGATATTCGTCTCCGCACCGATCGCCAACAACCTCGTCCGGAGAATCCTAATCGACAATGGAAGCTCCGCCGACATAATCTTCAAATCGGCGCTGGACAGGATGAAGTTATCCGGAATGGGACCGACCCCGGTCTCGACCCCACTCTTCGGCTTCTCCGGGGAGAGGGTCATGACGGAGGGAACCATCGACCTCCCGGTCACCTTCGGAACGCCGGGGGGGCTCGAGGTCACTCGCATCCTATCCTTCCTAGTTGTGGACCAGCCCTCGGCGTACAACATCATCATCGGCCGCCCGACTCTCAACCGGTTGAAGGCCATAACGTCCACCTATCACCTGATGATGAAGTTCCCGACTGAGAAGGGGATTGCCATCATGTTGGGAGACCAGTCGATGGCGAGGATGTGCTACATCCAAGGCGTGGACGGTAGAGGGAAGGAAAAGATGGTGAGCACCATCCTCTAGCTCGGTCAAGCTGCGGAAGCTGGTACTACAGTAGAAGACCGCTCACGTTCTCATTATGTCATTTTATTTCCGGTTTTAAGACAATTTCAATAAGGCCAATGGCCTGGGAATGTAATTTTTGACTATTTCGACATGGTAATTAGATTACATTTCGCCTCGAATCCTCTATCTTGTTGCATTATAATTTCTAGTCTCCTCTATGAGTACACAAGAAACTCGGGGGGCTAATGGGAAACAATGCTCAACGAAACTAAAACTCATTCACTCAACAAAAAAAAACAACAAACAAAAACAAAAGTGTAGCGAAGTCTCAAGGGGCCGATGGTCAGGCCGGAGGTCCCAAAGAGAAACACACCCTATACATATCTCCTCGAGTTGAGTTCACTCCTCGAGTCGAGGTCCGAGTCCGCGAGTCGACTGATACTCCTCGCGCCGACTCTACGTATCTCCTCGAGTTGAGTCCACTCCTCGAGTCGGGTTCCGAGTCTGTGAGTCGATTGATACTCCTCACGCCGACTCTACGTATCTCCGCGAGCTGAGTCTATTCCTCGAGTCGAGTTCCGAGTCCGCGAGTCGACTGATACTCCTCGCGCCGACTCTACGTATCTCCTCGAGTTCAGTCCACTCCTCGAGTCGAGTTCTGAGTCCGCGAGTCGACTGATACTCCTCGCGCCGACTCTACGTATCTCCTTGAGTTGAGTCCACTGCTCGAGTCGAGTTCCGAGTCCGCGAATCGACTGATACTCCTCGCGCCGACTCTACGTATCTCCTCGAGAATTGAGTCCCGAGTCCATGAGTCGACTAATAAGTCCTCGTGCCGACTCTGTTGTCAATGGTGCCCACAAGAAGAATTGTAATCTTTATATTCTAGATTTGATGTAATAAAGTCTCATGAAGACTCTTGCTTGTAATTGCTTATTCATTAATAAAAAGTTGAAACGTTCATTCAATCTTCCTTGTCTGAAGCTTTATGATAAAACATTAGTCTGTAGTCCATAAACAAACTAAACAACTTACGAAGAGACAAATGTAGATTTGCATGAACAAACTCTTCGTAGTTTGCTTAAAACGATATATTCGCAATCTAAGGGTCAAAGGACTATTGACCTCAGTATGATTGTTAGAAGAATCTATGATGTCTGGTTATGAGGCATTGAGAGTTGGAGACTCTATAGTTCTTCTAGGTATCTTCCGAAGGTACTGAATTGACCAATCACTTCTAGAGACAAGATAAGAACAAACCATTTAACCTCTTATGTCTCGAAGTCACTACGTATGAATTGCATCCTGCTTACCTTAATCCTTAAATGACACATGTCATTTCACACCTTAGTATTCTCATTTGAGAAAGTCAGAGTTCGGACTCACTATGTGATTCCGAACAGGGCCTATTGGTGGAGTACTAAGTTGTGAGAATGTCATAAGTAACTTTGTGAAGTTCTCATAGATATGGAATTCATGTACAAGATTTCTGAAATGCAATGTATGTCACCTCATGCTTTGTTCCTTGGAGTGTGAATAAGTGAACTGGCCAGTGTCCAAATTGAGTCCTGACTCTTTTGGATGAAACAATGTGACTTGTTAGCTCCTTGTCAATACATTGTTTCTAACTTATTCACAAGCGACAAAGGAGTTGAGGAAATAACAGCTAGAAGGGTAAAATGGTAATATAGTAAATCCCGACTAGCTGATGACATTCATGAAGGGTAAACATAGTAAATCCGCTCATCATAATTAGGTTGAATTCTTGAGTAGAAAATAAATTCATTTGAACCGAGAGATTTTCAGTGTCAACTCTTTAGTGGAGTCAGTTGGCATTAAGCTAAACTTGGAAAAGGTTTGTGAACTATTGAGTCCAAGTGTTTAGCTCAAGCTTTGTTCATTTGGGTCCATGAGGTCACTGTCACGAATCACATCGATTAGGAATAGTTAAACTGGAAGCTAAGTCAAAACAAGAACGAAAATTGTCAAAAGGGTATTTTTGTCTTTTGAGACATAGGATGAAATGAATGTCAATAAATTTTTTGACATGGTCATTTGATGACAAGTAACACTCGGCCATAATAAGATTAATTGGGCCTTGTGGATTAATTTCATTTCATAAGAATTTTATTGAAAATTCTTAATGGGCCTTTTTCATGTTGTTATGAACAAATGGAAAAGCTTCTAGAAGCCTTTTTCTAGATGGTATAGGCGCCCAACATACCCAAATAAAGAGAGAATATTTTGTGCATGAATGTATGAATATATTTGCCAAAAGAAAAAGAGGAAACAAATTTCCCCTAAGGGGAAACGAAGGTGGGCGCCCAAATGAGTCAAGAGAGAAGCAAATAAAAGAGGAAACAAATCCAAGTACTTGCTTGGCAAGTCTTGGCCGTGTGACTCTTTGAAGGAAAAGGGAAATTGGCTCATGAATATGTGATATTCTATAGAAGAGGAAACTACTGTTGTCGGTCGTTTTCGGAAAACCCGAGACGCCAAGAAGGCACATCGCTCAAAGGGCCGATGGTCAGGCCGGAGGTCCTGAAGACCGGCAAGTCTTCAAGCCCTCGCCCAAACCCTTGACTCCTTGAGTCGAGCTTCGCTCCTCGAGTCGAGCCTTGAGTCAGTCTCCTCGAGTCGAGCCTTGAGTTGTTCCTCGAGTCGAGCCTTGAGTCTTTCTCGAGTCGTTCCTCGAGTCAAGCCACTAGTCACTCTCGTCGAGTCCAGCCTTGCTCCTCGAGTCGAGTCACTCTCGTCAAGTGGAAACCTTCATTTTTCACGTGGGAAGAATGGTATTCGAAGGCCCGCAAGAGCCCGGCAAGACGAGCCGTTCACCGCGCGCATAGCGCGCTGCGACGGCCAGCCGTGCAGCAAGCAGCGCGCCGCGCCAGGCAAGGCATCCCGCGCCGCGCGTCCTGCGCCACGCATCCCGCGCCGCGCCCGGTGACCCGCGCGCCGCGCCCCCTGAGCCGCGCGCCGCGCGTTGTGCGCCGCGCTTTGTGCGCTGCGTGCGCCGTGCGCCTCCACTTGAGGGCATGCGCGTTCCTAGTCCCACATGGACGAAAAAGGGACCTTCTAAGGCCCCCAAACACCTATATAAACCCCCTCCCATTGAGGGGAAAGCAATCCCAGAATATCCCATTGAATCCTATTCAATTCAATAAATTCTCTTCATCTCCTATCGACACGCTCGATTTCTTACTCTTCTCTGCTTCTCTAGATGCCATATTTGGCCTGAAGCAGACTCTCTTCTCTCTCCCCCGTTCTCAAAGGTTCCGAAGCACTCACGGGGACTTCCCGGACGTCGCTCCCTTTGACCGAACATTCTCCGGTGCTCAAGCACGCCCCTAGGGTTCTCGACTAGAGTTCCCCTCGAGCGTCTAACACGCTAGACGCGTACGGGATCTCCGAAGTTCTGAGACGCTGCCGAGGACTCCTCGCGCCCCGTCTCCTTCGTCGAGCACGCCTCTCCACCAAGGCTCCGTGCCTCATACTGCGTCCTACACGCTTGAACTACGTTCTGACCTGATCCCACGCACGGGTACATAGGCAGCCGACAACCAAGGCACGGTCACTCCTCCTCCTCTCCCCCTACCTCTCCCGAGAGGCGGGTTGATCGGAGAAAACCCTAGCTCGAGACTATCGAGTTCACACTCTTGGCCCGGGTGCGATCACTTGGTCCGGCCTTGGATCGAACCGCCCGAGGTTTTAAATAGTTGTTCATTTTCGTGCGACAACAACTACCTTATTGAAGGTGAGACCTCTCCTATAAATAGGAGCCTCATTCCACACTTTTCATTCATCCAAGTTTAAGAGATTTGAGAGACTCTCTCTCTAGAACTTTGGCCACCCCTTCCTCTCTCTCTCTAGTTGATTTTCGATTTTTTGTTTTGGCACCTAGGTCCTCATTCGACCTAGTGTTTAGGTATGCGACTTCAAGACTCGTTCTTAAGTCGTAGTGTTTAAAAGTGCCAACTCACTAATTCCTTTATTTCGAGTGATTTAGTGATAGAAACTTTCGTGGTTGCTCGATGTGCCGAGGAAAGAAAGAGAGACGTGCTGCGAGGGGAGACGAGCGTTGCAAACTTTCCAAAAGCTTCTTCAAAGTTCAAGCTTCAAGAAAGGTTAGTAAACTTCTATACTCATAATAGTTTTTAATTACATGTACTTGCTCTTTGTCTAGGTTAGTAAAAAACCGTTTTTACTTGTAAAAGAAAATTTTTAAAATTCCGCCGCTTACCGAAGCGTTAATTATTTTCTTAAACCCTAGATCGATTCCAACAGACTCTACACACGGCCCCGCGAGTCGGGTTCACTCCTCGAGTCACGTCACAAACCCACGAGTCGACTTACGAATCCTCGTGTCAAACATACACGACTTCTTGACTCATCGATCGATGATAGTCACACAAGTCTCGATGACAAATCTACATGCTCTCCTACAAGCAACAGGAAAAAATCGTCCCTAACAACGTGCTTAAGTCACCCCTGTTACCGGTCGTTTTCGGGACACCGGAAATTCAAAAATAATTCAAGGCCGGCCGAGCTTTGCCGGCCGGAAGCCCAACGGGACCCGGCCCACCAGGCCCGAGCGCCCTGACGCACCCACGCCCCGGCCTGCACACACCTCGGCATAGTGTCTTTGCCACCTCGGCCACCTCGGCCGAGCGTCCTCGCCACCTCGGCCGAGCGTCTTTGCCACTTCGGCCACCTCGGCCGAGCGTCTTTGCCACCTCGGCCACCTCGGCCAAGTGCCCTCGGCCACCTCGGCCACCTCGGCCGAGCGTCTTTGCCACTTCGGCCACCTCGGCCGAGCGTCTTTGCCACCTCGGCCACCTCGGCCGAGCGTCTTTGCCACTTCGGCCGCCTCGGCCGAGCGTCTTTGCCACCTCGGCCGCCTCGGCCGAGCGTCTTTGCCACCTCGGCCGAGTGTCCTTACCACCTCGCATGAGCGGCTTTGCCACCTCGGTCACCTCGGCCGAGCGTCTTCGCCACCTCGGCCACCTCGGCCGAGTGTCCTTACCACCTCGATCGAGTACCTCGGCCACCTCGGCCGAGCATTCTTGCCACCTCGGCCGGGCACGCCCACTGCCGGGAACGCCGCGCCCGGCCAAGTCCCGCGCCCGACACGCCCCGCACCCGTCCAGGCGGCATGTCCCGCGCGCCCTGCGCCCTCTTAGGCGTGAGGCCCCGCGCGCCCTGCGCCCTCTTGGGCGTAAAGCCTCGCGCGCCCCACTCTCGGCCACCCGGTGGGCCTCAAGGGGCCGGCCCAAGGCCTCTCTCCACAACTATAAATACCCCTCCTTGGGGAAGGAAAAGGGAGGACCCCAGTTTTTTGACACAACTTACATCCTGGTTGACGCCAACAACACTTCCCTTCTCTCGAGAACTCTCTCTCGCCCTCTTGTGACATTTCCAAGAGCGCGCACTCCTCCTCCCTCGGCTCAGAAACACAAGGACCCCCTTCCACGAGAGGGAGCGCGCTCCTCTTCTGTGACCCGAGCTTCTGCGGTACACACCGCTCTCCCGCTTCTTGGCCCTTGAGCTAGAACTCCGAGCTACGAGCACGCGACCCCTCTAAAGCCTTCACTAGAAGCTACGAGCCAGGTCCTACTCTAAAGCCTTGGATTCCCAAAGCCACCGAGCCCAAGCTAGCCCCCAATACACAAATTGAACTACGTTCTGACCTGATCCCGACTAAAGGGTACGTAGGCAGCCAACCCTTGGCACGGTCACACCCCCCAAAACACACCTCAGGGTCTGGAGGGTGCAGCTTGGTCTACGAGCTCCCATTTTTGGCCCGGGCGCGATCACTTGGTCCGGCCTTGGATCGAACCGCCCGAGGTATCTAATCGTTGTTCATTTTCGTGCGACAACAGTTACTTGCTGGAATTGCAACAAGGAAGGCCATTACAGGAGGAACTGCCCAGAAAAGAAACAGACTCAAGGGGATGAAAAGACAAAGAAGAATAGCAACAACTCCAAAGGTGGAGATGTTGCAAATATCCTTGATGGTCTTGACACATGTGATGTTCTTTCAGTTTCAAATACTGAGCCACAGGAACAATGGATTCTTGATACAGGATGTACTTATCACATGACCCCAAGAAAGGATATCTTTTGTGATTATCAGGATTACACAGGTGGCAACATTTTGGCGCTAGAAGGAGGGGGCATTCCCGACTTACATAGCCCGAAATCCCTTCTGTAGCTCGTCCCCCTTCTTCTCGACTCGAGAAAGACATGAGTGGTCAACCACCCGTTCGTCCTGATGGCGTGAATAACCCCAAAATGCAACCGCGGTGAAGAAAAACTTCCTGCGCTCCCGAGCGCAAGGCGACGAGAGCCACACTCCCTCGCCCCCTCCTCTTCAGGACAGTCGAGACGACCGCATCCTTGAAATGGAGGAGAAAATCTGCCAACTAAAGATAGCCAATGCAAGGTACCACCGCCAACTGGCGGGCAAGGCACCTGCACACGGCGCCCCCCGCGGGGAATCTGAGGACCTCATGGACGAGGGATATGATTATGACCCCGACTATGAAGGCTTGGAAATTTCGCGGGACGTCGAGACTTCTGTCACCAAAGACGGGGAACCCCCTGTTGAGGTCAAAGCCGGTCCGTCGAAAACAAAAGCAATACCGGTCTCCTCTCAAGAAGAGACCTCCCGACGTTCAGCCCATGACAGACTCGGTCAAAGAGACAATGTCAGTGAAGGTACAACGACTCAGCGAGTAAGGCATGTGGCACGAAGCTCACGCCCCCATACCGCCGGGCCGGATCTTAGAGATCGACTTACTGCCCAACGGAACGACCGTGGCGAAGACCTCCGGGAGAGGCTGAGCGCTCGTAAGGGGCATAACCCTACGGCCCCGATCAATGGGGACCCTCGCACGGCTCAAGGGTCGAACGAAAGGCGACAAGTGACTCCTCCTGAACAAGGAGTGACCCCCAACACTGACCTCGACGTCGTCACCATGATTCACAATCTTCGTAATGAGGTGCATGACCTACGTGAAGGCGGCTTGGCCGGTGATACATACGGGGTCGTGGAAGAACATTCCTCTCCCTTCACCGCCCAAATCCTTGCTGAGGTGTGCACGGGAAACTTCAAACTCCCGAATCTCCCTCCATACAATGGGAAATCTGATCCCACGTATCACATCCAACATTACGAAACTTGGATGATGATGCAGGGCGTCTCACCCGGGGCTCTATGCCAAGCTTTTAGTCTTACCCTCACCGGACCCGGTTTCGAGTGATTTAAGAATTTAAGACCAGGAAGCGTCCAATCATTCAAAGACTTGAAGGACATGTTCCTAGCACGATTTGCTACATCCATGGTCCAAAAGAAGACCAAGATGTACTTATGGTCGATCAGGCAAGAGAATAACGAGTCCTTGAGACAGTATCTCACCCGATTCACCACAGAATCAAATAAGGTTGACCGCTTTGACGACAGTGACGTAATTACAGCCATCATCGAGGGCTTGCGCACTGGAGACTTCTTAAAGTCCGTCGTCGGCAGAGTCCCTTCTACGATGGCCGAGTTAATGAACCGAGCCAAAACCTTTATGGGGGTAGAAGATTACCTCGACGGCCGCAGGAGCAGCAACCAAAGCTCCCGCCGTCGGGACGAGTCCGGCAACGAGCTTGGCAATCCCCGTAAGAGGATAAACAAGGGAGGTCAAGCTTCCGGTAGCCGGCCCCCTACGTCTCATAAGCCGCGTCTTGCATGCAATTTTAGAGACTACTCGGGTTACACTCCCTTGAACGCCCCGGTAGAGCAAATCTACGTTGTGGCGCGTGACAAGTTCGTCGCTCCGGCTCCA
The DNA here is from genome assembly GCF_054948205.1 of Urtica dioica subsp. dioica. NCBI lineage: Eukaryota > Viridiplantae > Streptophyta > Magnoliopsida > Rosales > Urticaceae > Urtica > Urtica dioica. Next base: position 41,866,378 of record NC_142759.1, on the reverse strand, counting down.
ATAAGGGGCAACCTCGCATCTCGCGACCGGTCCCGTTATTGCGAGTTCCACCGGGATTACGGTCACACGACCGCTCAATGCTTCCATCTTAGGAAACAAATTGAGACATTAATCCAGAAGGGAGAGCTCAAAGAGTTCGTCCTTCGCTTGGTAGGAGCGGCAGCCCCCGCTGACAATAGGCCACAGCCTGAGAAAGGTGGAGGGACCAATGCAAACACCGACCGCACAGCGAGGATATGCTACGTCCAAGGCGTGGACGGCAAGCCCACCGGAAAATGGGTTAACACGATCTACCAACTGGAAGACGACTACCCGTGTGATCAGAAAGACGCACGGCAACTCGGGGAATCAGACCCCCGTGATGATATCGAGAGGTTGAAAGTTGACACCCCCGATGATCTCACTTCGATCGTTCTCGATGAAGCTAAACCTGACCAGGTGGTGAAGATCGGTGAACAACTCCCTCTCGCCATCAAAACTCAACTCGCGTCCTTTCTTCGGGAGTTTAAGGATGTCTTTGCATGGACACACGCAGACATGCCCGGCATAGACCCCGATGTGATTGTGCACTAATTGAATGACGATAAAACTATCGCTGAAAAGGTACAAGCTAGACGTGCGTTCAACCCCGAACGATACCTAGCGATAAACGAGGAAGTCGAAAAACTTCTCTCCGCTGGTTTCATTCGAGAAGCCAAGTACCCAAAGTGGGTGGCCAATGTGGTCATGGTCAAAAAGCCTAACGGGAAGTGGCGCATTTGCATAGATTACAAAGACCTTAACAAAGCCTGCCCGAAAGATTGCTTTCCACTCCCGCGCATCGAACAACTGGTCGACGCCACGGCAGGACATGAACTCCTAAGTTTCATGGACGCCTACTCAGGCTATAACCAGATACGAATGCACGAGACCGATCAGATCAAGACAACCTTTGTCACTGATCGCGGCCTCTACTGCTATAAGGTCATGCCTTTCGGCCTTAAGAATACATGAGCTACTTACCAACGATTGGTAAACCGGATCTTCGCCGACCTAATCGGCAAGACCATGGAAGTATACGTGGATGACATGCTCGTTAAAAGCCTACTGGCTACCAATCACGTAGACAACCTGAGGGAGATGTTCTTAATCCTCCGCCGGTACAAAATGAAGCTCAACCCCAACAAATGCGTGTTCGGGGTCGAGTCCGGGAAGTTCCTAGGCTACATAGTTAGCCGTCAAGGTATCGAAGTGAACCCCGAGAAAATCAAGGCACTCCTTGACATGAAGTCTCCGCGACGTGTCAAGGAAGTCCAAAGTCTGACCGGTCGGATTGCCGGGTTAGGCCGGCGTCTTTGAATGGACGGACGAGTGCGAGAAGGCCTTTCAAGAAATGAAGGCCTACTTCGGGACACCGCCGTTCCTCTCCAAGCCAAAGGAAGGCGAGACGCTCTACATCTACCTCACCGTCTCTGAACGAGCCGTAAGCGTTGTGCTGATCCGTGAAGAAGATAGGGCTCAATGGCCCATCTTCTACGTGAGCAAAGCCCTACTTGACGCCGAAACGCGTTATACAGAGATAGAGAAGCTCTATCTCGCTCTCATCGTAGCCGCCAAAAAGCTACGCCCATACTTCCAGGCTCACCCAATCGTTGTCCGAACAGGACACCCAATCGGTAAAGCTCTTCAAAAGGGAACATCGACTCACATGGCGATCTGGTCCCAAGAATTGAGCGAGTATGGGATTGAGTTTCATCCGAGGCCGGCAATAAAGGCTCAAGCCTTAGCTGATTTCGTAGCAGAATTCTCCTACACTCCCGACATGGGAAGAGCAGAAGACGACTCGACCGACAACTTGTCGGCTCGAAAGAGAAAGGTCGACCCTACGGGTCCCATCTGGGAACTACACGTAGACGGAGCATCTAATGCCCAAGGAGCAGGCGCCGGCGTGATTCTGACAAATCCCGATATGCTACGCCCTCCACTACGGATTCCAGGCCTCCAACAATGAGGCCGAGTACGAAGCCCTCATAGTAGGGCTAGAGCTCGCTCAAAAGCTCAACGTACAGAATTTACGGATACACTGTGACTCACAGTTGATCGTAAATCAGGTTAAAGGCGACTACGTTCCCAAAGAACCTAACATGATCGCCTACTTGGCAAAGACAAATGCCAAGCTAGATGCCTTCTCCTGGTTCGAGATCATCCAGATCCCAGAAGAAGAGAACTCCGAGGCTGACGCCTTAGCCAGCCTCGGATCCGGTATCACCGAAGACGGGTTGCGAACTATCCTAATCGAGTCTCTCTCACGACCATCCGTCTCACGTGACGAGGTTGGAACGATTGAGAGCGCCGTTCATCCAACTTGGATGACCCCGCTTACGGACTTCTTGCGAAGATGGGTACTTCCCGAAGACCGCAGAGAAGCCGAAAGGCTGAAAGCCCTCGCATCCAAATACGTGTTGAGAGGCGAAGCCTTATACAAGCGCGGGTATTCAACCTCGCTGCTCCGATGTCTCAACAGCGTCGAGTCGACTAAGGTCCTCCGCGAGATCCACGAAGGCCTCTGCGGGAACCACGCCGCTGGGAGGTCCCTTGCACTCAAAGCGCTTCGACAAGGCTATTTCTGGCCAACGATGAAAAAAGACACCTACGACTGGGCAAGAAAGTGCGACAAGTGTCAACGTTTCTCCAACGTTCCACGTCAGCCGCCATCTCCCCTGAGTAGCATCGTTGTTCCACGCCCCTTCGCAAAATGGGGCGTAGACATTATCGGCAAGCTTCCCAAAGCCCCGAGGCAATACGAATATGTCATCGTCGCTATCGACTACTTCACTAAGTGGGTCGAAGCCGAGCCTCTGGCCAAGATCACAGAGGCCAACACTACAAACTTCATCTGGAAGTCCATAATATGCCGCCACGGCATCCCCGCGTCGATCGTGACCGATAATGGCGCGCAGTTCGACAACGCAAGGGTTAGAGATATCTGCGCCCAGTTAGGGATAAGCAAGACATTCTCATCCCCGCGACATCCACAGGCTAATGGCCAAGTGGAAGCCGTCAACAAGACAATTAAAAGCAACCTCAAGAAAAAGCTCGAAGCCAAAAAAGGTGCCTGGGCTGAGGAATTGCCTTTCATCCTATGGGCCTACCGAACGACCGTTCGAAACGCCACCGGAGAGACCCCCTTCTCCCTAGCCTTTGGGATTGAAGCAGTGGTCCCCGTGGAAACAGAAGTCCCCACCTACCGGGTCGACACTTTCGAAGAAAAAGAAAATGATGAGGCCATGCGCCTCGAATTGGATCTAATCGACGAGAAACGATCCGAGGCCCTCACCAGACTCGCTACACAAAAGAGAATGGTTGAGAGATACTACAATGCCAAAGTCAAAAGGCGGATCTTCGCCGTCGGCAGCCTTGTACTCAGACGCGTGTTCCAAAACACCCAAGTACAAGGTGCTGGGGTCCTGGGCCCAAATTGGGAAGGACCATATAGAGTTCGACAAGTCATACACGATGGAACCTACTACATCGAACACACGGACGAAACTCTAATCCGGCACCCGTGGAACGCCGAGCACTTGAGGCAGTACCACCAGTGACCAAGTCTCCCCATTTATTGCTCTGATTTCCCTTATTCAATAAGGCCTACGCGCCACTGTTCAAGGATGTTCTCTGTTAGCAAAACGTAATAAAAAATAAAGTTTGCGGTCTTTTCACCCACTTTATCACAGTTTTTAGTCATCATGGCACGACCTGTAAACTAAAAACTCGGGGGGCTACGGGTCCTGAGACGTACACTCGAGAAATTACGGCATAAACAAAAAAAAACCTTAAGCCCCCCACTCACGGGATACAAAGGCCTAAGAAGCTCGGGCCCCGATGGCTCATCAGGCATACAGGTCCGAGAAAAGACGTCGGCCTAACCCGACGCAAAAATTCGGTTGCTCAACCCACGAGCTCAAAGACGTCGGCCTAACCCGACGCAAAAGGCCTAAGTCCCCCGCGGGGATACAGACTTAGGAAGCTCGGACCCCGACGGCCCTTCGTGCATACGGGTTCGAGTAAAACGTCGACCTTCCCGGCGTGCCGTAAGACGCCTAAAGGCGCAGGTGAAAGACGTCTTCCGACACGCATGTAAGTCGCGTAAAGGCGCTGCCTCAAACCCGAAAAAGGCCAAATTTGAGCCAAACAAAGGTTCGCTAGCCTCAGGGCACGAACACCAAAAGACGCCGGCATAACCCGGCGCATGGTTTGAGTAAAAGACGCCGGCATAACCCTGCGCAACCGCGTTCGCTCACTCCAGGGTGAGCGGGCCCAAAAGACGTCGGCCTAACCTGACGCACCCGCGTTCGCTCACTCCAGGGTGAGCGGGCCCAAAAGACGTCGGCCTAACCCGACGCACCCGCGTTCGCTCACTCCATGGTGAGCGGGCCCAAAAGACGTCGGCCTAACCCGACGCACCCGCGTTCGCTCACTCCAGGGTGAGCGGGGCCAAAAGATGCCGGCCTAACCTGGCGCAATTGCGTTCGCTCACTCCAGGGTGAGCGGGCCCAAAAGACGTCGGCCTAACCCGACGCACCCGCGTTCGCTCACTCCAAGGTGAGCGAGCCCAAAAAGACGCCGGCCTAACCCGGCGCACCTACATTCCGATGCTCAAGGGCGTGAACACTAAAAAGAAGCCGGCCTAACCCGGCGCATCTACGTTCTGACACTCAAGGGCGTGAGCACTAAAAAGACGCCGGCCTAACCCGGCGCACCCACGTTCCAACGCTCAAGGGCGCGAACACTAAAAAGACGCCGGCCTAACCCGGCGCACCTACGTTCCGACGCTCCAGGGCGCGAACACTAAAAAGACGTCGGCCTAACCCAACGCAAAGCGCGTTCGCTTGCTTCAGGGCACGAACCCAAAAGACGTCAGGATCAGCCGGCGCACCATAAACGCTCGGTCACTCGACAGCACGAGCTCAAAGATGCCGGCCTAACCCGGCGAGGTCGGTCGCTCAAACAGCGCGAGCTCGAAGATGCCGGCCTAACCCGGAGAGCTCGGTCGCTCAACAGCGCGAGCTCAAAGACGCCGGTCTAACCCGGCGAACTCGGTCGCTCAAACAGCGCGAGCTCGAAGTCGCCGGCCTAACCCGGCGAGCTCGGTGTTGGAATCGATCTAGGGTTTAAGAAAATAATTAACGCTTCGGTAAGCGGCGGAATTTTAAAAATTTTCTTTTACAAGTAAAACCAGTTTTTACTAACCTAGACAAAAGAGCAAGTGCACGTAATTAAAAACTATTATGAGCTAAGAAGTTTACTAACCTTTCTTGAAGCTTGATCTTTGAGAAGCTCTTAGAAAGTTGCAACGCTCGTCTCTGTTGTCAATGGTGCCCACAAGAAGAGTAGTAGTGTCTATTTATGCACATTTGATGTCATATAGTCTTACGAAGACTCTTTCTTGTAATTGCTTATTCATTAATATAAAGTTGAAACGTTCATTCATTCTTTCTTTGTTTGAGGCTTTATGATAAAACCTTAGTCTTTTAGTCCATAAACAAACTTAACAACTTACGAAGAGACAAATGTAGATTTGCATGAACAAACTCTTCGTAGTTTGCTTAAATCGATATATTCGCAATCTTAGGGTCAAAGGACTATTGACCTCAGTACGATTGTTAGAAGAATCTATGATGTCTGGTTATGAGGCATTGAGAGTTGGAGACTCTATAGTTCTTCTAGGTATCTTCCGAAGGTACTGAATTGACCAGTGCACTTCTAGAGACAAGATAAGAACAAACCATTTAACCTCTTATGTCTCGAAGTCACTACGTATGAATTGCATCATGCTTACCTTAATCCTGAAATGAGACATGCCATTTCACAGCTTAGTATTCTGATTTGAGAAAGTCAGAGTTCGGACTCACTATGTGATTCCGAACAGGGCCTATTGGTGAAATACTAAGTTGTGAGAATGTCATGAGTAACTTTGTGAAGTTCTCATAGATATGGAATTCATGTACAAGATTGCTGAAATGCAATGTATGTCACCTCATGCTTTGTTCCTTGGAGTGTGAATAAATGAACTGGCCAGAGTCCAAATTGAGTCCAGACTCTTTTGTATGAAACAATGTGACTTGTTAGCTCCTCGTCAATACATTGTTTCTAACTTATTCACAAGCGACAAAGGAGTTGAGGAAATAACAGCTAGAAGGGTAAAATGGTAATTTAGTAAATCCCGACTAGCTGATGACTTTCATGAAGGGTAAACATAGATAATATTCAGTGGATCCGCTCATCATAATTAGGTCGAATTCTTGAGTAGAAAATAAATTCATTTGAACCGAGAGATTCTAAGTGTCAGCTCTTTAGTGTAGTCAGTTGGCATTAAGCTAAACTTGGAAAAGGTTTGTGAACTTTTGAGTCCAAGTGTTTAGCTCAAGCTTTGTTCATTTGGGTCCATGAGGTCACTGTCACGAATCACATCGATAGGAATAGTTAAACTGGAAGCTAAGTCAAAACGAGAACGAAAATAGGCAAAAGGGTATTTTTGTCTTTTGAGACAAAGGATGAAATGAATGTCAATAAATTTTTTGACAAGTTCATTTGATGACTTAATGTCACTCGGCCATGACTTGATCATTGGGCCTTGTGGATTAATTTCATTTCATAAGAATTTTATTGAAAATTCTAAATAAGCCTTTTCTTATGTTGTCATGAACAAGTGAAGAAAATTCTAGAAGCCTTTTCTAGACATAATGGGCGCCCAACATACCCATAGGAAGAGAGAATATTTTGTGCATAAATGTATCAAGATACTTGCCAAAAGAAAAAGAGGAAACAAATTTCCTATGCTTGCCATAAGGAAATTCGGCCACACAAGCAAGGAGAGAGCAAGGAATAAAAGAGGAAACAAATCCAAGGTGTCATTAAGGCACATGTTGGCCGTGCGACTTGGATGGGAATGGGCAATAAAGATTGCTCATAAAGGCTTGGAAAATAAGAGGAAACTCTTTCTTTCCAAGGCCAACCCTTCTCCTATAAATAGGACCCTCATTCCTCTCATTCTATTCATTCCACACAAGTTAGAGATTGAGAGACTCTCTCTCTAGACATTGTGGCCGAAACTCCTCTCTCTCTCTCTAGTTTATTTTCGATTATTCTTGTTTTGGCACCTAGGTCCTCACTCGACCTAGTGTTTAGCTCTGCGACTTCAAGACTTGTTCTTAAGTCGTAGTGTTTAAAAGTGCCCACTCACTAATTCCTTTATTTCGAGTGATTTAGTGATAGAAACTTTCGTGGTTGCTCGAGGTGCCAAGGAAAGAAAGAGAGACGTGCTGCGAGGGGAGACGAGCGTTGCAAACTTTCCAAAAGCTTCTTCAAAGTTCAAGCTTCAAGAAAGGTTAATAAACTTCTAGCTCATATTAGTTTTTAATTACATGTACTTGCTCTTTGTCTAGGTTAGTAAAAACTGTTTTTACTTGTAAAGAAATTTTTTAAAATTCCGCCGCTTCCCGAAGCGTTTAATCTTTTTCTTAAACCCTAGATCAATTCCAACAGTCTCCCCTCGCAGCACGTCGCTCTTTCTTTCCTCGGCACCTCTAGCAACCACGAAAGTTCCTATCACTAAATCACTCGAGAGAAAAGGAATTAGTGAGTGGGCACTTTTAAACACTACGACTTAAGAACAAGTCTTGAAGTCGCAGAGCTAAACACTAGGTCGAATGAGGACCTAGGTGCCAAAACAAAAAAATCGAAAATAAACTAGAGAGAGAGAGAGAGGAAGGGGCGGCCAAAGTTCTAGAGAGAGAGTCTCTCAAATCTCTTAAACTTGGATGAATGAAATGTGTGGAATGAGGCTCCTATTTATAGGAGAGGTCTCACCTTCTATAAGGTAGTTTCCTCTTCTATAGAATATCACATATTCATGAGCCAATTTCCCTATTTCCTTTATTGAGTCACACGGCCAACATAGGCTTCAATAAGCCTTGGATTTGTTTCCTATTTTGTTCAATGCCTTGCTTTGACTCTCTCTTGGCCGAAGTTGTGCTTTCCTTCTAGAGGAAATTTGTTTCCTCTTTTTCTTTTGGCAAGTATCTTGATACATTTATGCACAAAATAATCTCTCCTATTTCTCTATAGGGTAGGCGCCCATATTGTCTAGAAAAGGCTTCTAGAAGCTTTTCCATTTATTCATGACAACATGAAAAAGGCCCATTAAGAATTTTCAATAAAATTCTTATGAAATGAAATTAATCCACAAGGCCCAATAAGACTAGTATTGGCCGAGTGATGCATGTCATCAAATGACCTTGTCAAAAAATTTATTGACATTCACTTCATCCTATGTCTCAAAAGACAAAAATACCCTTTTGACAATTTTCGTTCTTGTTTTGACTTAGCTTCCAGTTTAACTATTCCTACTCGATGTGATTCGTGACAGTGACCTCATGGACCCAAATGAACAAAGCTTGAGCTAAACACATGGACTCAAAAGTTCACAAACCTTTTCCAAGTTTAGCTTAATGCCAACTGACTCCACTAAAGAGTTGACACTGAAAATCTCTCGGTTCAAATGAATTTATTTTCTACTCAAGAATTCAACCTAATTATGATGAGCGGATCCACTGAATATTATCTATGTTTACCCTTCATGAATGTCATCAGCTAGTCGGGATTTACTAAATTACCATTTTACCCTTCTAGTTGTTATTTCCTCAACTCCTTTGTCGCTTGTGAATAAGTTAGAAACAATGTATTGACGAGGAGCTAACAAGTCACATTGTTTCATCCAAAAGAGTCAGGACTCAATTTGGACATTGGCCAGTTCATTTATTCACACTCCAAGGAACAAAGCATGAGGTGACATACATTGCATTTCAGCGATCTTGTACATGAATTCCATATCTATGAGAACTTCACAAAGTTACTCATGACATTCTCACAACTTAGTATTTCACCAATAGGCCCTGTTCGGAATCACATAGTGAGTCCGAACTCTGACTTTCTCAAATCAGAATACTAAGCTGTGAAATGGCATGTCTCATTTCAGGATTAAGGTAAGCATGATGCAATTCATACGTAGTGACTTCGAGACATAAGAGGTTAAATGGTTTGTTCTTATCTTGTCTCTAGAAGTGCACTGGTCAATTCAGTACCTTCGGAAGATACCTAGAAGAACTATAGAGTCTCCAACTCTCAATGCCTCATAACTAGACATCATAGATTCTTCTAACAATCGTACTGAGGTCAATAGTCTTTTGACCCTAAGATTGCGAATATATCGTTTTAAGCAAACTACGAAGAGTTTGTTCATGCAAATCTGCATTTGTGTCTTCGTAAGTTGATTAGTTTGTTTATGTACTAAAGACTAAGGTTTTATCATAAAGCTTCAAACAAGGAAGATTGAATGAACGTTTCAATTTTTATTAATGAATAAGCAATTACAAGCAAGAGTCTTCGTAAGACTATATGACATAAAATGTACATAAATACACACTACAACTCTTCTTGTGGGCACCATTGACAACACTCGGTCGCTTAACAGCGCGAGCTCAAAGACGCTGGCCTAACCCGGCGAGCTCGGTCGCTCAACAGCGCGAGCTCAAAGACGCCGGCCTAACCCGGCGAGCTCGGTCGCTCAACAGCACGAGCTCCAAAGACGCCGGCCTAACCCGGCGAGCTCGATCGCTCAAACAGCGCGAGCTCGAAGACGCCGGCCTAACCCGGCGAGCTCGTCGCTTAAAAGCACGGGCTCCAAAAGACGCCGGCCCAACCCGGCGCGATATGCACCTCCAGTCGCCGAAGCCACGGATGCAGAGCCCCCGGGAACCACCAGGTACGACCTCTTCGATCGTCGGAAGGCACGAAGTGAAGTCACTGGGCCACGGCCACATTAGACACGTTGAATCGTCGGCCTAACCCGACAGGCCGATACCACCGTTCAAACACGGGTCGGCCAATCGCCTAGCTGGACACAAACACCCCCTCAGATATAACGTTTAAACGGCGAAGAGTCTAACAACGAAATGGGCGGAGGACAAATCCCAGCTAGAGGCGCGGAACATGCCAAAACTATTGGCAAGGATACAAGACCTTCGGGCCACGATTAGCCCGCAAAGAGGGCATATACGAGTGAAAATTACTCGAAAAATGAGATAGGCATTCAACATGAAAGCAACACAAAAAATCTCATAAATAAAAAGTGCTGAAGGCTCTGATAAACACGTGCTGAACAAGAAGTGCGTGAAAAATAAATAAAATCCTAGAAAAACGAAAAGAAAGCAAAGCGCTAAACATACGTGCTGAACCTTCCAAGAAGTTCACTCGGCCAATGGCCGACTCAAGCTTGCCCACTCGGCCAAGGGGTCCCCCTAAACACCCCTTGGTCGCCTATAAATAGAGAGGTCCATCCTCTCCCAAAGGTAATCCAATTTTGAGTCCCGAAACGTTGTCGAACTCGTACTTCACTCGTTTCGCTCATCTTCGGCCTCTCACAACCTCTAAAACCTCTATACTCCACCTCAATCCTACTAATGTTGAGCGTCGGAGAGGTAAACAGAGGAACCCCTCTGTTTTCCCTTCCTAGTTCACCTGTTCTTTATTCCTTTTCAGGTACTTGGAAGAACTCAAGGGACATTCACAGCTAAGGGACGACTTGGGATACCAAGTCCGACACGCTCAAGCCCGAACGCGACCACTTGGTCCGGCCTTGGGTCGAACTGTTTGGGGCTTCTAAATAGTTGTCTGAAAAACTGCGACAACAGGCCCCATTATGCCCGATCATTGTGCCCCGACCCTTCGCAAAGTGGGGGATCGACCTCATCGGCGAGCTTCCTACGGCCCCGAGGCAGTATAAGCACGCGATCGTGGCCATCGATTACTTCACGAAATGGGTAGAGGTCGAACCATTAGCAAAGATTATCGAGGCGAACACGACGAGCTTCATCTGGAAGAACATTGTCTGCAGCTTCGGGATCCCCGTGTCGATTGTGACCGACAACGGAAAGCAATTCGATAATGCGCGCCTCCGGGACATGTGCGAACAGTTGGGCATCAGCAAGACTTTCTCTTCTCCCCGCCATACTCAAGCCAACGGTCAGGTCGAGGCGGTCAACAAGACAATCAAAGAGAACCTGAAGAAGAAGCTGGAAGAGAGAAAAGGGGCTTGGGCTGAGGAGCTTCCCATGGTCTTGTGGGCATACCGAACCACCACGCGTAATGCGACCGGCGAGACCCCTTTCACTCTTGCGTTCGGTATCGAGGCCGTGGTACCTGTCGAGACCAAGCTGCCAACCTTGCGCATTGAAGAGTACGAAGAAGCCGCCAACAATGAAGCAATCAGGCTCGAGCTGGACCTCATAGACGAGAAGAGGGCGGACGCACTCTCCCGCCTTGCTGCGTAGAAGAGAAAAGTCGAGAGGTACTACAATTCCAAGGTCAAACTGTGGAAGTTCGCCGACGGAAGCCTCATCCTTAGAAGGGTGTTCCAAAACACCAAAGTGCAATGGGCGGGAGTTCTGGGCCCCACCTGGGAAGCCTCGTACCGTGTGCGCCGAGCCATCCACAACGGCGCATACGAGCTCGAGAACCTAGAAGGGCTTGTGTTCACCCACCCGTGGAACGCGGAGCACCTGCGTCAATACTACCAATAGAAGCCGCTCCCCGTCCTCTTTATGTTTAATTGTTTTCATCTTATTTCCAATCTTAGCAAAAGACAATTTCAAGTTTCAAATAAGGCCAATGGCCTGGGGATGTAACTTCTAAACTATTTGTTGACATAGTAATTGAATTACATTTCACCTCGAAACCTTCATCCTGTTGTATTATAATTTCTAGTCTCCTCTACGAGTACAAAAGAAACTCGTGGGGCTGATAGGAACGGGTACACATCTTCCGTGCAACGCTCTCGCACGATCCAACGCGTTGCGCACCGAGAGGTAGCGAAACGCCAACGGGTCGAATCCGCACACCGGACCTCTGACCCTACACATCTTTCGCGCGACGCTCTCGCACGACTCCACGCCTGCCACACCGATAGGTAGTAGGGCGTCAACGGATCGCGTCCGCGCACCAGACCGTTGGTCCTAGCAGTCAAAACCCAAAACGTGATACGCATACCGACAGGTATTGCACTCGCTGGGAACTACGCTCGCCTCGAGCCCATTCTAGCGCACAACACACACGCCGATAGGTAGCGTACGTGCCGGAAGGTGGGCGTGATAGCAACTCAGCTCGCACACACCGATAGGCAGCGAGTCACTAATGAACGGCAAAAGAATCGCATCCACCCGACGAAACTAGTCTAGCCAGCGTCCGTGGAAAACTTCGCCGCCAGGTGCGGCACTAAGCCGTGCAAGCCGGTTACGCTGGATGTAGTAAACCAGGGGTCGTAAGACACGCACCAATCAAACTGCGCAAATCGATTACGCTAACCATAGTAAATCGAGAAAATAAGATGCATGATAACCATGAAAGCTTTAGCTAAAGCAAGTAATGTTTCATAAACAACCCAACGAAAAAGAACAAGGAAATGCGAAAAATATTCAACAAAGAAGGCATAACAAATATCCAAAAGGAAAAAGCAAGCGCTAAACAAGTGCGCGAGAAACCAAAGTAAAGCCAACTACTCGGAACCGAAATCGATCTGCTCTTCGTCGTTCTCCGGGAGAGGAGCACCCGACCCGTCGGTGGTCTCTCCGTCAAGCGGGCGGTTCGTCGATTGGGCAGCCTCCGCGCGAACCTGGGGACGCGAGTCATCCACCTGTGGCGCGTCGTCCTGAGTAGGAAACATGGCGTCAAAGAATGAAAAAGTGGTCCCGCGAGACGCGTTCTCCTTCGCGGTCGCGTCTCAAACTCGTATGGCTGCCGCGTAACGAGCCTCTTCCAACGCGAGGTCCCAGTCATCCTCTAGGTCCGCCCTGGATCGCACGGCGTCATCCTTCTCCTCGATGAGGGTCTGCATCTCCACCAACAGAGAATCCCTCTCCCTTTCCGCCTTGACGCGAGAAATCTCGCTCGCCGATAGTCGAGCGTGGACGATCTTCAGTTCCTCGTCTCGGCCTGAAAGCGCCGATTGGAGTTTCTTTGTCTCCCGCAAGAAGGTGTCGGCCGCCTGCTCCGCCTTCTCCCGAGATGCTTGCTCAGCCACGCGCGGTGATTTCTCGGTCGCCAGTTCCTCGCAGGATCGTTTCAACTCCTCCTCGAGCACCTGAAACTCTCGGGCAGTCCGAACCCCTGCTAGAGCGGCCGCATGATCACGGCTACAAGTTCGGAGCCCTCGACGTCACCAACGGGTGGGAAGTCGGCCGTGGGTCCAAACACTAGGGGCGCCGCCCCGAAGGCGAACTCAAACACCAACACCCAAGGGTACCGATGCTTCGAGGTGACTTTGGTTATGATGGAGATACGCTTTCGGGGGGTCGCTAGATAGAAACCCGGTTTCCCCGGGACTCCACGAACAACCACCAGATCTTGAATGCCATCCGCGGTGACCACCCTTCTCTTCGCTCGATAGATCATCATGTGGCACGCCGCGACCACCCGATAGAAAGATATGGACATTTGTGACGCGTGCACTCCCAACCGAATCAACAACTCCTGGATCACTGGCTGAAAGGGTAACCGTAGCCCTCCGTGAAGACTCGCCTCGTGAATGGCGGCATACCCCTTCCGTGGGCGGGTCGGGAGATCGTCAGGCAGTGGTCGCAGGATCGATATGGACGCCGGGATGCCGAAGCGCTTCCTCAGGCTCAAGAAGCTGGCGGGCGAGAGTGAACTAGGGATATCGACGCCCGAGCAATCCAAATCGTCTCGAACCACGGACCCCTCGATCGGGAAGGCAAAGGCTCGCGACTCCTCTTGCTCGGTTAGGGTGACGGTGGCGATCGACGAGGCATGGCGACTCGATGACTCGCCCGAGCACCAAACGTCGGGGACGGTCCTCAGCTCAGCGGGTCCCTCACCCCGGTGGGCCCTGCCTCCCCTATGGCCGGCTCGGCAGCGGGCCCATCATTGGTGTTCGACCCCAAGACCAGCGGGCTGTCCTCGCCGAAGCCCGCCCCATCCGGGCCTCCCTGGCGCATGTTGGGCTGTGGGCCGACCAGTCTTCCCCCTTGGGTGGTGATCGGCCCGGTTGTTGAGCCCGGAGCGTCCTGGGTGAGGCTCCCCTTGCCTAGGCCCGGCCCATCATTGGCTAGGGTTTGTGAAGGGCTTGGTCCAGCCGCCACCCTGCACCCAGCACTGGCCAGCCGGCGCCCATCGCCCCCGGCGCCGGCTCCCTCGCTGGCGGCGTCGCCCGCCTCTAGCGGGCCTCCACTGGTGCGTCCCCCCTCGGGTGAGGCCGGGCCCGGGTTACCCGAGCCTCTGTGGCCGCCGCTTATCTGCCAAACAACCCCACCTGAGCGGGTGGGGTCCTCCCCGGCACCAGAGCCGACCCCGGTATCACCGCCCAGGGCCGGCGCGCCGACGACGGTGCCCAGTTCGTCGGGCGCGGCTTCTCCCGGGACGAGCGTCCTACCGGCGCTGCTTGGGTCTCCTCTGGCGACGCCTCCAGCCCAGACGGCACCGACAAGGGCCGGCGCACCTTCACCCGGGCCCGCCTCGCCGAGCGCGCGTCACCCCAGGCCGCGCACGTTCCCAGCGCTCCCGGGGCTCGGCCGATCGTCCATGCCTGGCCAGGAGGGGTCTCCCCCGACGCCAACAGTGACCGGCGCAGCACCGCCCACGACCGTCGCACCTCCCCCGGCGCCGGCCTCGCCGGAGGGGGTCTCCCCGGTGCTGGGCGATTCTCCAGAGCCTCCCTGGCCGGCCCAATTTGCGCGCGACGTACCCAGCGTGCCCCCCGACCAGGCCGGTCCCGCGTTGGTCTGCCAAAGCCTCGTCGGCGCCCGGCAAGTCCGGACCGGTGTCCCCTTGGCGCGCATCCTCTTCGTCGCCAACTAGCCACGCTTCGATCGAGGGAAAGTCGCCCCTACCATTTCTACCACGTTGTTGCTCGAAAAAACGAGGGCAGTACGTTGTAAGTGACCGAAGGGGATGAGAATTGAGCCCAAAAATCATCCAGGTCCACGTTCTGATTCCCGAGCAAGGGGAAAAGGTCATCTTTGATGGACCCACACCCCGATAGGTGGTTGGTAGGGTCCATTGACATGTGCAACGAGACGAAAGACGCGGAAAATGATGCGACCTAAGGAAAAAATAATAATTAAAGGCGTTCGAAACAAACCTTTTTACGACGGGTCGCTCCGGTGGGCCGACGACGACGAGGATCTTGAGTTTACCGCACGAGTTTCACTCGGCGATAAACTCGGGGGGCTAATGTTATCGGCCCGACCCCGATCGCGGCCGAACAAAGGCGAAATGACGTCAAACGCGCCCCGGCGGCTTGCCCCGGCCATTGGCCGGCCCAAATATACTCGGCCAGCGTCGGCCAATGGCCGACCAAAGTTATCCTCGGCCATTTGTTGGCCCAAGGGCCAGCCTCGGCCAATGGCCGGGCAGAGTTATCCTCGACCATTGGCCGGCCCAAGGGCCAGCCATGGCCAATGGCCGAGTCAAGATTATACCCGGCCATTGGCCGGCCCAAGGGCCAGCCTCGGCCAATGGCCGGGTCAAACTATCCTCGGCCATTGGCCGGCCCAAGGTCCATCCTCGGCCAATGGCCGATTCAAGGCTATACCCAACCATTGGCATGCCCAATGGCTGGGCCATATTATCCTCGGCCATTGGCCAGCCCAAGGGCCAGCCTCGACCAATGGCCGAGTCAAAGCTATACCCGGCCATTCGCCGGCCCAAGGCTTGCCTCGGCCAATGGCCGGGCCAAATGTGTTCACTCGGCCAATGGGTTGCCCAAAATATGCCTCGGTCACCTATAAATAGAGAGGTCCGCCCTCTCCCAAAGGTAATCCAATTTTGAGTCCCGAAATGCTGCCGAACTCATAACTCGCTCGTTTCTCTCATCTTTGGCCTCTAAACACTTAAACCGTCAATATTCCACCTCAATCCTACAAATGTTGAGCGTCGGAGAGGTAAACAGAGGCAACCCCTCTGTTTTCCTTTTGTAGTTCACACCTCTTTTCTTATCTTTTCAGGTGTTCCGACGAGACAAACATCACCAATAGCTAAAGGACGACTTGGGATATCAAGTCCGACACGCTCGAACCGAAGCGAGGCCACTTGGTCCGGCCTTGGACCTAACCACTTCCGGTTCTTGAATCGTTGTCCGAAAACGAGCGACAACACTCCTTATGAAGGATGAATTGGCCGAAAAGTAAATCTTGGCCGCATCAAAATTTGGGGTTGCCCTGCACACGTGCTGAGGCAAAAGACTAGAAAGTTGGCTAGTAGGTCGGAATTGTGTCTATTCGTTGGATATCCAAAGGAAACCAAAGGTTTTACTTTTTATAGTCCCGAGGATGATAAGACTTACATGCACGAAGCGTTAAACTTTTTCTTAAACCCTAGATCAATTCCAACACAAAGATCAATGCACAAAATATATGCACGAAATTTTAAGTCTAGAACATGCTTCTAGATGTTTCTTTATTTGTTCATGACAATATAAGAAAAGTCCATTAAGAATTTTCACATAAAATTCAATGAAATGAAATAAATCCTCAAGGCCCAAATTCTTTAAGTTGGCCGTGTGATTTAAATTTCATTTGTCGATCATATGACAATGTCAAAAAAAATTATTGACATTCATTTCCTCCTATGTCCATAAGGACAAAAATACCATTTAGACAATTTTCGTAAAACTTGTCTCGTTCTTGTTTTGACTTAGCTTCTAGTTTAACTATTCCTACTCGATATGATTTGTGACACTGACCTCATGGATCCAAATGAACAAAGCTTTAGCTAAAATACTTGGACTCAAAAGTTCACAAACCTTTTCCAAGTTTAGCTTAATGTCAACTGACTCCACTAAAGAGTTGACACTGAGAAGCTCTCGGTTCAAATGAATTTATTTTCTACTCAAGAATTCAACCTAATTGTGATGAGTGGATCCATTGAATATTATCTATGTTTACCCTTCATGAATATCATCAGCTAGTCGGGATTTACAAAATTACCATTTTACCCTTCTAGCTGTTATTTCTTCAACTCCTTTGTCGCTTGTGAATAAGTTAGAAACAATGTATTGACGAGGAGCTAACAAGTCACATTGTTTCATCCAAAAGAGTCAGGACTCAATATGGACACTGGCCAGTTCATTTATTCACATTTCAAGGAACAAAGCATGAGGTGATATACATTGCATTTCAGCAATCTTGTACATGAATTCCATATCTATGAGAACTTCACAAAGTTACTCATGACATCTTCACAACTTAGTACTTCACCAATAGGTCATGTTCAGAATCACATAGTGAGTCCGAACTCTGACTTTCTCAAATGAGAATACGTAAGCTGTGTAATGACATGTCTCGTTTCAGGATTAAGGTAAGCATGATGTAATTCATACGTAGTGACTTCGAGACATAAGAGGTTAAATGGTTTGTTCTTATCTTGTCTCTAGAAGTGCACTGGTCAATTTAGTACCTTCGAAAGATACCTAGAAGAACTATAGAGTCTCCAACTCTCAATTTCCCATAACGAGACATCATAGATTCTCGTAACAATCGTACTGAGGTCAATAGTCCTTTGACCCTTAGATTGCGAATATATAATTTTAAGCAAACCATGAAGAGTTTGTTCATGCAAATCTACATTTGTCTCTTCATGTGTTGTTAGGTTTGTTTATGGACTAAAGACTAAGGTTTTATCATAAAGATTCACACAAGGAATAATGAATGAACGTTTCAACTTTTTATTAATGAGTAAGCAATTACAAGCAAGAGTCTTCGTGAGACTATATTACATCAAATGTACATAAATAGACACTACTACTCTTCTTGTGGGCACCATTGACAACATATCTCAAACTACCTTCTCTTCTAGACACTGAAATAGATAACGATATAGTTAGGGAGTCAAAGAGGATCAAACTTTCTGATTCCTCTGATCTAATAAAATCAACATATCTTTGGCATTTAAGACTTGGTCATTTTAGTCTAGACAGGATTAAGAGACTTGTGAGCGACGTTCGACTCCAAGCCTTTGCAATAGGTTCACTACCTTCTTGTGAATCTTGTATAGATGGAAAAATGACTAAGCAACCTTTCACTCCTATGGGTCGAAGAGCCACTGAGTTGCTGGAACTTGTACATTTTGATGTATGTGGTCCGCTCGGTACACAGGCATGGGGAGGATACGAATACTTCGTTACCTTCACCGATGATTACTCAAGATACGATTTTATCTATTTGCACAAACACAAATCCAAGACATTTAAAGTACTTAAGGTCTTTAGGGCTTTAGTGGAAAAGCAAACTAGCAAATAGATCGAAACCCTTCGATCCGATCGAGGTGGTGAGTATATGTCTGGAGAGTTCGATTACTTTCTTAAAGAAGAAGGTATCACTTCTCAGCTTACAACACCTGGCACACCTCAACAAAGTGGAGTGTTAAAGAGAAGGAATCGAACTCTAATAGAGATGATTAGATCAATGATGAGTTACTCATAACTCCCTCTTTCATTTTGGGGATATGCCCTCGAAACAACAGCTTACATTCTGAACCAAGTTTCGTCTAAAAAAATTCCTGGTACTCCTTATGGACGATGTACTGGCCCTAAAGTGAATCTAGGCCACATCCGAATTTGGGGTTGCCTTGCACATGTGCTAAGGCAAAAGACTAGCATGTTGCCTAGTAGGTCAGAATTGTGTCTATTCGTTGGATATCCAAAGGAAACCAAAGGTTTCACATTCTATAGTCCCAAGGACGACAAGACTTTTATTAGCACGAATACTCGTTTCCTTGAGGATGACTTCATGAAAGATGTAAAACCTAGAAGCAAAATTATGCTTGACTAAAAGTTGGGTGAGGATGCTTCTACCTCATCTGTAAGAACTGTTCTTACCCCAACTGAAACACAACCTAACTTATCAGAACCTCGTCAAGTAGTACTTCGACGTAGTAGGAGGGCTACTCAAAAGCATGACAGGTACATGTCTTACGGAGATACTCTCGTAGCCGTCTCTGACATGGATGGCCCTGCTTCCTACAGCCATGCAATGGATGGTTCTGAATCAAACCTTTGGCTTGACGCCATGAAAGTTTAAATGCACTCGATGTATGTCAACAAAGTCTAGAAAGTTATAGACCTTCCCGAAGGGATTAAACCTGTAGGGGGTAAGTGGATATACAAGAAGTAAAGGGGTCCGGATGGGAACGTCGAGACGTTCAAAGCACGACTAGTGGCTAAGGGTTATACCAAAAAAGAAGGGATTGACTATGAAGAAACCTTATTTCCAGTCGCGATGCTTAAATCCATCCGCATACTTATATCCATAGCTGCAGCTCTCGATTATGAGATATCGCAAATGGATGTCAAGACTGCCTTTCTGAATGGCAATCTTGACGAGCGCATTTATATGGCTCAACCAAATGGTTTCGTGGAAAAAGGTCAAGAGTCCAAGGTTTGTGAGTTGCTTCCATTTATGGATTAAAGCAAGCATCTATGTCATGGAATATTAGATTCGATGAAACTGTGAAGAGCTTCAGCTTTGAACAATCGATAGATGAGCCTTGTGTTTACATGTTAATACAAGAAGGTAAGGTTATGTTTCTGGTACTATATGTGAATAATATATTACTCATAGGTAATGATGTGGGTAAGTTATCTGAGGTTAAGATCTGGCTAGCAAAGCGAATTCGATATGAAGGATCTAGGAGAAGTCGTGTACATTTTGGGGATCCAAATCTTTCTAGATCGGAAGAACCGGACATTGTTGCTCTCTCAAGCATCTTATATTGATAAGGTGATGGATCGCTTCTCGATGCAAGACTCCAAGAAGGGCCAAACCCCCTTTATGCATGAAGTCTCACTCTCTAAGGACCAGTCTCCCAAGACTGCACAAGAGATTGAGGACATGAGAAAAATTTATTACGCCTCAGTCGTAGGAAGTCTCATGTTCTTAAGTATCTTCGGAGAACTAGGAAGTTGATGCTTACATATTCAGGTACTGATCTAACTATGACGGGATATACCGACTCCGATTTTCAAGCGGATAAAGATTCTAGGAAATCCACTTCGGGATCTATGTTCATCCTTAATGGTGGAGTTGTTGTGTGGAGGAGTATTAAGCAATCTTGCATTGCTGACTCCACAATGGAAGCAGAATATGTGGCTGCTTGTGAAACTTCCAAGGAGGCTGTATGACTTAGAAAATTCCTTAAGTATTTGGAAATCGTTCCAAACATCGACGAGCCCATGACCCTTTATTGTGATAACAGTGGGGTTGTCACTAACTCAAAGGAACCTCGAAGCCATAAGCGCTCTAAACATATTGAGAGGAAATACCATTTGATTCGAGAGATCGTGCAGCGCGGAGACGTGGAGGTGAAGAAGATCTCGACGGTGGACAACCTGGCAGATCCATTCAACAAGGCCCTAGCGAACAAGGTCTTAGACCAGCATCGGGAGGGATTAGGCATGAAGGACTACTCACATCTTCTTTGAGTCAAGTGGGAGTTTGTTGTCAATGGTGCCCAAAAGAAGAGTAGTAATCTTTACTTATGTACATTTGATGTAATAAAGTCGCACGAAGACTCTTGCTTGTAACTGCTGAATAATTAATAAAAGATGAAACGTTCATTCATTCTTCCTTGTCTGTTTGAGGCTTTATGATAATCTATAGTCTTTAGTCCTTAAACAAACCTAACAACATAGGCAGAGACAAATGTAGATTTGCATGACCAAAATGCTTCATGGTTTGCTTAAAACAATATATTCGCAATCTAAGGATCAAAGGACTATTGATCTCAGTACGATTGTTAGGAGAATCTATGATGTCTAGTTATGAGGCATAGAGAGTCAGAGAATCTATAGTTCTTTTAGGTATCTTCTGAAGGTACTAAATTGACCAGTGCACTTCTAGAGACAGATTCACTATGTGATTCTGAACAGGACCTATTGGTGAAGTACTAAGTTATGAAGATGTCATGAGTAACTTTGTGAAGATCTCATAGATATGGAATTCATGTACAAGATTGCTGAAATGCAATGTATATTACCTCATGCTTTGTTTCTTGGAATGTGAATAAATTAACTGGTCAGTGTCCAAATTGAGTCATGACTCTTTTGGATGAATCAATGTGACTTGTTAGCTCCTCGTCAATACATTGTTTCTAACTTATTCACAAGCGACAAAGGAGTTGAGGAAATAACAGCTATAACGGTAAAATGGTAATTTTGTAAATCCCATCTAGCTGATGATATTCATGAAGGGTAAACATAGATAATATTCAGTCGATCCACTCATCACAATTAAGTAGAATTCTTGAATAGAAAATAAATTTATTTGAATCGAGAGATTCTCATTGTCAACTCTTTAGTGGAGTCAGTTGACATTAAGCTAATTTTGGAAAAGGTTTGTGAACTTTTGAGTCCAAGTATGTTTGCTAAAGATTTGTTCATTTGGATCCATGAGGTCACTGTCACAAGTCATATCGAGTAGGAATAGTTAAACTAGAAGCTAAGTCAAAAGAAGAACTAGACAAGTTTTACGAAAATTGTCTAAATGGTATTTTTGTCTTTTTGGACATGTGTCTAACTGAATATCAATAAATAAGTTTTTTTGACATTGTCATATGATGATAAGCAATTAAACCACTCAGCCAAAACAAGTTATTTGGGCCTTGAGGATTAATTTTATTTCATGGAATTTTACTTGAAAATTCTTAATTGGCTTTTCTTATGTTGTCATGATCAAATGAAGAAAAATCTAGAAACCCCTTCTAGAAGCCTTGCACGTCCAAACCCAAGGAAGAGAGACCAAATTTTGTACATTGATGTATGAAGATACTTGCCAAAAGAAAAAGAGAAAACATATTTCCTCTAGAAGGAAATAGATGGGCGGCAAACACAAGGCAAGAGAGAAGCAAAACAAAAGAGGAAACAAATCCATGACCTTTTAGAAGGCATTATGGCTGTGTGACATAAGGGAGAAAGAGGCAATAGTTGCTCATGAATTTGTGATATTCTATAGAAGAGAAAACTACCTTATTGAAGGTAATCCTTCTCCTATAAATAGAACCCTCATTCTCATTGTTTCTCATCCCACAATTTTGAGATTGAGAGCTTCTCTCTCTTCATTGTGGCCTCCCCCCCTCTCCCCCTCTAGAATTCTCTTTTCGGTTTTGTTTTGGCACCTAGGTCCACATTTGACCTAGCGTTTATTTTAGCTCTTCGACTCTAAGACTTGTTCTTGAGCCGTTGTGTTTTAAAGTTCCCACACACTTATTTCATATCAGTAATCTCGTACATGAATTCCAAATCTATGAGATCTTCACAAAGTTGTTCATGACATCTTTATAACTTAGTACTTCATCAATAGGTCTTGTCTGTATCACATAGTGAATCTAGAACTCTGACTTTCTCAAATTAGAGTGTACGTAAGCTATGAAATGACATATCTCATTTCAGGATTGAGGTAAGCATGATGCAATTCATACATAGTTACTTTGAGACAGAAGAGGTTAAATGGTTTGTTCTTACAATGTCTCTAGAAGTGCACTGGTCAATTTAGTATCTTCAGAAGATACCTAGGAAGAACTATAGAGTCTCCAACTCTCTATGTCTCATAACCAGACATCATAGATTCTCCTAACAATCATACTGAGATCAATAGCCCTTTGATACTTAGATTGTGAATATACTGTTTTAAGCAAACCATGAAGAGTTTGTTCATGGAAATCTATATTTGACTCTTTATTTGTTGTTCGATTTGTTTAAGGACTAAAGACCAAGGTTTATCATAAAGCTTCAAACAAACAAGGTATAATGAATGAAGTTTCAACTCTTTATTAATTATTCAGCAGTTACAAGCAAGAGTCTTCGTAATACTTTATTACATCAAATGCATATAAGTAACAACTACTACTCTTCTTTTGGGCACCAATGCCAACACCTATATAATTGGTCTCTTCCCTCTGTCGCTATTCTCTTCTTCTGCGCTAGATCTTTTTACAGAGTCGTTCTTCTTTCCAGCATGGCTCCTCCACCATCCTATGTGAGAGGCATTGGTGATCAACATTAAGGGAAATCCGAATGGATGTTGATGAAATTAACCGGTGTTAGGATTTTTCAAGTTGGGAAATTTTTTTAGAGCGTTTGCTAATAAATTAGTTTTTTTTCCTTAAATTACGTGCACTTTATATAATTAATAATTATTTTATTTCTAGATTTTTGCAGTAAAATTCCGGTTTTTAATTTATTTATTAAATCTCGTATTGGTGATAATCGATTATAATTGTTGACAAATTTCTAGTTTTTTTATTTTCTGCAATAATATATGAGTTTCTAATTATTTTCTTATTAATTGTATATAATTTATAATCGGTAATAATTAGTTGATAATTTTTTTATATATTTTATTCTAAATTTCCTATAGTTAATAATCGGTTAAAATTGTTAATAAATTGTTGTTAATTTTTTGTTTAATTTTTTTTTTATTAAAATCGGTCAAAAAAATATTTTTGTCTCTTTTAATCAATGTTGTCGCCGTTTTCCGGACAACGATTTAGGAGCCACAGGCGGTTAGACCCAAGGCCAGACCGAGTGTCCTCGCCTGGGCTCGAGCGTGTCGGACTCGGTGTCCCGAGTCTTCCCTTGGCTGTCGGTGGTGTCTGAGCTCGCCGGGGTACCTAGAAAGGATGAGAGAACCGTGAGCTAAAAAGGGGAAACAGAGGGGGTGCCTCTGTTTACCTCTCCGACGCTCAACATTAGTGGGATTGAGGTGGATAATAGGGGGTTTAAGTGTTTAGGGGCCGAGACTTGAGAGAAACGAGCGAAAGGTGAGTTCGGCAGCGTTTCCTTCCTCAAACTTGGATTACCTTTTGAGGAGGGGGGGCCTCTTGTATTTATAGGCGACCAAAAGGGGTCATTGGTGGACCCTTTGGCCGAGTGAAGCAAATGACCGAGGATAGCCCATGGCCGAGGATAGCCCATGGCCGAGGATAGCCATTGCCCGAGGACAGCCCATGGTCGAAAATAACCCATGGCTGAGGATAGCCACTAGTGGGCCCCTCGGCTGGGGACAGCATGGGCTCGGCAGGGGATAACATAGACTGGCGCTATTGACGTGCCCCCTGGCCGAAGATAACATAGGCTGGCATCACTGGCGTGCCCCTGGGCTGAGGACATCATGGGCTGGCGTCATTGGTGGGCCCCCTGGCCGAGGATAACATAAGCTCGGCCGAGGATGGCACAGGGCCGAGGATAGGCCTGTGAGGCCGAAGTCGCTCGTGAGGCCGAGGTCGAACGGTCGAGCTGAGGCCGAGGTCGAGCTCGCTAGGCCGAGGTCGAGCTGATGCCGAGGTCGAGCTGAGGCCGAGCTGAGGCCGAGGCCGTCGAGGTCGAGCTCGCCAGGCCGAGGCCGAGGTCGAGCTCGCCAGGCCGAGGCCGAGCTGAGGCCGAGGTCGAGCTCGCCAGGCCGTGGTCGAGCTGAGGCCGAGGTCGAGCTCGCCAGGCCGAGGTCGAGCTGAGGCCGAGCTCGAGCTCGCCAGGCCGAGGCCGAGCTGAGGCCGAGGTCGAGGTCGAGCTCGCCAGGCCGAGGCCGAGGTCGAGCTCGCCAGGCCAAGGCCGAGCTGAGGCCGAGGTCGAGCTCGCCAGGCCGTGGTCGAGCTGAGGCCGAAGTCGAGCTCGCCAGACCGAGGTCGAGCTCGCCAGACCGAGGTCGAGCTGAGGCCGAGGTCGAGCTCGTCAGGCCGAGGTCGAGCTGATGCCGAGGTCGAGCTCGCCAGGCCAAGGTCGAGTTCGCGAGGCCGAGGTCGCTCGTGAGGCCGAGGTCGAGCTCGGTCTTGGGCCGAGGCCATTGGGCCGGCCTTTGGCCTAATCGGCCCAAGGGCCGATTAATGGCTAGGGCAAGTCCGATTGCTTTTTTCCCTTTGAATAGCTTCGATCGGGATCGGGCCGATAACAATCAATAAATAATTTGAGTGACCAGGTTTTAATTACCAACCGATTGTTAGTTAAAATGTAACTTCATAAATATTTTAAAATATGAAAAATTATTTACGTACATTGCCAAACTTTTTAACGCAGTCCAAGGAAAATATCTAGAGCTCATTTATCCATATCCTTCCAAAACTGGCTATTATTTGTACACATAACGTAGCAATTATTTTCCTATTTTGAGATCTACCGTGAACTAAATTACTTCAATTGGAGAATTTCAAGCTAGTCATGAAACTAAATGACTGAAGTCACATATTTTTTTTTATACCTTAATAGTCTTTACTTAATCAGTAAATTAAATTTTATTTTTCAAAATAAAAGAAGGGTCAATTAGGAAAATAACCAACTTTAATGTTTGACATTTCTAAATAACCAACGTTTGATGGATCTTAGATGAATAACTATTTTCATACATTTATAGACGTATATCTTAGATAAATAGTCACATCTATATATTAGACCACGTCATTATTTACGGTTATTTATCTAAGATTTACAAAACGTTGACTATTTATCAATGTCAAACGTTTAAGATGGATATTTTCCTAATTTTTTTATAAAAGAAAAACTCAATTTAAACCCCTAATTAGTAGGATGTTTCATTTTCTCTCATATCTCTGTCGTTCCTTTTTCTTAATAACTTTTTTTTATTTCTCTCTCATTTTTTTATCTCTCTCTCTCTCAATTTTTTTTTTCCCTTTAAAACATAAAAAATCATATTTTTCTCATATGAACTCAAAATTGAGTTATTCTAAGTTCTATGATTTCGTGGCGGCGATGGCTTCAAGAAGATACCCATTGCGCTGGCTGAAAAATCTTGTCTATTGCCATGAAGCACCATGCATCTATCTAGGAGCGGCACACGTATATTTTGTGAGTTAACGTTAATTAATATATGTTATGTTCCATGATTTCCCAACTTTTTATTTCAAAATCTTATATAATTAATTTATTTAAATTTTCGCTAATCATATTTAATTATTATTGATATACAGTCATGTTGATCTTTGACTACAGTTTTTTTTTTTTTTTTTGCGATTTCTCTACCCTTAATTCGTTTTCTATTTTTTTTTTTTTTGCTCATCATTTTTTTAGAAATTTGTAACTTACTAGGCTATTCCAAACATCACGTTTGAGAAATAGTCAACGTTTGAAAAACTTATTAAAAAATAGCAAAACAGATGATGTTTCACTTGAATAAGACATTCAAATTTTCCACGTTGTCCTTCTAACTTTTTTTTTGCTACAGCGATTCGTCACTCGTTTTCTTTTATATAATTTTTTTTTCATCAAAACTTCAAAAATCGATATTTTCCTCATATGAACTCGAAATTGAGTGATTCCAAGTCCTACAGATTCATGGTGAGAAGAGCTTCAAAAATAGACCCATTGTTTTGGATGAAAAATCTTGTCTACTACTGTAGAATTCTGCTGGAGTTCACTAATTGGTATATTAATTATCGAATTTTAAATTATTTACATTTTTTGTTAATTATAACATGTTTAATATAATGATATTTTCGTTAAATATAATTATCATTGACTATTTTCCTAAACGTTTGCGAACGTTGGCTATATTTCAGTTTTATAATTTAGTTTTGGCTATAAATCTAGAATGCCTTTTTTTAATATCATATTTTTTAAGAAATTAAAATTGAGATGTAGCACTACTACAAATGTTGGATTACACAACGGAAATTCCACAACGGAACACAATACCGTTGTGGAATCTATATGCTTCCACAACGGTACAGTCGTACCGTTGTGGAATGTCCAAGATTCAACAACGGGACACCGTACCGTTGTGGAATATCCAGGATTCCACAACGGTACCACAGTACCGTTGTGGAATCTTTATGATTCCACAACGGTACTGTAGTACCGTTGTGGAATTCTGGACATTCCACAACAGTACAGTGACCCGTTGTTGGATCTCGCCGCGGCCAAGACTCAAACTCGCCGCGGCCAAACTTTTCCACAATGGTACACTGTACCGTCGTTGGAAAGGTATGAAGTCAGACATCTCGCCGCGGCGAAACTTATGAGTCGCCGCGGCGAATCGATTCCACAACGGAACAATAACCCGTTGTGGAAATTTTTTACGACATTTCGCCGCGGCGAAGGCTTAAACTCGCCGCGGCGAAATGTCGTAAAAAATTTTAGGGCTTCACTATAAAAGCCTCATTTCGATTTCTTTTTTCATTTTTTACAGTTTCTCTCGCCTCAGACCTTCATTTCGGCCGATTCTGTGCCATTTCTCCTCCCAAACCAACCTTGAAACTTCGCCGCCATTTCGCCGCCGCCAAATCTCGCCGCCCTCCTCGCCGAAGCAAAATCTCGCCGTGCTCTTCTTTCTTTCTCTCGGTGTCGCCTCCCTTGCTCTCTCTCCCACCAAATTCTTTTATCAAGGTATGTTTTTATCTCAATTTCATATCAAAATCCTAATTTTTATGAATAGTTTGTGTGATTTATAAACTACTTTATGATTTTGGTTGATTTTGGTTGTAATTTATGATATTGGGGGTGTAGATTTGGCCGAAATTAGGGTTTTTTATTTTGGGTTTTTTGTTCTAATTTATGATTTTGGGTATAATGTTATTTTAGATTTAAAATGAGTTGTATTTTGATATTGTAGTTAAATTGAGGTCGGATTTGAGTTTGAATTTGTGTTTGTGATGAGTTTTATGTTTTATTTATTTGAATATAATGTGTTTTTATATGTATTTAGTGTTGAATTTGAGTTTGAAATGATTTGTTCAATTAGATGAAAATGGGCCGTTCAAAGACAACCGCCGGTCAGAAAGAAGCCGCCCCTAGCTCTTCTCGCCCCCCCACAAAAAAAATAAGAGGTCTCGTCAAGCCGAACCCGAACCCGTAGTGGATTATAATAGTCGGGTATTCACTAGCAAGGCCGCAGAAGAACGCTACGACATCCTCGTTCAACGAAGTCCGATCTTTGAACGAGGGTTGAAGGTGAGCTCAACCACGCCTATAGGGTCTCAAATCAACAATACCATCGAAGGTTTCTCTTGGAGAAAATTTTGTGCCACACCCGAGCACAAAGCAAACGTTACGCTCATGTACGAATTCTACGTGAACTTACCAGATCACGAGGATGATGTGGTGACGGTTCGTGGTGTAGACGTTGATTGTAGTATCGGAGCCATCAACGCATTGCTAGGAACCCCGGACATCGAATTCGAGAATGAGGGTTATCGACAATGGTTGAGAAATCCTAATCTCGATGAAATGTTGAGTGTGTTGACTACTCCAGGAGAGAATTGGGTCATGGACAAAGGAGTTAGAAAGCTTTTCCGTAAATCACTGACGAGGTTAGACTTTTCTTCTTTTTTGCGTGTATTATTTTATCTATTGTATGTTTTAAATAGAACGGTGTTTATTTTTTCTATTAATTGCATGTTTTAAATATAACGGTGTTTAATTTACAGGCTCGCAAAAACGTGGATTTATTTCATTTGCTCCCGTCTCTTTCCGATAAAGCACTTCACCCGTCTCGACGAGGAACATGTCCATCTTTTGTTTTGTATCATTCGTGGTAACACCATCAACGTCGGTCGATTCATCTACAATTGGATGAAGAGAATCGACTACAAGAATATCAAAAATGGGTTGCCGTATCCGTCAATCATCTACGGCTTGTGTCTGAATGCCGGTGTTGGAGGCGCAAAACACGACACAACCAAGAAGTGTGGGGCGCCTATTAATGACAAGACGATCGAGAGATACATTGTCAAAGAGCCGGAAGAGGAGGAAGAGGATGAAGAAGATGAGGATGAACCGTCACTCAACGAGCCACTGTTGTGTTTACAACCACCTCCGGGGTATGATCCCGCCACCCAAGAGTACATTGCTCGGTGTAGCCACTATCTCGTTGGCGGGTATCAACACACCCAAGATTACATGTACCAACAAGGATAATATGGCGCCGCGGCTTTCGAAGGATTGAACGAGATGATTGGTCGATGGGACATCAATCAGGAGAATCAATACCGGTTTCCTCCATATCCTCAATACACATACTATCAGGCACAAGCACCGCAATGGCCACCGCATATGGCACCTCCTCAGTACCCGGGGCCACCACCACCACCACCACAACCACCTACGAATGACAACGACGACAACGAGTAAATTTTTTTATGTGTTTTTTGAAACCTTCTAAGTTTAATAATTGTTTTCATCTTTTTTTTATGTGTGTGAGACTTAAATATTTATGTCTTTATGTGTGTTTGATACTTGTTTCAGATTTTAATTTGTGTTTGAGACTCGTTATGGTATTGTATGAATTTATGTTTGAGACTTGTTATGGTATTGAATGGATGATTTGAGTATTTAAAATTTATGTATTGATTGTGTTTGATATTACTTCAGATTAAAAAGTAATAACTATAGATTCTCCCCGATGAAGAAGACATTAGCCGCGGCCACATGTTGTTTTGGCTGCGGCGAGTCATCTTCGCCGCGGCGTGTTTATAAATGGCCGCGGCGAATTGGGTTTCTAAAAAAACATAGACTCTGAAACTTATTTCGCCGCGGCCAGGTGTTCTATTTGCCGCGGCGAGACATCTTGGCCGCGGCGTGTTTTGTACATGGCCGCGGCGAAGTGGGTTCCTAAAAAAACATAGACTCTGGAACTTATTTCGCCGCGACCAGGTGTTCTATTGGCCGCGGCATGACATCTTGGCCGCGGCGTGTTTTGTACATGGCCGCGGCGAGGTATCTTGGCCGCGGCGTGTTTTGTACATGGCCGCGGCGAAGTGGGTTCCTAAAAAAACATAGACTCTGGAACTTATTTCGCCGCGGCCAGGTGTTCTATTGGCCGCGGCGAGACATCTTGGCCGCGGCGTGTTTTGTACATGGCCGCGGCGAAGTGGGTTCCTAAAAAAACATAGACTCTGGAACTTATTTCGCCGCGGCCAGGTGTTCTATTGGCCGCGGCGAGACATCTTGGCCGCGGCGGGTTTTGTACATGGCCGCGGCGAAGTGGGTTCCTAAAAAAACAAAGTATCTGGAACTTATTTCGCCGCGGCCAGTTGGTCTATTGGCCG
The DNA here is from genome assembly GCF_054948205.1 of Urtica dioica subsp. dioica. Classification (NCBI taxonomy): domain Eukaryota; kingdom Viridiplantae; phylum Streptophyta; class Magnoliopsida; order Rosales; family Urticaceae; genus Urtica; species Urtica dioica. Next base: position 41,836,285 of record NC_142759.1, on the reverse strand, counting down.
CAGCGTGTTTTCATAATGGCCGCGGCGAGTTATCATGGCCGCGGCGGAATATTAAGCCTTGACTTTTTATAGTCTTGGAAGCGGCCATATTAGTATTTATCAACAGGATATTAACAATAATTATATAAAGTATATATCATAAAATAAACTAAAATACATATTTTTTTTGTTTTCACACTAAAATATGATTGATATCCGAACGATGTAAATGAGAAACATCATCATCATCAAAATCTTCGATCTCTTCATCAACAAGTGGCAAGCCGGATGTGAATGGGGGGATATTAGACATGTTGTCGTCTTCATCTTCTTCAATATTTCTCGCTTTCATGTGAACCACTAATGACAAATCTGGATTGACGGGTTCTGGTACGTAAAACACTTGAGTTGCTTGTGAGGCCAAAATAAATGAATCATTCTCGTAACTTGTACGTCGAAAGTCGACAATCGTAACTCCGTCTTTATCAACTTTAACATGATTGTTGTCTGCCCATTTGCACTTAAACAAAGCTATTCATAGCCCACAATAATCAAGTTCCCAAATGTCTTCAATGTACCCATAATAGTTCATAAAAGCTTTTTTTGGATTTTTATCCTTTGCCGAAGAAACGTGTAATGCTTCAGCAAGTAATGTAACACCACTATTTTGAACGGGATGCTTGTTGTCTCTTTCTTTGGTGTAAGAAGTAAAACCATTAACAGACCAAGCAGTGTACCTTGTAACCATTGACGAAGGACCGCCAGATATTTTGCTCAACGTTTCTGAATGTCCTGATTCTTGAAATAATCGTTTTCCAAGCCACTTCTGAAACAAACGATTGTGCTCTTCTTGTAACCATTTTTCATTTTTAGCTCTTTTTGGATCATTTGCCCTCAATTCTTTCAAATGAATATCCACAAACGGCGTGACCTCGGAAACATTATGCAAGACATGGAGACTGGCTTGCTCCCACTCTTTCCGGTTGACGATAGAATAAGTACCTATACATAACCACTCATATAAGTAGTGGTCCTCTCATGAATAAGTTAAATACACAAAAGAAAGTGTCAGAAAACATACCTGTAGATAAAGCTTTTGATTCATGACTTGTGTTCTTTGGCAACCCAATCGCGTCTGCATTAGTTAAATACTCCGAACAAAATTCAACGGACTCCTCAGCTATATAGTTTTCTACTATGCTCCCTTCCGGTCTATTGTAGTTCTTCACATAACTCTTCAACACTTTCATGTAACGTTCGATTGGATACATCCAACGTAAAAATACGGGCCCACATAATTTCACTTCACGTACCAAGTGAACAGTTAAGTGAATCATGATGTCAAAAAACGAAGGTGGGAAAAACTTCTCTAGCATGCATAAAGTTTTTACCAACTCCGATTGCATGGAATCCAACCAAGTAGGATCAATAACCTTCGAGCAAATCGAGTTGAAGAATACACATATCTTGGATATTGCAAATCTCACATCGGGTGACAAAATTCCACGCAAGGCGAGAGGTAACATTTGTTGTAGAAGCACATGACAATCGTGAGTCTTCATTCCAATAAGTCTCAAATCTTTCATAGATACAAATCTCGTATAGTTTGAAGAATGACCATCGGGAACTTTGATAGACGCAAACCATTTACACAACTTCTTCTTCTCCTTCCGATCTAGAGTATACTTAGCCGCTGGAAATTTAGTTTTTTGTCCGACCTCCTCATCGGCGTGCAAAATACTTCTTATATTCAGCTCCTTGAGATCCCTTCTAGATTTTATTCCGTCTTTCGATTTATGTGGATCATCAAGAAGAGTACCGATAACGGATTCGCAAACATTTTTCTCGATATGCATAACATCCAGACAATTCCGAACGTAGTGCGTCTTCCAATACGGAAGGTCATAAAATATCGATTTCTTCTTCCAAGGATTCTCTTGAAACGACTCTTTAGTACTAGCACGACGCTTTCTTTTTCCAAGGACTTCATTGACGTTTTTTACCATCTCGTAGACATCTTCACCAGACAAAATTCGAGGAGGGAGCTGTTCTTCTGTGTTGCCATCAAATGCTTGTTTTAACCTTCTAAATGGGTGGTCTCTTGGTAAAAATCTTCTATGCCCGAGAAAAACAGTCTTCTTACTATGCTTCAACCGAATGGAAGATGTGTCTTTCATACAAATAGGACAACCAATCGAGCATTTCACAGAATATCCTGACAAATTTCCATAGGCCGGAAAGTCGTTAATAGTCCACAATAACATTGCCCGTAAGTTGAAAGAATCTCGACGATAAGCGTCTTTAACCTCATAGCCCTTATCCCATAACATCTTCAAATCATCAACAAGCGGTGCCAAATAAACATCGATATCATTACCTGGTTGACTCGGTCCTGATATCAGAAGCGTTAACATCAAGAACTTTCTCTTCATACAGAGTTTTGGAGGGAGATTGTAGTTCACCAATATAACCGGCCAAACACTGTATTTACTGCTCATCATGCTAAACGGGTTCATACCATCAGTTGCTAAACCAAGATGAAGATTTCGGGGATCAGCACTGAAATCCTTATACTCAAAATCAAAGGATTTCCATTGGGCAGCATCGGCAGGATGTCTGAGAACACCATCATTGACACGTTTTTCGGAGTGCCAAACCATGTTCTTCGCGTGTTTGGCACTATTAAACATTCGTCGGAAGCGTGGCATTGGAGGAATGTACCATAACGACTGTAATCATAAAAAAACAATAAGAAGCATACCATTATAGGCTATACATGTATTTGATAATCGAGTAGTGAAAACATACCTTAACTGGAACTCCTTTGACTCCGTCACGTGGCATTTTACCCTTCTTCCACCTCGACTCTTTGTAGATCGGACATTCATCTAGATTTTCATGCTCGTGTCTGTATAAAATACAATCATTCGGGCACGCATGGAACTTCTCGTACTTCATACCTAATGTGCCCAAAGTCTTCTTCGCCTCATACATACTTAAAGGAACTTTATTGTCTTTCGGAAAGGCTTCTTTAAGTGTTTCCAACAATTTTGTAAAGCTAGTGTTTGTCCAACTACCCGACGCCTTCAAATGAAACAACGTAACTAAAAACGACAACTTCGAAAAGCTTGTACACCCTTCGTATAATGGTGTCTCCGCATCAATCATCATCGACTCAAACAACTCCGGCCGGTCAACAAAATCGTCCTCCAAATCATTCATCATTCCGGGCATATCATCAACATCATTTTCAATATCATCAACGCTATTGTTTATCGTCGAACGAAAAACCTCACCATGATAGTACCATCTTTGATAGGAGGTCATTATTCCATACGCAAACAAATGGGTTCGAACAACATCAAGCGAAAAATGCCTATGATTTCCACATCGAACACAAGGGCAACGAATAGATTTCACGCCGTCCATATTATCTCTAGCGAATTTACAAAACTCATCTACACCTTCTTGATATATCTCAGTTAATCTATTCTCCCACATCCATTTTTTCATCTTCAATGATAGAAAATCCTAGATTTTACAACAAATACCCATTCTAATTACCAAGTTATAAAAAAACAAGTATATTCAAAGCAAGTAGGAGAATAACTTACAAGATTTGGACGTATAGTTGAGAGTGATAACCAAGAATGGCGCAGAACATGTCGGAATTAGGTTTGGAGTGGGTTTCCGAATGAGGTTTTGAGATTAGAAAGTGAAAATGACGAGAAATTTTAATTTATAGATCCAGTGCGCGATGTTTCGCCGCGGCTAACACTATACCTAGCCGCGGCGAATAGATTCCACAACGGGACAATCGTCCCGTTGTGGAATACACTCGCCGCGGCGAAAGAAATACATTGCCGCGGCGAAATGAGTTCCAGTAAATCTGAGAACTGTTCGCCGCGGCTATACTATACTTTGGCTGCGGCCAGGTATATCACGCCGCGGCGAACTACATACGTGGCCGCGGCGAAATGAGTTCCAGGGGCTATGTAAATCTGTGAACTATTTCGCCGCGGCCACGTATAAAGATCGCCGCGGCGTGAATGGTTCGCCGCGGCTAAGTATCTACATGGCCGCGGCGAAATGAGTTCCAGGGGCTATGTAAATCTGTGAACTATGTCGCCGCGGCCACGTATGAAGATCGCCGCGGCCAGAATGTTTCGCCTCGGCGAATCCGATACGTGGCCGCGGCGAAATATTCCACAACGGGACGGTCATACCGTTGTGGAATGAACTCGCCGCGGCGACGTTGGACTTTGGCCGCGGCGAAATATCGCGGTCAGACCCTAAAACAGTTTTCCCTCTCGATTTTTTTCAAAATTTTCAGAAATTTCATTTTTCTTCTTCTTCTCTCTTTCTCTCCGACCCACCCTCTTCTTCTCTCTTTCTCTCCGACCCACACCCACTCCGTCGCCGTCGTCTCTCTCTCTCCTCTTCTTTCTCGGCCGCCATCCCTCTCTCTCCTCTCTTCTTCCTCGGCCGCCGTCCCTCTCTCTCCTCTCTTCTTCCTCGGCCGCCGTCCCTCTCTCTCCTCTCTTCTTCCTCGGCCGCCGTCCCTCTCTCTCCTCTCTTCTTCCTCGGCCGCCGTCCTTCTCTCTCCTCTCTTCTCCACAAATTTCTAAGTCCACAAAACCTTGCCTCCGACCACAACCCTCCGACCACAAGTCCCGACAACGTCATTGACGTTTTATCTCTCCACCACGCCTCCGTGCTCGTCATCTTCACTCCGGGTAAGTGTTTCTTCTATGTAATTTGTATTTTTATGTTGAAATTAGGTTATGGGTAAGTGTTTTTTTTATGTAATTTGTATTTTTATGTTGAAATTGAGTTAGAATTGTGTATTTGTGCTTAAGTTATATAGAAATTGAATATGGAATTTGATATTTATGTAGAAAATTAGTGTGGAATCGAATTTCGATTTGAGTTTATATTGAAATTGGTTTGAATTGAAATTGAATTTAAGTTTGAGTTTGTGTTGGAATTGGTTTGAATTGAGTTTATGTTGAATTTTGTTTTTTCATAGATTATGTCTAATACTTCCACTAGTACCGTTAGCGGTAAACGGAGATCCACCAATATCGATGGTCCCGGGAAAAGAAGAAATACTCTTATGCCCAAGATTAATAAGGTTAAAACTCTTGGTAAAAAGGTAAACGTCAAATTTAATGATAGAGATGAACCATTGGATAAGGAGGGTGATGAGTTATCGAGTTATTTTGGCGTGTTAGCTAGAGAACACGTTCCAATTTCGATGATCGATTGGAGACTAAAAGAGCATAAACAGCTAAAAGAAAGGATTTGGAACGAAATATGTGAAGCATTTACGGTCCCTATCGAACTTAAGAATAATTGTCTTATGAGAGTTGGAGAAGCGGCGAGGTTATTCCGTCACGAGCTATACAACGATCTAGTCAAAGACAACCTCAATGATCCAAGCGTCTTGAAGAGGCCGGAATACGTTTTAAAACGCTATGGAAATATCACCGAAGAAGATTGGATAAAATTTGTTGAGTATAGACGTTCCGATATGTTCAAAAAATCATCGGACAATGGGAAAGAAATAGCGAGGAAGAACGTGTACAAATCTAGAACCGGCCGAAATGGATATCGAAAACTTGATCAACAAAAGGTTAGATTTACATGTTTTATTTTGTTGTCCATGTTTCATAATATTTATTAATTAATTTGTGGTATTGCTTGATAATAGTACGAGGAAACGGGTGAATGGCCTACAAAAGAGGTATTATGGGTTGAGTCGAGAATGAAGGGAAAATCATCTCAAGAAGTTACGGATGAGTCTATGGAAAGTGTCTTGCAATCTAAGGAACATCCCGGTCGTGTTCGTGGGCAATCTAGATACTCGTCAAGTTGCAATTCCGTATCTCGTCGGTCAAACTCGAGTGACGAGGTAACTAAGTTACGTCGAGAAATGTGTGAGTTAAAATCTTTCATTATGAAAGCCTTAACTCAAAATGGTTTGAGTCTCAAAGATGCTAATGACGAGTTGCCTAGTGTCCTACGTCCCACAAATGAAGCGGAAAATATTGGTGTCGATGAAGAGATGCCTAAGGGTGATGATGTAGAGATGGCTAAGGGCGGTGATGAAGACATGGCTAAAGATGGTGATGAAGACAAGGCTAATGAAGTAACGTCTTTAGGTAATTTTTAATTTTTTAATACAAGTAAAAAAGTCAAATATTTTTATATATATTTTTTAATAACATTAGTGAATTTATTAGATAAACAATCTCAACATGAAGTTGCCGACAAACCCGATAGTGTTCGAGCAAGTTGCTCAATGAATCCAACCACGCCGGTGGCACCGTGTTCGGATGAAAGCATAGAATGCATTCTCCTCCTTGATGATTTCATGAATAGAGGCACGATTCATGTAGCAAACGGGCGAGCGTACGTGAATGCCGAACACGTTCATTTTTCATCTTTGGAGGATGTAAACGTTCGAGTGAGCATTGCGACGGCTTTGATTAAGAAAGCTTTTTTGCCGATTCCCACCGATGAAGCCAAGACTATTGAAGAAGCCGTAGGGGGCTTCGTTAAGTGGCCAAAGAGATTAATAGAAACTGAAATTGCAAAAGAGAGTCGCGGCCCGGTGGTCACACAAGTGTTGAAGGTCGGTGGTGGTAGTGAACCTAGCGCCGATGACGATAAGAAGATTTCATATACGTTGATTAATCCAAAGTTTCGATTGCTCGCCCAACATGCCAACCGAGTAATGTTACCGAAAGGGGATGCAATCAATGTCAAAGTTTGTGCAAGTATCGCCGTAGAGCGTATTCCGGTGATGTTTGACGATGTTAAAGAATTCCTTACATACGAGGAAATAGGCGCGTCATGCATAACGGTTTACATGGGGTAAATATTTCTTTTATATTCTTTTTCTTATATCAATATACAATATTTCATTTTATTAACTAATCCAATAATTGTTTTTCGTAGTTATCTACAATCCATACTAGACAAAAATAAGCGGAGTGAAGTAATGTGTTTTGTTGAAGCGGGTTTGAGTTGCTACCTCCAAACCAACAACGATGAGGCCCATTTATCCGAACGCGTCAAGCAAATCGGTAAAATAGTACGAAATTGCAAACCAAAACAACTAGTTTTGATGCCGTACAATTTAAATGAACATTGGATGCTTGTTGTCTTCGATCTTTGGAAAGATCAAGCGATGTTCTTCGATCCGTTGAAAAATAAAATCCCATTGGATTTAAGGATGTTGATAAAAAGGTAAATTAATTACATGTTATTTGAAATATTTCATTTCCACTAATGCTTCTTTTCTAATTTGTTTTTTTTTTTGGCGTATAAGGATTTTTTCGGATTTCAAGCTTCACAATCAAGAAGCCCGAAGTAACGGTCAATCAACCTTAATCACAAATGCCTCGGCTCCCAAACAAATCGGAAACACGGAATGCGGGTATTATGTTTTAAGTTATATGCGTGATATTGTTGGAGTTGGTATAGATAAATTACAAATGAAGAAGTCATATACACCAGATAACTTAGAGAGAGTTCGAGAAGAGTGGGTGTTATACGTACAAACTTTTATAGAATGTGAATATTAGTTTGATTTTGGATATAGATATTTATTTTTGGATTTTTTGGATATATACTTGGTTTTGGATGTTATGTATATATTTTGGATGTTATGGATGTATTTGGATTTTTTGGATATATATTTGGTTTTGGATATATTTAATTTTCAGGTTTTTAATTGGAAAACAAAAAAATAGCTCTCAGGTACAATTTGGCCGCGACGTGTAATCATTACGCCGCGGCAAAGTTTCATGGGAATTCATCTCGCCGCAGCCAAAGGTATTCCTTGCCGCGGCGAGAATTTTTAAAAAAACAAAATTCTTGTTCGCCGCGGCCATGTATGTCATTGGCCGCGGCGAACTATTCCACAACGGTACGTCTGTACCGTTGTGGAAGATCACGCCGCGGCGAGTACGTACCGTTGCCGCGGCGAGAAACGGAAATCAACATAATTCTTGTTCGCCGCGGCCATGTATGTCATTGGCCGCGGCGAACTATTCCACAACGGTACGTCTGTACCGTTGTGGAAGATCACGCCGCGGCGAGTACGTAACGTTGCCGCGGCGCGTTTCGGAAATCAACATAATTCTTGTTCGCCGCGGTCATGTATGTCATTGGCCGCGGCGAACTATTGTACAACGGTACGGGGTACCGTTGTGGAAGATCACGCCGCAGCGAAGTCAATACGTGGCCGCGGCGAGTGTTAAAAAAAATTGATTCATTTTTCACAACGGGACCGTCCCGTTGTGGAAACGTGGAGGTTTCCACAACGGTACTGTACCGTAGTGGAATCCCTAAGATTCCACAACGGTACGAGTACCGTTGTGGAATCATTACACAGCGGAGGATTCCACAACGGTACAGAACCGTTGTGGAATCATTCCACAACGGTACTGTACCGTTGTGGAATCCACTGTTTGTAGTAGTGTAGGGAGACAGTTATATATTTTTCGAGATTCTTTCTTTTTTATAATTTCATAGAATTAATAAATTGGAAAGTCAAAACAAGAGTTTTCTAGGTACTAAATTTTTCTTCGTAATATATTATGATTGGTGTATCATTAATTAACCATATATATGATTTATGATAAATATAAGAAATTTCATGGCTTTGTAATATGGCCAATAATGCTATAAGCATGTTTAATATTTAGACACATTTGGTGACGTGACCCAATTAATCAGATAGCATTTACGTGATTGTAATTTTTATACGATAATTTTGTTAAATTTTGATAAATGACTAATTTACCAAAATAAAAAACTCGACTGCCTATTTACAGCTCCTTTAATATGTCGGTCTGAACAACTTGATTTACAGACACAAAATTAATTCTATTTATTATTTTTATTTTTTCAATATCTTTAGGTTAAGAGAATACACATACACATTCAAATCCCATATTTTATAGCAAAGATACCGATTAGTAAAATAATATATATGACCAGATATCTCAATAATATATATGACCAGGTACTAAAATATACCCCAGTATTTCCAATTGCGAATATATAAGGCAAGGCATATACAAACCATAAAGTCTCAACATTATTACCACACATGCATTGGTGATATATATATATATATATATATATATATATATATATATATATATATACCCTTCCGTGTATTAGAGTAGTATAGTAGAGTTGAATAAGTACTGATATAAATACTTACTTATACAGGACATGATGTATAATAAAATCAAGGTTGATGATGAGGAGTTAGATCAAGAGCAGCAAAGTGTTTGACAGTGAAGCCAACCTTATCAAACCTACCTCTCTCGTCATTCTCTCTAAACCTCAAGTAGTCCAAACACACAAACGGCTCATAAGCTCTGTGTCCATGTTCCCCCACCACCTCCTCCGGCGATACGACCACCTTCTCGTCGGGGAATCCCCAGAAGAATGCGAGAGAGAAGCGATGATGATGATGCCGGCTGGGCCTGAGAACGACGCGGTGCTCCGAGGAGCGAAGCCTGTCGTTGCTCCAAGCCTGAAACATGTCGCCCACGTTCACCACCAGCGTCCCTTCCCGCGGCCTTATCTCCACCCACTCATTATTATTCCCTTCCGACGAATTCCGTACTTGAAGCCCTCCTACCCACACCCTCATATTAGGCGACACAGAAATTAAACATCTTTATATTAGATTTGGGTCTGGCCTTACCTGAGAGGTCTTGGTACAGTATCGTCACACAGCTCATGTCAGTGTGCATTCCAAGGCCTTCCATCATCATCTGAGTATCATCATCATCATCATCATCATCATCATCATCATCGTGATCGTGATGATCGTGTGGTGGAGAATAATTGTTGATTCTGAGGTATCCATGACAGTCTTTGAACTCCGACTCGAATTTTCTATCGAACCCTTCGCCTAAGCACATCAACAGTATATTTGTGATCCTCTTTGACAGCTCCACCATTTTGGTGCTATACTCATGCAACGTATCGCTGTTTATATACATATATCAAGCAAACAGAAAAGTATCCAGAATAATATAAGAAGAAAAAATGTTCTTCTTTTTTATATTTTTTGTAAACTTATACCTGCTTTAACGTTTTTATTTCGGAGCAATTGGGCCAGTAGGTCAATAGCTCATCATCATTTTAACAAATAGTCAAAGTTTCATTCGATTAAAAAAATATCCTAACAAACTAAAGTAAATTAAATTAAATCTTCAGTTAATTAAATTAACTGTTCAATTAATTTAATTAATTTCGGTCTGATGAGAGCTATTTTCTTAATAAAATGAAACTTAGACTAAATTCTTAAAAAGAGATAAAAAAAATTAGTTAGTTGCAACTTGTTTTTTTTTTTTTTTTGTTTTTTTTTTTATTATCTGTAAATTTACAAGCATTCATTTTAATGGGGACGGATTTAATTAAGGCCCAATGAACTACAACCCCTCCATAAAAAATAATTTACACTTTTTTATAGTTTTTTTTCTTACCCTAAAACCCTAACTTTTTTTTTTTTTTTTTTTTTTTTTTGAGATCATTATATTTACATTTCTGGCTCTGTTTCAAAGTGTGTAAATTGGTACGCTTACACTATTTTTTTTGTTTGTAAATTTATAACTTCTTTCCCATAATTTTTCTACTCAACTTGTAACACTCCACCTTAAATTAAATTAATTATTCACATAAGTATAGCATCGCTTTTTCATAACAAAAAATGTATTTTAGTGCAAAATGGCTTATGAACTTTTATGAATCAATATTGTGGGGTATTTTGACAATAACATATTTTAGAAAAAAAAATAGTACTTTAATTTAAACAATCGATTTTCTAGTATTTTGGTCCTTTTTAAATTTTTTTTTTTTTTTTAGAATTCAACACTGAAATCAATTAAAATATTTTCAAACTTGATTAACTTAAGTTTCTAAAAGAAATAAATTAAAGTATATTCTAACCCTAAAACACTAAAATGAAAATTAAACAATTTTGGGATGGCTTTTTTAAGTAGTATTTTATTTTAATGATGCATTTTTAAAATTATATATAAGTTGTTAGGGGTTATTTTCATAAATGAATAAATTAAGATTGAAACTATATATTACAATGTCACGAAATCAATAGTTTGAGAACCGCTATGCACTGAAAAATAGTTCAAGAATAAAATGCCAAAATCATAAGAATTCAGAGACTTATTTATGCTAAATAGGAAGAAGAAGAAAAATAGTAAGTTTTATATGAATTACCCGTAAAGTATACATGGATACATACCTGAAGAGAGAGTCGTGATGGTAATCGAAGAGAATATCGGCAGAGGTCTGAGCAGAAGCCGAGAAGTCCGGTCCTGAAACCTTGAGGCTCTCGAAGAATGGCGAGGCTATGAACTGAGGCGTGTAGGTCTTGGTGGGAGAGGAAGGACCGAGCCTGAGCTTGGTGTCGAGAGGGAGGGTAAATACGTCTTTTGACATGGACTGTATTTTTCCGTACAAGTCGCTCGAGACTCCATGGTTGGTGATGTGAAAGAACCCCCATGTTTTGCAGCTCTCCGCTAGAGAGGCCAGCGAAGATGGTTCCAATATCGGCTTCGAAATGTCTACCGTGTGTAGCTCTACGCTACTTTTTGAAAGCTCGCACATATTTGTGTGAGGATAAATTAGATTGTTTGTGATATAGAAAGAGAGAGTACGAATGGGAAAGAAATAAAAGGTTTGGTTTGTCCACTAATTAGATTGAAGCTATCTAATAAATATAGACCTTCACTAGCTGAATAGATAATATATATATACATATATATATATATATATATATGTGTGTGTGTGTGTGTGTGTGTGTGTGTGTGTGTGTGTTTACAATTTCCAAATGGTCAATGATTGAAACCCAGCTGATGAAAGTTGGCCAGAAAAAAAAAAACACATATGGTAGAACCCACCACTATATATTCACCACCGAATTATATAATGTGAACATATATTAAAGAAATATTTGATGTCGGAATGTCATCTCACTAAGATATGGATGACCTGCATAACAGAAATAGAGGGATCTAGAAGACTGAATTTGTTAAATTTAATCACATATAACATAACTATACTTTTTTTAGTATAAAGATAATAACTACTTTATTAGATTGGTTAATATATATGACGTTTTTATATTAATATACAAGGGTTTGGTTATTTATAAATGCTTGGGAGTCTCACGTGAAAAGAATAGTCAATGCAAGGATTGCTTGAATCATTGGCTTTTGCAGTTGTACCACTACGACAAATAGAATCATTACCGATGATTTTTGTCGTCGGTAATAATCCCATAATCGTCGCTAAATCTATATAGCGACGATTATTATCGTTGCTAAATGTCCGTGCCTAAATATATTTACCGACGAAATAGTCGTCGCTAAATATTTACCGACGAGATTAGCGACGATAATGTCGTCCCTAAATGTTTAAACGAAGAGTTTTTTTTTAATTTTGTGAAATATATTTAGGGACGATTTTATCGTCGCTAATTCGCGCGGGAAAATTTCGCGGGCGAATTAGCGACGATAAAGTCGTCGCTAATAACCTCACTTTTTTTAATAATTAGCGACGACTTTGTCGTCGCTAATTAATAACTTTTTAGTTTTTTTTTCGTTTTTGAAATTATTAATTTTTTTCGTCGTTAATTATTAATTCTTTATTTTTTTCGTTTATGAAATTCTAAAATGAAAAATCAAATAAAAACCAAATTATATTATCGAAATCAACTTATATATAACATCCGGTTACGATTTTGATTATCGAGAAATATGTAAATTATAATCTACTATACACAAAATATCTAATAAAACACTAGTCGCGACCTTTGCTTCGTCGTCCCGCCGCTCGTTTTCCCCCTCCGCGACGTGAAATGATCTTCTGCTGGCGCTGAAACTCTGCAAGCTACGGCGGAACAATGTGCTCATCAGTAGACTGACTTGGACCGCCGGGCGTCGTCTGCTTGCTAGCGTCGGGAGTCCTCTGCTGGCCGCCTGTCGGAGTGTGGACGCCGGCCGTCGGAGTGTGCTGGTTGTGGGTCGATGGAGCCTGCTGCGAACTCTGCGGAAATTGGGGTATAAACGAGCTGAGGTTGAGGCCGGGCACCTGACTCTGTACTTCCTCGGCGAACGAGGCGAGGGTCGACGTGAACACCTCCTGCGAGATATATCCTGGTTGCGACGTCCCAGCCTCCGAACCGTAGACTTCGGCGACTTCAACCGCCATCCGTGCTCCCTGTGGCACCAAACGTCGAACGCCGGTCAAGTGATTAGTCCGCGAACCCATAATATCGCGGATCGCCTGCTGCTCTAGGACAGAAATATCAATGTCCGCTCCTTGTTGCTCAGCCTCCGCTCGCAACGTGTTGAACCTATAGACCAGTCGATCCTGATATAATTAACTAGTTAGTATATATTAATCGAAAAATAAGACAAAATAAATGTAAACTTACATAACGTGAGGAGGCTTCAGTAGTCAGCCATTCGGACTTGTCGGACTGATGTTGGCGCTTGTAGTTCGCAAACAAGCTCTCGAAAGCGCCTGTCTCGGCGCTCTTCTGCATGTAAACAAAATTTCAAGTGTTAGATAGTTTTAACGATTTGATGTATCATATAAACATAAAACTTACGTTCTTCATGCAGTGGGTCTAGAATCCAATCGTCCCCTGTCGACTCTCCGTCTTCTTCTTCGCGCGATTCGCCTTGTTCCTCGCTTGTATGGCCTGTAATATAAGTAAACATACACGTAAATAACAAATCGTATAATAAAAGAGTAAACACATATTTAACGTAAATGATTTGATTACCTTAAACGCATCGCTCGTATATCGTTGTATAAGCGTCTCCCATTCGGTGTTGAGCTTAACCGTCCTCGGTTTCATCGATCGCACCACCTGTACGCTGCTCTTGCAGTCTATGTCGAACCAGGACCGCAAGGTATGCCTCCAATCTCGAAAACGAGTCTTTGCGTCTCGAATGATTGCCGCATCGACAATCACGTTCTTCTTCCCGGTTGCGTCACCATCGACTCGAATGTCGTACTTGTCTCGAATCGCTGCTCGGATCTCGGCCTCCTTCGCCAGCCCCACGATCGCATTCGTCCACCTTGGGACTGTAGGCGAGATCTTGTCTCGGACGACCGACCCGAGCGTGTTCGCGAACGTCGCGAGATCCGGATCCATCTCTCGCTCTGGCTGCAAGAACGAAAGAAACTCCTCGTTATAAATAACGACTTCCTTCACCTCGGGGCGCCATGCACGCTCAGATCGAATCCTGAGCGTCGACCCACGCACGGCCGGTTCGATATCTCGTCTTCTTCTTCGACGGCATCGCGTACGGGCGCCGACTCGCAATAATTCGGGACACGGGATAAGTAGTCATCCCCGCCTCCGCTGCCTCCAGCTCCTATAGCCGTAGCCATCTGAAATTCAAAGCAAACTTTATTTAGTTATGCATTCGTAATAATTTAAATAAGTTAATTTAGTAAGTAAATGAAAAACGTTATATACTATCAATCATCGTCGTCTGAAAAATCATCTTTTTCCATCAAATCTTCGTCCTCAGTTTCTTCGTCATCGATAAACTCTTCTTCTTCAATATTTTCCAAGTTCAATCCTTCGTTGCTGACGGGCTCTGGTATCGCAGACTGATGATGCGTCGACAGTGAATCTAAATCTGACGGTTCTACCGACAACTGAACTGAAGACGGAGATGGACCAAGAATGTGGTCAATATCAGGAAGATCCCACACATTTCGATGATTACACTCTTCGACGATTCGCCAATAAGAACCATTCAAGTTATCTTCCAAGTAGAAAACTTGTTTCGCCTGAGTTGCCAAAATAAATGGCTCGTCTTTGTACCATTCTTTTGCCACATACACGCTTGTCAAGTTGTTGTCGTTGCGTGTCCTTTTCCTCGGATCTTGATCACCGAACCAACGACATTGAAATAAGACGACACGACAATCGTTCTGATAAGTCAAGACAATGACGTTTTCTACTTGACCGTAGAAGTCGTGACCTCCTTCACTTGGTACACATACCCCGCTATTCTGAGTCGTTCTTCTGCTATCACGTTGACGGGAGGTAAATTTAACTCCGTTCACTACACAAGACGGATATGTCTGTGGTGCGAAATGTGGTCCCAATGCAAATGCGTATAATTCGGAGGATGCGGGTAATCCGTCTTGGCTCATGCGAAATATCTACATATAACCATTAACGAGTCGGTTAGTGTCGAAGCGAGTTTAATCATATTCTTTAAGTTAGTCAAATACCTTTTCTCAAAACCATTTTGGGAAATCAAGTCGACGCGCTTCATCAACATCTGGCCGACCTTCTAATTCCATGAGATCTATGTGTTCACTGAAATAAAATTCATGTTCATTTAATACATCATTTAGTATAAATAATTGAAGTTCATTTATTTCACTCATTTACCTCATGAAATCGTCAATTTCGGGACAATTTCGTAAAATGTACCACTCAGCGAGAAATCGTATATTCTCATCTAAGCGTATCGTGGTCATCTTCCCGTAAGGCCGACAACTTGATGACTGAAACACCGATAACTCCCGTTCGACACCTTCGAAGTTAGACGCGACGTCTGTTCGTTAGGGCATGTTAAAACGATTCTCAACGCCTTATAGATACCTTGAGAAGAATGTCAATGCTTCGTCTACAACATAGGCTTCGGCAATTGAACCCTCTGGTCTAGCTCGATTACGCACAAAGTTCTTGAGCATTCCAAGGTATCTCTCAAATGGATACATCCACCGAATATGAACTGGACCTCCATTAATTGCCTCCTCCGGTAGATGCATTACCAAATGAACCATGATTGTGAAGAAATCAGGCGGGAAAATTCGTTCCAACTAACACAATATAAGCTTCACATCCTCCTGCACCTTTTCAATGTCTGAAATTACCAGCGTTCTTGAGCACATAAGTCTGAAGAAGTTGCAGAGCTCTATTATGGCATCTTGAATGGTTCGATCCAGAAAAGGACGAATAGCAGGAGCCAATAGGCGCTGCATAATCATGTGACAATCGTGAGACTTCAAACCCGTCAACCTCCCGTCCGCGGTAACATTCTTCTTCAAATTCCCCGCAAAACCATCGGGAAATCTGACAGATCTCAAGAACTCAGTAAACCGCTTCCGTTCTGAAGGTGTCAGAGTGTATGACGAAGGCGGTTTCATCTATCTATCTCCTTCTTGGTACAAATGAAGCTCGTGCCTTAAGTTCCAGTCCGCTAGAGTCAACCGCGCTTTATCTGTGTCTTTCGTCTTCCCCTCGATGTTCAGCAAGGTACCCAGAAGATTGTCGCATACATTCTTTTCTATATGCATTACATCGAGGTTATGCTTCAGCGTAAGACTCGACCAATACGGCAACTCGAAGAAAATTCTTTTCTTTGTCCAATTCAGTCACTCACATCGTGCTTTCGTTTCTTACCGCCGAAGTCAGGGCGCTTCCCCGGGGTTGCATCTCCCACTAATCGCAATTGTCGAAGTATGTCGCTCGCTGATTTCCTCACTGGTGGTGGTCGTTTCTCATTTCGTACCTTGTACAGTTTGCTCTTCCTCATCGGGTGTAACAACGGCAAGAATCGACGATGATCGCAGTAAACAATCTTGTTTCGAGCCTTGAAAGACGGTGTGTCGTTGTTACACGTCGGACAAGCAAGGTACCCTAGACCACTCTATCCCGACAAACTACTTCTCGCTGGAAAATCATTCACCGTCCATAGCAGTACGGAAAACAACCTGAATAGCTCACCGGTCGAACCATCTCTCAACACAACACCGGTTTTCCACAATTCCTTCAGCTCATCAATCAGCGGTTGTAAGAAAACGTCCATGTCTTTTCTCGGCGCACAACGACCTGGTATAAGCAATGTTAACATCAAGTACGATGTTTTCATGCACAACCACGGTGGTAAGTTGTACGCAGTCAAGAGTACCGGCCACATACTATACGATAAACTCATGTCACCAAATGGGTTGAAACCATCGGCAGCAAGTCCAAGCCAGACGTTCCTCGGTTCTGCCGCAAACATGGGATATTTTCGGTCGATCTCCTTCCACGTTGCTCCGTCAGCAGGATGTCGCAGTACACCATCCTCCTTAATGCGTTCATTCTCGTGCCACTGCATCTCTAGAGATGTGTGCCGACTCGCGTACAATCGCTTAAGCCGATCTTTCAGTGGAAAGTAGCGCAACACCTTATGCGCTACTTTTTTTCCACCGTCTTTCTTCAGCCACCGGCTCTCATTACAAACTGGACACTCGTCTAGATTGGCGTTGTCCTTCAAAAACAACGTGCAATCGTGTTTGCAGACGTGAATCGACTCGTAACCCATACCAAATCGACGCAATTTCGCCTTTGCTTCATAGTGTGACTCTGGAATCGTGTTGCCGATCGGATTAGACTTTTTCAGTACTTTCAGTAGCTGATCAAACGACTTATTCGTCCACTTGTTCATCACTTTCAAATGCATCAACGTGACAAAAAAGGAGAGTGACAAATACTCCGTACAACCCAGCCATAATTCTGTGTTCAGGTCGCTGAAAAGGTTATCGAACTGTCCACTCTGGTATTCTGCATTCGGGTCAATACTGTCATCATCACTGTCTACGTCGTTGTGATCTAAGATATCGTGTACAGCATCAAACATCCCACCTCCTCTTCCGTAATCCGTCTGATACTGCATTACGTCATCTTCTTCCTCCCCGTGAAAGATCCATCTCGTGTAATTCCTCTTAAATCCTCTGATAAAGAGATGATTCTCTATATCGGGAATTTTTTGCATCAACACGTTGTTACACCTCTTGCATGGAAACTTAACTCGTCCTTCGATGTTTACGTGTTGTCGAGCCATTGTCATGAACTCTGTCATGCCAGCCGCAAACTCAACGCTTAGACGTTGGTCCTCGATTATCCAATTCCTATTTGGATAACTCATTTTACCTAAAGATTCAACATTTTAAAATTTAGAAGTTTTCAGATTTTATTTTATAATTTCACGATCCTACCAAAATTTCGGGAGAACCTCCCCTATAAACTTAACAACCCGGCATCAAGCCTTTAACTTAAAAACCTGCATAGAAACATCCTAAAACTAACAATAAATCCAACCTCAATGGTTCGATTATTAAAATACATAACCCATACTAACTAATTAATTTCACATTTTTAATTATTTGTAAAAAAAATTAAATACAAATCCATTTAATTCACTACTACAAATTAACATATTGGGTGCGGAAGGGTATAAGGTACGACATGTTGCACGTAATAGTCACACCTAAGCCCATATTAGGTGCGACATGTCGCACCGGATACTCATTCGGATGACTAAAAATTTTGCTAATGTTTAGTGTTATTCGGTGCGACAATGTCGCACCTAATATGAATTTGTCGCACCTAATACCTTTAGGTGCGACAAATGCCGCACCCAATGGGTTTCAAATTTAAACTTCCCTGCAGAATCCCTCCGAAATTTTTCGGATCTGGGATTTCATATTGGGTGCGACTTAGTCGCACCCAATATGATTATTAGGTGCGACAATGTTGCACGCAATAGGTTTAGAGGTTTTAACCCCGAGCCTCTTCTTCTCTTTCACTCATTCACTCTATCTCTCTCAGCCAACCCCGCCCCGCGCTCTCTCTCTCAGCCAGTCCCCCGCCCCGCGCCCCACCGGCCGTGACCAGCCTCCCCCGCCCCGCTGCATGGACCACCCCGCCGCCCGCTCCGGTACGTCCCCCTCTCTCTCTCTCCGTCTCACCGTCTCTCAATCTCTCTCTCTCTCTCTCTCTCTCTCTCTCTCTCTCTCTCTCTCTCTCTCTCTCAGCCAGCCCCCCGCCCCGCGCCCCGCCGGCCGTGACCAGCCTCCCCCGCCCCGCGCTCTCTCTCTCTCAGCCAGCCCCCCGCCCCACGCCTCGCCAGCCGTGACTAGCCTCCCCCGCCCCGCCGCCTGGACCAGCCCGCTCCGGTACGTCCCCCTCTCTCTCTCTCAGTCTCACCGTCTCTCAATCTCACTCTCTCTCTCTCTCTCTCTCTCAGCCAGCCGCCCCGCGCCCCGCCAGCCGTGACCAACCTCCCCCGCCCTGCCGCATACATCAGCCCCCCCCCCCCCCCCCCCCCCCCGCCGCCGCCTACATCTCACTCTCTCTCTCTCTCTCTTTCTCTCTCTCTCTCTCTCTTTAATTTTTTTTTAATTAAAATAACATATTAGGTGCGACAAAGTCACACCTGATATGAAATGATCCGCTTCGGCATTAGGTGCGACATGTCGCACCTAGAAGTGTAGCACCTAAAGGTATACATATTAGGTGCGACATGTCGCACCTAATACCTTTAGCGACGGACTTTTAGGTGCGACTTTGTCGCACCTAAAGTCGCACCTAATAAACTATTAGGTGCGACTTTTTAGGTATTTTGTGCGACAATCGTCGCACCGGATGACTATATTTGTCCTAGTGATTTCACATAAACTACGTAATTGTTTTTATATAATTTTACCGAATATAAATGTTTATAACTAATTTAAATATTTATACCTAATATAAAAATTTATAACTAATTTAAATATTTATGTAAAAAAAACTAATTTAAGTATTTATACCTAATATATAAATATTTATACCTAATATTTAAAGGGTAAACTAGCAACGTAGCCATTTTGATATATGGTTTTTGGAATTTAGCCAACATTTGGTAAATTTTGCAATCTAGCCATTTACTGAAATTTACGGATATAAAATACCTAATTTACCATTTTTCTTATACTTACTTGATCAAAACACTAGCCCACGTTTGACCGGTTTGAATTGTATACAGGCAATTAATTTCAGATTTTTTCGCAATTTAATTGGATATTTAGCTAATTTAATAGGAGATTCGGTGATGTAATTATAAGAGAAAATTCAATGCAATAAATGCACAAAAAATTTACCATAATTAACAGAAATTAACAAATCAGCGGAGATTAACAAAAATTTACAAACATTTACACGGCTATAATTTCAGCAATTTAATATCAGCTTTTTGAATTCATAATATGAGATTCGATGATGTAATTAAAAGGGAAAAGAAATATTTATTTGATTGAATAAGTCAAACAAGATAATGAATACACGTAATTATGATAAAATCCCGTTCAAAATTAGAAAATAAATTTGGAAAACAAAAATACCGTATTAAATGCGTATTAAAGGAAAGGAAAGAAATCAGCTCTACCTGCACATATGTAAATTTACCATAATTAACAGAAATTAACAAAGCAACGGAGATTAACAAAAATTTACGAACATTTACACTGTATTTGCTTACACGGCTATAATGTTCATTAAAGAAAAAAACGCTCAATAACCAACTTTGCCAAGTATAGAATTTTTTTTAAAATTCGAAATATAGACCGAATATAACAAATTCTGCTACAAAACCATGTTTCAAAACGTGGGCTAGTATTTTTGAAACCAAACCAAGGCTAATATAGTAAATAACATCTTATATAAATATGACACGTCATCAAATTTGGCTAGATTCGAAAATTAAACGAAACGTTGACTAGATTACAATTGCAACGTTTAATGTGGCTTAGATCGACTAATTTTTCATATTTAAATATTTATACATAATATATAAATATTTATAACTAATATATAACTAATTATGTAAATATAAATATTTATACTAAATTATGTAAATATAACTAATTCATTTATATTTATAACTAATATATATATATATATCTATATATATATATATATATATATATATATATAAACTTACCGTGAGGGAGGAAGAGCCGGACCGGGGAAGACGAGGACGAGACGGCTTCGGCGGCGGAGCGGCGGAGGAACGGCGGAGACGCTGCAGGCACGAGAGGGAGAAAAGTGAGGAGGGAGAGAGATGTGAGGAGCGAGAAAAGTGAGGAGAGAGAGACTAACCGGGGAGGACGAGGACGGCGTCGGCGGCACACGGAGGAGGACGGCACACGGCGGACGGCGGGAGAGGAGGAAATGGGCGAGAATTCGGCGGACGGCGGGAGAGGTTGAAATGGGGGAGATTTCGGCCGATTAGGTCGTGAAAATGAAAATGAGGGAAACTGATACGCGACCTGGTATTTAAAGACATTTACCGACGATAAAATCGTCGCTAAATGATTAAATTTCGTAGCTAAATGAACTTACCTTTTCATTTCATAACCAGACATTTAGCGACGATTAAATCGTCACTAATAGTTTTCTTACATATTTAGCGGCGATTTAATCGTCGCTAAATCATTTCGCTTTAATTAAATTGGAGGGATTTTTCCCTCTTCAAAATTCGCCAAAATTTAAAATGATTTAGCGACGATATTATCGTCGCTAAATCATTTCGTTTTAATTAAATTGGAGGGATTTTTCCCTCTTTAAAATTCGTTAAAATTTTAAATTAATTCGAAATTATTAGCGACGATAATATCGTCGCTAAATGTATTCAAAACACTTTATCGACGATAATATCGTTGCTAAATATATTCCCGCGAACTTAGCGACGACAAGAAATAATTAGCGACGATAATATCGTCGCTAATTATCTTTGCCGCCAAACTTTAAAAGTTTTCGCACCAAATAATTAGCGACAATAATATCGTTGCTAAAACCATGTTTAGCGATGATATATTAGCGACGATTAAGTTGTTGCTAATAGTTTCGTAGCTAAATGTCGTATTTCTTGTAGTGTACATAGAACAGAAGACAGCCTGGTAAACCTGTTCTCTGATAATTATATAAACTTGCGATAAATAAATACATATGATTGATATGTATATATATTAATGTATATAACTTAGATTCTTCTGAAAGAAATCGTTTTGACTTATTATAATCCTTGTGCTCTAAGTATGCATAGTTGAAAAATCACCTGGTTGGAAATAAGTGTTGAGAGTTGAGTACGAACTTATTCTAAATAGTTTAACAATTTGCATTTTTATCATAAATACCAATGGTACCAACTGGTTCTTGATTACATATGAGATGAAAAATATTGAGCTATCAGTTTGATGACATTGCAAATCTTTTATTAAAAGTCAAAAGCTTAAGTTTCAAGTTATCATTGTGAGTTGTCATATGTCTTCAAGATTGTGCATTCATAATTATAAACTCACGTTTCCAAAGTTAAAATCTTAGTGTCCATTTTCATACAAAACAGTAAGGAGATCATTTATTCAAGGATGATGTGCAGTAATCTGATTATTAAAAAAAAAAATTGACTCAAAGATTAATTTTTTTTAAAGTGATAAATTGCTTATAATAATTGTCTAAAATTTTAAATTTGTTAGTCAAAAAATTTTTGAAAACGTAAATCTGACTACTGAAAAGTTGAAACTTTGATTATTTTGTTAGTTAGTAAGTTTCAAACGGCTATTTTGTACAAGTTTTCTTTTACTCAATTATATCGAGCTTTAAATATCAAACATAATAATAGCAACCAAAAAAGTTGGTAAGAAAACAATAATAAAGAGAAGAAGGTAAAAAATTAAAAAAAAAAAAAAAAGACTACTTACTCACAAGATCAAAGTTATATAAGCATATTGAGAATAAATGTAAAGCTCAATTTAAACAAAGTTGCCCATAAATTGACACGCCACTAACTGCTTGTAGGGCAACAACCAAAGTATGAACAAAGACACGCGCTTGGAATATAATTGAGAACATTAATTTATCCACTCAAGATTATATGTTGTGATGTTGGATTCTTTTACCAATCAATAATCACCACAAACCTATGATTTTGAGTATCAGGAACATAATTATTACAATTATTTTCCAACAAAATCATAAATTCACTGTAGTAATTATATATCTATATATATAGATAAAGATATATACACACACGCAATGCAGGGACGAAGCCATAATGTAATTTAGGGGGCTGATATGCGAACTAAATTAAATTGTAAATTTTTATGATAAAAAATATAAGAAAAAAATATTAAAAAACTAGCAAAAAAAAGTGCAGGGGTGCTATACCCCCACCTCATATGCACCTCCTTTCTTGTCTAGACATACGCACACTATGTTATTATTTTTGTATGGTATAGTTTATTTGGAAAAACAAATTGTAACATAGTTGTTCAAACCGGCGCGTCTACAAGTTGTTCAAGTATCTTATGCGCAACATCCAATCAGGGCACTTGCGTCTTTTGCCTTACGCGGAAATTATGTAACTACCACGTTGGTCAGTTACCCGATTTACTTGGAGATGTAATCTTGGATCTTCAGGAATTCGTTGATACTGTTTCCACGTAGGAATTCAAAACCTGACCATATATAATTCACCTAGGGTTTGTATCTTTGATCAACGAGGTTCTTCGACTGTTTGGTTGTTCACGAAACTGTAATTTCTTTGCCCGTCTTCTCATTCCAGAGAACTTCATTGACACCAGGCATTGATTAACTGAGAGCTTTTGTATCGTCATACTAAGCTTGAGATCGTGTGTCACATAGGTGTGCTATTGATCTTCGGTGCAAGATCGGGGTAAAACAGGGAGAGGAGTCTCTGGTTCAAGGTGGGCTTGAATCCATACCCACTAGAGATAACCATTGAAGAGAAGTGTTAGCAAAGAGGAGTTTTATCTAACTTAATATTCCTATAATCGTGATTGATTGAGATAGTGGATTGCTTTTATCCGGACGTCACAGTCCCCCTGAGTAGGTTATTATACCGAACAAGGTTACCAATTTGTCTGTGTCCTTTACTGCTTTCTGTTTGATTGTTTTGTCTCCATAGCATTGCATCTAATTTGCTAAAACAATCAGTTGTTCTACAGGTTGCTTAACCTAAAAATTGAACAACCATCTTAACAGCGTTAGTTAATTTCACACTATACATACAAGTAAACTAAAAAAATACTTTCTTTTCACTTTTTGAAAAATATTACCCTCACTTTTCAATTATACAGAACAATCCGTAGCATTTTAACTTTTTTTTTTCAAAATAATACCCTATACTAATTTTTTAATATTTCGCAACAATAACTCGTTTTTTAGTTGTGCACCTTATTACCCTGCTGATTTTTTAATTTATTTATGAAAAATTAGTCGATCTAAGCCACATCAAACGTTGCAATTGTAATCTAACCAACGTTTCGTTTAATTTTCGAATCTAGCCAAATTTGATGACGTGTCATATTTATGTAAGATGGTATTTACTATATTAGCCTTGGTTTGGTTTCAAAAATACTAGCCCACGTTTTGAAACTTGGTTTTGTAGCCGAATTTGTTATATTCGGTTTATATTTCAAATTTTAAAAAAAATTCTATACTTGGCAAAGTTGGTTATTGAGCGTTTTTTTCTTTAATGAATGTTGTCGCACGAAAGTGAACAACTATTTAAAACCTCGGGCGGTTCGATCCGAGGCCGGACCAAGTGATCGCACCCGGGCCAAGAGTGTAAACTCGATAGTCTCGAGCTAGGGTTTTCTCCGATCAACCCGCCTCCCGGGAGAGGTAGGGGGTGAGGAGGAGGAGTGACCGTGCCTTGGGTGTCAGCTGCCTACGTACCCGTGCGTGGGATCAGGTCAGAACGTAGTTCAAGCGTGTGAGGCGCAGTATGAGGTGCGGAGCCTTGGTGGAGAGGCGTGCTCGACGAAGGAGACGAGGCGCGGAGGAGTCCTCGGCGACGTCTCAGAACTTCGGAGATCGCGTATGCGAGAGAGAATCTGTGTTTTCTCTCTTTTGGAGACGTGGAAGACTCTAAGTCAAGAGTTCCTTGTTATGGCGGAGATTCCGGACGCGTAGGCGATTCCTTGTTGGAAATGCCGGACGCGTAGGCGATTTCTTGTCAGAAATGGTGGACGCGTCTAGGGTGCTAGACGCGTAGGCGATTTTCGGTCGAAAAACCGTTAGAGCACTCGTGGGCTCAAGATTAATCGTTCGATCAAGAGAGGCGGCACTCGGGAGTCCCCGGAAAGCGCTTCGGAATCTCTGAGAACGAGAAATCGAGGAGAATCTGCTTCAGGCCAAGGATGGCATCCAGAGAAGCAGAGAGAAGTCTCAAGTTCCTTGAGAATGAATGGGATGGCTTTCCCCTCAATGGGACGGGGTTTATATAGGTGTTTGAGGGCCTTAGAAGGCTTCTTTTTCATCCATGTGGGACTAGGAACGCGCGCGCCATCAAGTGGAGGCGCACGGCGCGCGCGGCGCACAAAGAGCGGCGCGCGGCGCAGGGGGCGCGGCGCGCGGGTCACCTGGCGCGGCGCGCGGGTCACTGGATGCGGCGCAGGATGCGCGACGCATGGAGCGCGTGGCGTGGGCGCGTCTTGGCATGGCGCGCTGACTTGCTGGCGCGGCGCGCTGATTGCTGCGCGGCTGGCCGGCGCAGCGTGCTGTGCGCGCGGCGAATGGCTCGTCTTGCCGGACTCTTGCGGGCCTTTAGGGGTCTTCGAATACCATTCTTCCCACGCGAAATATGAAGGTTTCCACTTGACGAGAGTGACTCGACTCGAGGAGCAAAGCTCGACTCGAGGAGACTGACTCAAGGCTCAACTCGAGGAGCGAAGCTCGACTCGAGGAGACTGACTCAAGGCTAAACTCGAGGAGCGAAGCTCGACTCGAGGAGACTGTATGAAGTCTCAACTCGAGGAGCTAGGCTCGACTCAAGGAGTCAAGAGTTTGGGCGAGGGCTTGAAGACTTGCCGCTCTTCAAGACCTCCTGCCTGACCATCGGCCCTTTGAGCGACGTGCCTTCTTGGCGTCTCGGGTTTTCCGAAAATGACCGACAACATTAGCCCCCCAAGTTCATTGCTTGGGAGGCCCCGGGCGGAGAACTTTTAGTTGTTTCCGCCGGGTGTTTGAGGAAAATAGACTTCCTAGAGCTTCACTGTCACGAAGCTTTTGTGGTTATGAAGGATATTCTCAAAATTGCTAGTGCTCTCTCTCGCTTTTCCGTCTCTCTCGACACGCGTGTGTGATCGACACGTGGAGGAGGATCCAAGCGGATAGGAGACATAGCTCAACGTGGGCGAGGCGAACGCGCTTGCGTCCGTCGCTCTAACCCCGGAGCAAAGGGGATATGCACGCGCAAGTGGGGCGTGCATTTGTGCAGAGGCGTACCCGCGTGTCGCGGTCAGTTGGTCTTTTGGCGAAGTCACGTTTGTTTAAGGATATTTTCAAGCGGAGTCAGTGGGACTCGATGGCGAATAGCAGGGTGACGATCGTGTAATCGTGACCAATTAGGGGAAGATCATGGCGCCCATCTCGGCCATCTTGGAAGGTGACTGCACTTTTGCATTTCGCAAAGGCGTGCTCGTTCCGAGGTCCGTGAGATGGAGGCTGATGCTGTGGGCCGATGCTCCGAGAAGACGGAGTGGTACCTGGCGGAAGGCTCTGCCGCACCGGAGGGCTTCGACTGCTCGTGGGTCAACACTCAAAGTTTGACCGCGCACCAAGCATAAGTCGATCTCACGGGGCATCCGCCATCCCAGCCCTGGCGACGCTTCTCCGTCTGCGTTCGGAAGATCGGCCCTTATTCCCCAGACGTGAGTGCGGGTCTCTGCTTTGGCTAACTTGTTCTTCAGGTTGTTGCAGGTGCTTGCTCGAGGAGCGGGACTCGACTCGAGGAGACTGACTCAAGGCTCGATTCGAGGAGCGAAGCTCGACTCGAGGAGACTGACTCTAGGCTCGACTCGAGGAGCGAAGCTCGACTCGAGGAGACTGAATCAAGTCTCAACTCAAGGAGCGAAGCTCAACTCGGGGAGCCGACTCAAGTCTCAACTCGAGGGGCTACGCTCGACTCGGGGAGCCGACTCAAGTCTCAACTCGAGGGGCTAGACTCGACTCAAGGAGACTGGCTGGTCATTAAGGAATATGACTCTACTCGAGGAGCGATGCTCGACTCGAGGAGTATGACTTGATTCGAGGAGCAAGACTCAACTCGGGGAGAATGACTTGATGAGAGGGGTGATGCTCGACTCGAGGGGGATGACTCGAGGAGAGTGACTCGACTCGAGGAGCATGGCTCGACTCGAGGAGGGCGTGACTCGACTTGAGGAGGATGTCTTGACTCGAGGAGCAAGGCTTGACTCAAGGAGAGCGACTCGACTTTAAGGAGCGACGCTCGACTCAAGGAGAATGACTCGACTCGAGGGGCAAGGCTCGACTCAAGGAGGGCTACTCGACTTAAGGAGCGATGCTCGACTCGGGGAGAATGACTTGACTCGAGGAGCAAGGCTCAACTCAAGGAGAGCGACTCGACTTTGAGGAGCGACGCTCGACTCAAGGAGAATGACTCGACTCGAGGAGCGGGGCTCGACTCGAGGAGAATGACTTGACTCGAGGAGCAATGCTCGACTCAAGGAGAATGATTTGACTCAAGGAGCGAGAATCGACTCAAGGAGCGCGACTCGACTTTGAGGAGCGATGCTCGACTTGAGGAGAATGACTCGACTCGAGGGGCAAGGCTCAACCCAAGGAGGGCGACTCGACTTAAGGAGCGATGCTCAACTTGAAGAGACTGACTCAGGGAGAGTGACTCAGCTCGAGGAGCGAGGCTCAGCTCGAGGACAATGACTTGACTCAAGCAGCAAGGCTTGACTCAAGGAGAGCGTGCCTCGACTCGAGGAGCGGAGCTTGACTCGAGGAGAATGACTCGACTCGAGGAGCGCGTCTCGACTCGAGGAGACTGACTCGTTTCAAGGAGCGAGATTCGACTCGAGGAGAATGACTCGACTCGAGGAGGTTCTACACGACCTCATTTGTCGCTTGGGACTCTTCCAGGAGGAGCTTGCTCGAGTGAAGTCTCAGCTAGCTCAGGCCGAGCGAGGTTCTCGCTCAGAGGCGGAGTTTACGAGTTTTTACGAGAAGCTTTGATTAGTTCGCACGGAATGGAGAGTCTCCCAAGGCGGGTGTGATCGTGCTCAGTCGGCGGTGGCGGAGATAGCATGAACTACGCCTTGTATGGCAGTTTAGGTGCGCCTTGTGGCGACTTTGAGTGCATTGCGATTAGTCATCACATGCAACGCTTTGTGGTGATTCACAGCGCGTCGTGAGAGGCGGTTTTGTGCGTCGTTTAGGCGCCTTAGGCACATTGCGAGGGATGGCCTAGATGTGCCATGTAGGCTTCTTAGGTGCGTCGTGAGGGACGACTTGGTTGCGCCATGTAGGCGTCTCACATGCGCCATGTAGGCGTCTTAGGTGCGCCATGTAGGCGTCTTAAGTGCGCCATGTAGGCGCCTTAGGCGCGCCATGTAGGCGTCTTAAGTGCGCCATGTAGGCGTCTTAGGTGCGCCATGTAGGCGTCTTTGGTGCGTCGCGAGGGACGGCTTTAGCCTGCATCTCGGGGATGTCTTACGGCGCGCCGTGGGGGCGTCTTAGCCTGCATCGCGGGGATGTCTTACGGCGCACCGCGGAGGCGTCTTTAGCCTGCATCTCTGGGATGTCTCTTGGGCGCGCCGCGGAGGCGTCTTTAGCCTGCATCTCGGGGATGTCTCTTGGGCGCGCCGCAGAGGCGTCTTTAGCCTGCATCTCTGGGATGTCTCTTGGGCGCACCGCGGAGGCGTCTTTAGCCTGCATCTCGGGGATGTCTCTTGGGCGCGCCGCGGAGGCGTCTTTAGCCTGCATCTCGGGGATGTCTCTTGGGCGCGCCGCGGAGGCGTCTTTAGCCTGCATCTCGGGGATGTCTCTTGGGCGTGCCGCGGAGGCTTCTTTAGCCTGCATCTCGGGGATGTCTCTTGGGCGCGCCGCGGAGGCGTCTTGAGCCTGCATCTCTGGGATGGCTTATGGCGCGCCGCAGAGGCGTCTTAGCATGCATCTCAGGGATGTCTTATGGCACGCCGCGGAGGCGTCTTGAGCCTGCATCTCAGGGATGCCTTAGACACTATGCTCGCATCACCCCACTTGAAGCAGAATTCGCCATCCTCTAAGCCTTTGCTTTTCCTAAAACCAATCAAGGAGCAACAAATATGGTTAGTAGCAGCGTAGTCAATAATCCACGATGATACATTATCAGCTACTAAGCAGGCTTCAGTAACAAGTACAATACCTTTTTCCTTTGTTTTGAGGTAGGCAGGACAGTTCCTACTCCAGTGACCAGTCTCATTGCAGTGGTGGCACTTGTCATTAGACTTGTCCACCTTAGGAGCCTTTAGCGTCTTCTTCTTCTTTTAAACCTTAGATTGGTTCTTCTTCTCGGCCTAGTGAGGTCTATTCTTAGATCCAGAGGTGGAGGCAATAGTATGTACCTCTCCTTGAGCCCTCTTTTTCTTAGTGAGTCCCTCAGCGGTGTGAAGCTCCTTCATAAGCCCGGTAACAGTGTACTCTAGCTTGTTCATGTAGTAGTTCAGCTTGAAGGTTATAAAAGACTCGCGGAGAATTTCCAAGATCATGTCTATTTTAGTCTCCCCATCAATCTCAGATCCAAGGATGTCCATTTCGTTTAGATAGCTAATGATCAACATTATATGGTCTCTAACGGGAGTTCCAGCCTTCATGCGATAGTTCATAAACCGTTGGACCACTTGTTGCCTTGCTTGACGTCCTTGCTCTCCAAACATCTCATGAAGATTGTACAGCATATCGGTGGCAGTCTCGATGTCACGATGTTGTTGTTGCAAAACATTGTTCATAGATGCCAAAATATAGCACCTCGCAATCTCATCGGATCGAAGCCAAGCGACCAAGGCGTCTTTCTCCTCTTGTGTCAAATCTTCATTCGTTTGAGGAGGACAGGGGGTGGTGAGAACCAATTTGTGCTTGTTGACAATAAGGACTATGTCGAGGTTACGTTTCCAGTCGACGTAATTTTCGCGTTCGAGTTTATTCGAGGAAAGAATGGTTGAGAGAGGGTGAGAGACATTTTGCCTATAAGAGTTTAAACAAGTTTATGATTAGTCTTTTGGTTTAGGATTTAAGTTTTTTAACATTTGATAAAATCCAAAGGTGTTATAAACAAAATGATAATCTACTCCCTCAAGAGAAGGCCACAAAAAATCTCCTTTTATAAGTAAATGACACATCATTAATGCTTAGCCAAGATGTCAATACACCAATTTTGACTAGCCACCTTTTAAATTGGTTTGATCACTCACATCCTTTCGCAGAGCCTCAAGGGAGGATTAATAGGGATACAGTCTAAGTGTGCAACCAACCACTTAGTCCAAAAGGTCAACTTTGAAAAAACAATCACCCATCATCGTCTCACTCACGGACGTAGCTCATTGAGCAATGATCGAAGCAAAAATGCCATAGAGTACTCCAATTGAAGAGAGGGCCACAAGAGTGACTCTTAGTCTCACGTTAATTGCTTCTTTCATTAGTTTTGGGGATCGTGGGTTACAAACAACAAGTATAACCCTCTCACTTAATTTTTAGAGTTGGCACATCGTCTATTATAAGTTCGAAAACAAATTTCCTATTTATAGAGCGATAGAGTGGACTTCTAGAAAGGAATCCTAGATCTTCATGTTCAAGGAAGAGCAGTGTTAGTGCATAAAGGCACAAGCTACATACTCGAACATATTCCTATTTTCTATTCGGGAAAGTGCATGAGGGAAGTGTGAACTTCAACTCACTCGAACACTTGAAAGTTTGAGATTACACATCTTTTATTTTTCGGCTTGTCTACGAGGAGACCTCCCACTCAAATTTTCAAGAGCATATAGATTTTGAACATATGTGATATAGATATAGTTTTGAAAACATTTTGAAAACTTATTTGATTTGGATGACAAATTATTTTCAAGTTTGAAAGCGACAACGGTTTTTCAAAATTCAAACTAGTTTTGTAAAAATTCAATTTCAATTAAACTTTCAAAAATCAAAACATTTTAATCTTTCACATTATGTTTGTTATCCTATAAAAAAAAACAATTTTGCTCAAGGAAATTTTCTCATTAGAGTTCTATAACTCATGGAGTGGGGTCCTAAATTCGGAATTCAATAATTCTAAAAAACTGGACATTTTAAACAGCCGCGCACCTCGGAGTAAAATCGCCATAACTGGCGGCTCCAATGTCCTTTAATTTGATTAAAATCATTAAATTTCGAATTTTGAGCAGAGAGTTATGCCACTTTTACTGCGGGTTTTTCTCGAGCTCGAAGAAAACTGAAATAATTAAAGTTCGGACTTTGAGTGCGAACAAGAATTGAGTGTAACATAATGTCTTAAGAAGTTGTTAAAGCTTTTATATGTGTTTTATTAACATGGTATAAAAGAAAATAACAACAAACATAAAATGAAACGAGTAAATAAACGAAACTAGCAAGACAATATAACTAGTCACAAAATTATTCGAAATTTTCTCAAACTTTTAAAACACGTTTTTCATTATAAAAAATTAAAAACTTTTAGAACTGATTCTAATGTGTTTTAATAACATCCCAAAGTCATAGAATATCAACATGATTTTTAATTTAAAGGCAAGAGCAATAAATTACATGTAAGTTGTCAAAAAATTAGTAAACTTTCGAAAATGATTTTCAAGCTCACAGTTTTAATTACATGTAATGCATATCTTTGATCATAGCTCTGATACCATTTGTTGGAATTGATCTAGGGTTAAGAAAACATTTAACGCTTCGAGCAAGCGGCGGAATTTAACAATTTTGTTTTAAACAAGTAAAACGATTTTACTAACCTAGACAAAGAGCAAGTACATGTTCATTTAAAACTATTAAAAGCATTACTCATTTATTAACCTTCGTGAAGCTTGAACATTGAGAAGTCTTAGGAAGGTTGAAACGTTAATCTCCCCACGCAGCTCTTCTTTCTTCTTTCTTCGTGAAACTCGAGCAACCACGAAAGTTTCTATCACAAGAATAACTCGATAAAGAAAGGAATTAGTGTGTGGGGACTTTTAAACACGACGACTCAAGAAAAAGTCTAAGAGTCAAAGAGCTAAAACACTAGGTCAAATGTGGACCTAGGCGCCAAAACAAAGACAAAAGAAAAGTAGAGAGAGAAAGGGAAGGGGCGGCCAAGTCTAGAGAGAGAGAGGATCTCAATCTCTATCTTATGTGGGATGAGAAAACAATGAGAATGAGGCCTCTATTTATAGGGGAGGAATTACCTTCATAAAGGTAGTTTCTTCATCAACATTCAAGCTTCTCAAAGGCTTCTCAACGTTCAAGCTTCTAAAAAGGTTAGTAAACATTTATGCTCTTAATAGTTTTAATTTATATGTACTTGCTCTTTGTCTAGGTTAGAAAAAACGTTTTACTTGTTTTAAATAAAATTTTAAAATTTCGCCGCTCGCTCGAAGCGTTTAACTTTTTCTTAACCCTAGATCAATTCCAACAAATGGTATCAGAGATATGGTCAAAGATATGCATGAAGATGTAATTAAAATTATGAGCTTGAAAATCGTTTTCGAAAGTTTAATAATTTTGTGACAAGTTAGAATTGTTTTCTTAGATTTTTTTTTAATTTATTGGTCTTGCCTTTTAATTTATTATTTCCTCATTTAGTTTTTGTCTCTCTCCGGCCCGCGCGCGCCCCCACGCCTCGGCCATCCGACCCACGTGCGCCCCGGCGCCCTCGGCCCTCTGGCCGGCGCACGCACTCGCACTCCCGGCCACCCGACCCTCGCGCACACTCGCACCCTTGCTGCCTCTGCCGAGCGCCTCTGCTAGCTCGGCCGAGCGCCCCCGTTGCCTCGGCCGGGCGCTCTTGCTGCCTCGGCCGAGCACCCCGCTGCCTCGGCCGTGCGCCTCGCCGCCTCGGCCGAGCATCCCTGCCAAGGCGCCAATCAAACTCCGTGCCCGTTCGGACGTCACGCCCCGCGCCCGGCCGGCCTAAGGCCTCCTCCAAATCTATAAATACCCCCCCTCATCTTCACTAGAGGGGGACCTTGAATTTAACATCCTTGGGAGAACTCGAAGAACTCTCTTCTCTTCTTTGTCATACACGCTCTTGTGACATTCCAAGAGCGCGCCCTCCTCCTCTCTCGGCTCAGCTCAGAAACTCGAGAACCCTCCTCCACGAGAGGGAGCGCGTTCCCCTTTTGTGAACCAAGTCTCCACGGCGCACAAGCTGTGCTTCCGCTTCTTGGCCCTTGAGTTAGAACTCTGAGCTACGAGTCAAGCGACCCCTCTAAAGTCTTCACTAGAAGCTACGAGCTGGGTCTTTCTCTAAAGCCTTGGATTCTCAACCTCCGAGCCCAAGATAGTCCCCCACATTCATATTGAACTACGTTCTGACCTGATCCCTACAAACGGGTACATAGGCAACTAACCTTTGGCACGGTCACACCCTCCAAAACACACCTCAGAGTCTGGAGGGTGCAACTCGGTCTTCGAGATCACAGTTTTGGCCCGGGTGCAATCACTTGGTCCGGCCTTGGATCGAACCGCCCGAGGTATTTAATCGTTGTTCATTTTCGTGCGACAACATTTTGGCTCTAGAAGAAGGGGACTTCCTGACTTATACAGCCCGAAATCCCTTCTACAGCTCGACCCCTTCTTTCTCGACTTGAGAAAGACATGAGTGGTCAAACACACGTTCGTTCTGAGGGCGTGAATAACCCCGAGAACGCAACTGGAGTGAAGAAGTACTTCTTGCGTTCCCGAGCGCAGGGCGATGAGGAGTCTCTCAACGACGAGAGCCACACTCCCTCGCCGCCTCCACCTCATGATAGCCGGGACGACCGCATCCTCGAGATGGAGGAGTAGATCCGCCAACTAAGGGTGGCCAATGCAAGGTACCACCGCCAACTGGTGGGTAAGGCGCCTATGCAAGGCATTCCTCACAAGGAACCCGAAGATCTCATGGACGAGGGACATGACTATGACCCCGACTATGAAGGCTTGGAGATTTCGGTGGACATCAAGACTTCTCTCACCAAAGACGGGGAACTCCCCATAGAGATCGAAGCCGGTCCATCGAATCCACCGCCTAAAATGAAGGCAGTACCGATCTCCTCCCAAGAGGAAACCTTCGACGATCAGCCCATGATCGACTTGGTCAGAAAGGAAATGTCAGGGAAGGTCAAACGACTCGGCGGCTGAGGTGTATGGCTCGAAGCTCACGCCACCATGCCACTGATCCAGACCTTAGGGATCGGCTTACCGCCCAACGGAACAACCGTGGCGAAGACCTATGAGAGAGGTTAAGTGCTCGCAAGGGTCACAACCCTGTAGCCCCAATCAATGGGGACCCTCGCACGACTCAAAGGTCGAATGAAAGGCGCCAGGTGACTCCTCCCGAACAGGGAGTGACCCCCAACACTGGCCTCGACGTCGTCATCATGATTCAAAACCTTCGTAACGAAGTACGTGATCCATGAAGGTGGCTTGGCCGGTGTTATCGGCCCGTGTCGGACCGACGAGGATAAAAGCGTCACTACAACCCACACGACCGGCGTGAGGCCTCGGACGGCCATCGGACGGTAAAACCTTGCCTCGGCCAATGGCCGGCCCAAGGATGACTCGGCCATTGGCCGGCCCAAACCACTGGCCGGCCCAAGGTTGACTCGCCCATTGGCCGGTCCAAACCCTTGGCCGGCCAATGGCCGACCCAAGTTCCCTTGGCCATTGGCCAGCCCAACCCTTCAGCCAGGCAATGGCCGACCCAGTTCACCCGGCCATTGGCCGGCCCAAACGTTCAGCCGGCCAATGGCCGACCCAAGTTCACCCGGCCATTAGCCGGCCCAACCCTTCAGCCGGCCAATGGCCGACTCAAGCTACACTCGGCCATTGGCCGGCCCAAACCTTCAGCCGGCCAATGGCCGACCCAGTTCACCCGGCCATTGGCTGGCCCAAACCTTCAGCAGGCAAATGGCCGACCCAAGCTTCACTCGACAATTGGCCGGCCCGAACCTTCAGCCGACCAATGGCCGACCCAAGCTTCACTCGGCCATTGGCCGGCCCAAACCTTCAGCCGGCCAATGGCCGACCCAAGTTCAGCCGGCCATTGGCTGTCCCGAACCTTCAGCCGGCCAATGGCCGACCCAAAGACTCACTCGGACAAGGGTTTGCCCAAAACACCCCTTGGTCGCCTATAAATATGGAGGTCTATCCTCTCCCGAAAGGTAATCCATTTTTGAGTCCTGAAACGCTGTCGAACTCATACTTCACTCGTTTCACTCATCTTTGGCCTCTCACCCTCTAAAACCTCTATACTCCACCTCAATCCCACTAATGTTGAGTGTCGGAGAGGTAAACGGAGGCACCCCCTCTGTTTTCCCTTCCTAGTTCACGGTTTCCTTATTCTTTTCAGGTATGCCGACGAACTCAAGGACCATTGACATCTAAGGGGAGACTCGAGATATCGAGTCTGACACACTCAAACCAAAGCGAGACCACTTGGTCTGGCCTTGGGTCTAACCGCTTGAGGCTTCTAAATCATTGTCCGAAAACAAGCGACAACATTTTGGCGCTAGAAGCAGGGGACCTCCTGACCTTGGCGACACATTCCCTCTGCTACTCTTTTTCTACCTTCGACGACAAAACTCTCGATAGATGAGTCAATTGTGTGTCACCTCCGAGGCCGACCGAGCGACTAGCTCGAGACACACCTTGGGAAGCTTGGCACGCCGGACTGGGAATCAAGGGCCTCGTGATAACAAGAGCCTACCCCTCAAACCAGCCATCCATGAACCGGCCGGCGACGCCAATGACGCTCTATGTGAAGACACGGCCCGGAGACTCTTTGAACTTGTCGAGCGGCCAGGGGTGAATGGCGCACTCATCGCCGACCTCCTCGGCTACAAAATCGAGGATGACGTCAACCACGACGAGAAAGATCCCAACCATGTGGCGATATAAAAAACCAACGAGACCAACCTCGACCAGGTTATTCGTGAAAGGGAACGCGCATGCACGCCTTCAAGGGGACACCCTCAAGCGATCGCATCAAAGCATCAACCGTCGAGTGAACGCACACATGCGCCCTCGAGGGGACACCCTCGAGAGACCACATCAAGGCATCAAAGATCGCGTAATATCCAGGGACGCTCAATCTCAAGGTCCCGAAAGGGATGCTCCAAGTTCACCGTTTGCATCCAAACCCTCCGTATAGATGACGACATCGATGGTCGCGGCATCCGTCGAGGACGTCGCTTGAATGACATACCCTTGCCAAGGGATATAGGAATGGCCAACGGAGACTTGAGAGACCGCCTAAATTCCCAAAGAGAGAATCATGGGAGCGACTTGAGAGAAAAACTCAACGCCCCACGCGAGATCGCGAGAGAGGTCATCTTGGGGGACCAACCACCCAACGTTGTTAAGCGAGCATCCAACTAGAAGCGTGTCGCCACACCTGTGGCACCTGCCGTCGGTCCCAACTCGCGAAGGAAAAGGCGCAGAAATCGTCAGGTCCCTAATGACATGTTGTCAATGGTGCCCACAAGAAGTGTTGTAATCTTTATTTTGTACATTTGATGTAATAAAGTCTTATGAAGACTCTTGCTTATAATTGCTTATTCATTAATAAAAAGTTGAAACGTTCATTCATTCTTCCGTGTATGTTTGAAGCTTTATGATAAAACATTAGTCTTTAGTCATAAACAACTTACGAAGAGACAAATGTAGATTTGCATGAACAAACTCTTCGTAGTTTGCTTAAAACGATATATTCGCAATCTAAGGGTCAAAGGACTATTGACCTCAGTATGATTGTTAGAAGAATCTATGAGGTCTGGTTATCAGGCATTGAGAGTTGGAGACTCTATAGTTCTTCTAGGTATCTTCCGAAGGTACTGAATTGACCAGTGCACTTCTAGCGACAAGATAAGAACAAACCATTTAACCTCTTATGTCTCGAAGTCACTACGTATGAATTGCATCGTTCTTACCTTAATCCTGAAATGAGACATGCCATTTCACAACTTACATATTCTCATTTGAGAAAGTCAGAGTTCGGACTCACTATGTGATTACGAACAAGGCCTATTGGTGAAGTACTAAGTTGTGAGAATGCCATGAGTAACGTTGTGAAGTTCTCATAGATATGGAATTCATGTACAAGATTGCTGAAATGCAATGTATATCACCTCATGCTTTGTTCCTTGGAGTGTGAATAAATGAAGAACTGGCCAGTGTCAAAATTGAGTCTTGACTCTTTTGGATGAAACAATGTGACTTGTTAGATCCTCGTCAATACATTGTTTCTAACTTATTCACAAGCGACAAAGGAGTTGAGGAAATAACAGCTAGAAGGGTAAAATGGTAATTTTGTAAATCCCGACTAGCTGATGATATTTATGAAGGGTAAACACTGATAATATTCTGTGGATCCACTCATTACAATTAGGTTGA
The DNA here is from genome assembly GCF_054948205.1 of Urtica dioica subsp. dioica. NCBI lineage: Eukaryota > Viridiplantae > Streptophyta > Magnoliopsida > Rosales > Urticaceae > Urtica > Urtica dioica. Next base: position 41,799,018 of record NC_142759.1, on the reverse strand, counting down.
ATTCTTGAGTAGAAAATAAATTCATTTGAACCGAGAGATTTTTAGTGTCAACTCTTTAGTGGAGTCAGTTGACATTAAGCTAAACTTGGAAAAGGTTTGTGAACTTTTGAGTCTAACTATTTTAGCTCAAGCTTTGTTCATTTGGATCCATGAGGTCACTGTCACGAATCACATCGAGTAGGAATAGTTAAACTGGAAGCTAAGTCAAAACAAGAACGAAAATAGTCAAAAGGGTATTTTTGTCTTTTGAGACATAGGATGAAATGAATGTCAATAAATTTTTTGACAAGGTCATTTGATGACTCAATAACACTCGGCCATGACTTGATCATTGGGCCTTGTGGATTAATTTCATTTCATAAGAATTTTATTGAAAATTCTTAATGGGCCTTTTTCATGTTGTCATGAACAAATGAAGAAGCTTCTAGAAGCTCCTTCTAGACACAATATGGACGCCCAACATACCCAAAGAAAGAGTGAATATTTTGTGCATAAATGTATCAAGATACTTGCCAAAAGAAAAAGAGGAAACAAATTTGCATGAGGATGCTTAAGGGAAATTCGGCCAAGGCATGAAGGGAACAAAAGAGGAAACAAATCCAAGGGCTTCTAGAAGCCTATTTGGCCGTGTGTCTCTAAGGGAAGGAGAGCAATATTTGCTCATGAATATGTTATATTCAATGAAAGAGGAAACTACCTTATTGTAGGTAAAACCTCCCCTATAAATAGAGGCCTCATTCCCTTCATTTTATTCATTTCCACATAAGTTAGAGATTGAGAGCCTCTCTCTCTAGACCTTGTGGCCGCCCCTCTCCTCTGTCTCTCTAGTCAATTTCGTTTTATTGTTTTGGCACCTAGGTCCTCATTTGACCTAGAGTTTAGCTCTGCGACTTCAAGACTCGTTCTTAAGTCGTAGTGTTTAAAAGTGCCCACACACTAATTCCTTTTATTTCGAGTGATTTAGTGATAGAAACTTTCGTGGTTGCTCGAGTTGCCGAGGAAAGAAAGAGAGACGTGTTGCGAGGGAGACGAACGTTTCCAACCTTCCGAAGGCTCATCAACGTTCAAGCTTCTAAAGAGGTTAGTAAATTTATTTTGCTCATATTAGTTTTATTTACATGTGCTTGCACTTTGTCTAGGTTAGTAAAAACTGTTTTACTTGAAAAAGAAATTTTTTTAAAATTCCGCCGCTTAACGAAGCGTTAAACTTTTTCTTAAACCCTAGATCAATTCCAACATGACATTCCTTCTTCGATCCCGAAGCAATCCTTCGTCCCTCTCAACACGACGCCCAATCGGATCCTAAGCTTACACAGAGAGAAGCTGGGATCTCCGCCTCCAATGAAGACGGACCCCGCAACGCGGGACAGTAGCAAACAATGCGAATATCACCATGACCACGGACACACGACGGCCGAATGCTACCAGCTTAGGAAGCAAATTGATTCCCTGATCTAGTGCGGGAATCTAAAAGAGTTCGTGGCCTGCGCTAGCAAGGTGACAACCCCGACTGAGCGCCCGACTCGTCAAAGGGAAGAAAACGCCATCGCCGCTACAACAACCCCCGCAACAGACAATGGCTCAAACACCTAGAGCATGAGAATAATGAGACAGTGAGCGTGGTTCATCCACTGGAGAACAAGCCCCCAGCATTGGCGGCCACGACCGACATAGCTTTCGCCATTGAATTCACGCCTTAACTTACCCGACTCTAGGACCGTTTCATTTCAAACATGTAATTTTCTTTTTCCTGAAAAGTCCAAATGTAAAGGCAATCTGTAAAACAACCTTCTCATTGCAATAAAAGTTGTTCAGCCCATTGCCACGAATTATTGTATATCCCATACATGAGAGTTTCCTGGTTTTCGTCTCACAAACACAAGAAACTCGGGGGGCTAACAGGGAGCAATACTCAACGAAACCCCAAAAAACAAAAAACAAAAGTATAACAAAGTATCAAGGGGCCGATGGTTAGGCCGGAGGTCCCAAAGAGAAACAATCTCCACCCACGAGTCGAGTAATAATTCCTCGTGTCGACTCTTCATATGATTCCTCGAGTTGAGGTCACTCCTCGAGTTGAGTTCTGAGTCCACGAGTCGACTGATAAGTCCTCGTGCTGACTCTTTACATGATTCCTCGAGTTGAGTTCCGAGTCCACGAGTCGACTGATAAGTCCTTGTGCCGACTCTACACATGACTCCTCAAGTTGAGGTCACTCCTTGATTTGAGTTCCGAGTCCACGATTCGTCTGATAAGTCCTCCTGCCGACTCTACACATGACTCCTCGAGTTGAGATCACCCCACGAGTTAAGATTCGAGTCCATGAGTCGACTGATAAGTCCTCGTGCTGACTCTTCACATGACTCCTCGAGTTGAGTTTCGAGTCCACGAGTCGGCTGATAAGTCCTCGTACTGACTCTTCACATGACTCCTTGAGTTGAGGTCACTCCTCGAGTTGAGTTCCGAGTCCACGAGTCGACTGATAAGCCCTCGTGCCGACTCTTCACATGACTCCTCGAGTTGAGGTCACTCCTCGAGTTGAGTTCCGAGTCGACGAGTCGACTGATAAGTCCTCTTGCCGACTCTACACATAAATCCTCGAAATGAGTTCACTCCTGGAGTTGAGTTCCGAGTTCACAAGTTGACTGATAAGTCCTCTTTCCGACTCTACACATGACTCCTCGAGTTGAGTTCACTCCCCGAGTTGAGTTACGAGTCCACGAGACGGCCGATAATTCCTCGTGCCGACTCTTCACGTGACTCCTCAAGTTGAGGTCACTCCTGGAGTTGAGTTTCGGGTCCAGGAGTCGACTGATAAGTCCTCGTGCCGACTCTTCACGTGACTCCTCGAGTTGAGTTCATTCCTCGAGTAGAGTTCCGAGTGTTGGAATTGATCTAGGGTTTAAGAAAAAGTTTAACGCTTCGTTAAGCGGCGGAATTTTAAAAATTTTCTTTTTCAAGTAAAAACAGTTTTTACTAACCTAGACAAAGAGCAAGTACATATAAATAAAACTAATATGAGCTTAATAAATTTTCTAACCTCTTTAGAAGCTTGAACTTTGATGAGCCTTCGGAAGGTTGAAAACGTTCGTCTCCCTCGCAGCACATCTCTCTTTCTTTCCTCGGCAACTCGAGCAACCACGAAAGTTTCTATCACTAAATCACTAGAAATAAAAGGAATTAGTGAGTGGGCACTTTTAAACACTACGACTTAAGAACGAGTCTTGAAGTCGCAGAGCTAAACTCTAGGTCAAATGAGGACCTAGGTGCCAAAACAATAAAACGAAATTGACTAGAGAGAGAGAGGAGAGGGGCGGCCAAGTCTAGAGAGAGAAGCTCTCAATCTCTAAAACTTTTTAATGAATCAAATGTGAAGAATAAGGCTCCTATTTATAGGAGAGGTCTTGTTGTCGCACGAAATTGAACAATGATTAAATACCTCGGGCGGTTCGATCCAAGGTCGGACCAAGTGACCGCGCTCGGGCACAAGCTGGGAGCTCGTAGACCGAGCTGTACCCTCCAGACCCTGAGGTGTGTTTTTGGGGGGTGTGACCGTGCCAAAGGTTTGCTGCCTACGTACCCTTTAGTCGGGATCAGGTCAGAACATAGTTCAATTAGCGTGGGGAGGCTATCTTGGGCTCGGAGGCTTTGTGAATCCAAGGCTTTAGAGGGGGAATGGACTCGTAGCTTCTAGTGAAGACTTTAGAGGGGTTGCTTGCCTCGTAGCTCGGAGTTCTAGCTCAAGGGCCAAGAAGCAGGAGAGCAGTATGTACTGCAGAGGCTCGGGTCGCAGAAGAAGAGCGCGCTCCCTCTCGTGGAGGGGGGTCCTTGACTTTCTGAGCCGAGGGAGGAGGATTGCGCGCCCTTGGAATGTCACAAGAGCAAGAAAGAATTCTCGAAAGAAGAGAAATGTTCTAAGAAGGAATTGTGTAAGATTCGGATTGTCGATCTCTCCCCCTCCCCAAAAAGGGGGGGGGGGTATTTATAGTGTTGGAGGGAGGCCTTGGGCCGACCCCTTGAGGCCTACCGGGTTGCCGGGAGTGGGGCGCGCGAGGCTTCATGCCCAAGAGGGCGCGGGGCGCGTGGGACATGTTGCCCGGACGGGCGCGAGGCGCGCCGGGCGCGGGACATGGTCGGGCGTGGGGTGCCCGGCAGTAGGCGTGCCCTGCCGAGGTGGCAAGGATGCTCGGCCGAGGTGGCCGTGGTGGCGAAGAGGCTCGGCCGATATGGCCGAGGTGGCAAAGGTGTTCGGCTGAGGCGGCCGAGGTGGCCAGGATGCTCAGTCAAAGTGCGCGCGGGCCTGGATGCCGGGGCGCATGGGAGTGCGCGCACGGGCCGGGAGGCATATCTCTCTCTCCCCTTTTTTTTGTTGGCCGGGCCCCTGGGGGTCGGACCGGGCCGGACGGGCAGCAGGGGCCGCGCGCGGCCTGGCGCTTGGGATTGGCGCGCGCGCGAGGCCGGCTTGCGGGCCAGGCCTTGTGTCGCGCGCGCAGCAGGGGGGGTGGGGAAGGAGCAGGGTTTGCTCCTTCCTCTCCTATAAATAGGAGAGCTCCCACCCTTTCTGTTCACACCTGGCAGCTTCTTGGGAAATTGGAAAATTCCTTTGAATTTGAAATTTCCCTTTGGGCCGCCGACTTTTTTATTGTTTTTTATGGGGAGCGAGCTTATTGCCCACGTTGATGATCCAGAGGCCGACTCTTGCGGCCCTCTCCCAAATTTTGGGGGGGCGGCCGAGGGTCCCTTTGTGGAACTCGACGAGGTCCCCATATTTGTCGAGGAAGACCTCAGTGCGGCCGACGAATGGCTCGCGGAGCTGGGGACTGACGCCGCGGCGATAGCCGAGCTGGCGGGGCCCGGGAGTGGCCCTCCTACCAGGTGCGGCCCCGAAGGGGAGAACGAAGGGTCCAAGGACTTGCGTTCGTCACGGCTGGTGATCAACCTCGTCTCCCGCGAGGCGTCCTTTGACCCCCCCTCGCTCAAGCAGCTAGGTGAAGCGATGGCGAGCGCCGGGCTCCTCCGGGCGTCTGACTTAGATGCCTTGGGTACCGGGCTTTCGATAGTGCCGTCCGAGTCTTTTTTGGATGAGATTTATTCCGATGATCCCCTAGGGTCAGGTTCGGAAGACCCTGAAGAGGATTTGGGGACTCCTCCCGCGAAGGGGAAGGAGAAACGTGATGGCAAAGTGCTGGCGATGGCTTGTTCAGCTTCTGAGTCCGCGGAGGCCTCGGGCTATACCTATGCCAGGTCTTTGGAGAGGACCCGCATGTACGGAGTAGGCGACTCTATTGCCCCCGTCGGCTTAGACTGCAAGGGGGTCGATGCTGCAAGCACGCTCACTTCCCGAGTCTTCAGCACGCTCTGGGAGACGTATAACATCCCTCCCTCAGTGGGGCTGCTCAGACCTGCCCCCGAGGACAGGCCCTCTCGTCCAAGGGATGGGTATGCGGTCGTGGCGATCGGGAGTCTCGCCTGCGGGCTGCGCCTTCCGTTTCCGGCGATCGTCCAGCAGATTCTGATCCGGCTAGGGGTTCATGCGTGCCAGATGAGCCCGGCGTTCTATCGCCTGTTGGCTACGTGCTTTATGGAGTGGCACTGCCAGACACAGCGTGCCATGACCGTGGACGACTTCCGTAATTTGGTTGCCGTCTTACCGGCGCCGGGGCAGCCAGGGTTTCATATGGCCCGTGCCCGGGGCAATGTGAGGTTGTTTGAGGATAGTGATCCGCCTAGCCGTCGGGCGTGGGTGTGGGTTACCTCGGACGCCTTTGGCGGGGCACCCCTTCGCTTTGGTCGTCTGGCCGATTTTTCAGCGGATGAGGGGGCAGCGGAGCTCCCCTTCGTGAGAGAGATATCGTGGATGTCGGAAGCCCGCAAGGCTGGCGAGCGGTTCCATTTCCCTGAGTTGATGGCGCTCACTGGGTGGTTCCCGCCCTTTGCTCCAGGCGAGCAGGCCCCCGAGTCCCGTGGTTCAGCCAGCTGCTCCTGCTTCTCGAGGTAACTTTTACGGCTTTGTAAAAATTTTCTGTTCGGCAGGAACTTGACTTTCGTTGGTTTGCCTTGCGTAGCTGCGAAGAGGCGAGCTAGGAGGTTGGCTCTCGCTTCTCGGGACCCCGCGTCGATGGCGGAGATTCGCTCTAGGGTCGCTGACCGTAAGGCGAGGGGAGAGCGCGTCGAGACCGCTGGTGCGGTCGAACCAGAGCCTCGTGCCTCTTTGAAGAGGGCTTCGACAGCGGCGCCCCCCGATGAGCGTTCCGAACCCAAGAGGGCGAACTCGGCGGTGGAGCTATAGGCGATAGAGGCTCGAGGGGATTGCTTCCTTCATCTCTAGGGATCCCCACTATCCTGGTGGAAGGGCGTGGTGTCGAAGAGCGACATCGCCTTCTTTTAGGCGGGGGTTACTGACGCTCAGAGGGTCAGTATTTTTGGATCATTTGTCGAAAGCGTAGGTTTTATTTTTAACCTTTGCTTTTTGTCGTCGCAGGCGTATGCGAGGGCCGTGCGAAGTGACAGGATTCTGCACGACTTCATCCGGCGCTTGGGGGCATCCCAGGACGAGCTCGCTCGGACGAAGGTTAGGCTGGCTCAGATCGAGCGAGGTTCGCACCCGGGGGCGGAGACCGAGATGCTTCGAGGCCAGCTTCGCGAAGCTAAGGTGGAACTCCAAATTGCACGGGATCAGCGCGATGGAGCCCAACTGTCGGTGGCCAAGATGGCAGGGGAGCTGACCGAAGAAAGGCGAGGTAGCGAGGTGGCGACCCGATCAGCGGAGATTTTTCGCACTGAGGTTACCGACCTTCGGAGGCAACTAGATGCTCGATCCGATGCCTTGGAGACGTTGCACTGCCAGCTCACTTCGAGCGACTCGGCGCGTGTTCAGGCGGAGCGCGAGCGCGACTCTCTGGTGGTGGAGAACGCTCGTCTCTCATCCCGGCTTGCTGAAGCGGAGCGAAAAGCGTCCGACTTGCAGGATGACTACGACATAGGGGTCGAGGACGCTTGTCGTGCCGCAGCGGTGGAATGTCGGAAAGCGACCGCGACCGAGAACGAGGCCCGGGGGGTCACTTTCGACTTCCTCGACACCTTGTTTCCCCTGCTGGATGAGGGTGCTCCTTGAGCCGTGTGGCTTCTTTTTTAACCCGCATGTTTAGCGCTTTGCTTTCTTTTCCTTTCCCCAGGATTCCATTTATTTTTTCATGCACTTTTTATTCAGCACGTGTTCATTGGATTCGGAGCCGTGGCTCTCCTTATTTATGAGATATTTTTTGTTGCTTTCATGTTGAATGCTATCTCATTTTTCGAGCAATTTTTACTCGCATGTGCCTTCTTTGTGGGCTATCGTGGCCCAGTGACTTCGCTTCGTGCCTTTTGGCGATCGAAGAGGTCGTACCGGGTAGTCCCCGGGGGCTTTGCATCCGTGCCATTGGCGACCGGACGTGTAAGTCACGCCGGGCTGGGCCGGCGTCTCTTGAGTTCGCGCTCTGGAGCAAGCGAACTCTCATGTGTTGCGCCGGGCTGGGCCGGCGTCTTTGAGCTCGTGCTGTCAAGCGGCCAAGCTTATGTGTTGTGCCGGGTTAGGCCGGCATCTTTGAGCCCGTGCTGTTGAGCGACCGAGCTTGCCGGATTAGGCCGGCGTTTTCGAACTCGTGCTGTTGAGCGACCGAGCTCGAATGTGTTGTGCCGGGCTGGGCCGGCGTCTTTGAGCTCGTGCTGTTGAGCGACCGAGCTTGAACATGTTGCGTCGGGCTGGGCCGGCGTCTTTGAGCTCGTGCTGTTGAGCGACCAAGCTCGAATGTGTTGCGTCGGGCTGGGCCACGTCTTTGAGCTCGTGCTGTTGAGCGACCGAGCTCGAATATGTTGCGCCGGGCTGGGCCGGCGTCTTTGAGCTCGTGCTGTTGAGCGACCGAGCTCGAATGTGTTGCGCCGGGCTGGGCCGACGTCTTTAAGCTCGTGCTGTTGAGCGACCGTGCCTATGTGTTGCACTGGGCTGGGCCGGCGTCTTTGAGCTCGCTTGCCCTGGAGCAAGTGAACGTGGGTGCGTCGGGTTAGGCCGACGTCTTTTTGTGCCCGCTTGCCTTGAAGCAAGCGGACGCGGGTTGCGCTGGGTTATGCCGGCGTCTTGTGGGCTCGCTTGCTCTGGAGCAAGCGAACGCGGGTGCGTCGGGTTAGGGCGACGACTTTTTGGGCCTGCTTGCCCTGGAGCAAGCGGACACGGGTTGCGCCGGGTTATGCCGGCGTCTTGTGGGCTCTCTTGCTCTGGAGCAAGCGAACGCGGGTGCGTCGGGTTAGGCCGAAGTCTTATTGGGCCCGCTTGCCCTGGAGCAAGTGGACGCGGGTTACGCCGGGTTATGCCGGCATCTTGTTGGCTCGCTTACTCAAACCCCGTTGCGCCGGGTTAGGCCGGCGTCTTTGTTGTTCGTGCCCTGTGGTCAGCGAACATTTATTTGGCTCAAATTTGGCCTTTTTAGGGTTTGAGGCAGCGCCTTTACGCATCTTACATGTGTCCCGGGAGACGTCTTTCACCTGCGCCTTTACGCGTCTTACGGCACGCCGGGAAGGCCGACGTTTTACCCGAACCCGTATGCACGAAAGGCCGTCAGGGTCCGAGCTTCCTAAGTCTTTTTCCCCGTAGGGGACTTTAGGCCTGGGGTAGAAGTGTTCGTGCTGTTGAGCGACCGAACCTCATGTGTTGCGCCAGGCTGGACCGGCGTCTTCGAGCTCGTGCTGTTGAGCGACTGAACTTATGTGTTGCGCCGGGTTATGTCGGCGTCTTTGAGCTCGTGCTGTTGGGCGACCGAGCTTATGTGTTGCGCCGGGTTAGGCCGGCGTCTTTTCTCGGACCCGTATGCTTGATAAGCCGTAGGGGTTCGAGCTTCCCAAGCCTCTGTATCCCATGAGTGGGGGGCTTCAAGGTTTTTCTTCCTCTCTTTTTTGTTGAAAAGTCGGCACGAGAAGTATCAGTCGACTCGTAGACTCGGAGCTCGACTCAAGGAGACGCGTAGATTCGGTGTGGGGAGTACCAGTCGACTCACGGGCTCGGAGCTCGTCTCGAGGTGCGAGCTCGACTCGAGGAGACGAACTGGACTCAAGGAGCAAGCTCGACTTGAGGAGCGAGCTCGACTCGAGGAGCGAACTGGGCTCGAGGAGCGAGCTCGACTCGAGGAGCGAGCTTGACTCGAGGAGCGAATTGGATTCGAGAAGCGAGCTCGACTCGAGGAGCGAGCTCGACTCCCGGAGATGCGTAGGTTTGGCGCGATGAGTGTCAGTCGGCTTTGCGGACTCGGAGCTCATCTCGAGGAGCGAACTCGACTCGAGGAGCGAACTGGACTCAAGGAGCGAGCTCGACTTGAAGAGCGAGCTCGACTCGAGGAGCGAACTGGGCTCGAGGAGCGAGCTCGACTCGATGCCGGCCTTGTTGAGATTGCTCTGGTGAGCGACCGAGCTCGCCGAGTTAGGTCGACCTAAGTCTCATCCCAGAAGTGGGGAGCTTAAGGTTTTTACTTTTTTTATATTTATTATATATTTTTTTTCTTTTTTGGCCGTGAATTCTTGAGTGTATGTCGCAGGACCCATTAGCCCCCCAAGTTTTTAGTTTACAAGCCGTGCCGTGATGACTAAAAACTTTTTTAATAAAGTGGGTAAAAAAGACCGCAAACTTTATTTTTTATTGATTTTTGCTAACGGGGAACATCCTTGAATAGTGGCACATAGGCCTTTATTGAATAAGGGAAATCAGAGCAATAATGAGGGGACTTGATCACTGGTGGTACTGCCTCAAGTGTTCGGCGTTGCACGGGTGCCGGATTGGAGTTCCGTCCGTGTGTTCGATGTAGTAGGTCCCGTCGTGTATGACTTGTCGGACTCTATACGGTCCTTCCCAATTTGGGCCTAGAACTCCGGCGCCTTGCACTTGGGTGTTCTGGAACACGCGTCTGAGTACAAGGCTGCCGACGGAGAAGATCCGCCTTTTGACTTTGGCGTTGTAGTATCTCTCGACCTTTCGCTTTTGTGCAGCGAGTCTGGTGAGAGCCTCGGATCTTTTCTCGTCGATTAGATCCAGTTCGAGGCGCATGGCTTCATCATTTTCTTTTTCGTCGAAAGTGTCAACCCGATAGGTGGGGACTTCCATTTCCACGGGGACCACCGCCTCAACCCCAAAAGCTAGGGAGAAGGGGGTCTCTCCGGTGGCGTTTCGAACGGTCGTTCGATAGGCCCATAGGATGAAAGGCAGTTCTTCAGCCCAGCCGCCTTTTTTGGCTTCGAGCTTTTTCTTGAGGTTGCTCTTAATCGTCTTGTTGACGGCTTCCACTTGGCCATTAGCCTGTGGATGTCGCGGGGATGAGAATGTCTTGCTTATCCCTAGTTGGGCGCAGATCTCTCTAACCCTCGCGTTGTCGAACTGCCCGCCGTTATCGGTCACGATTGACGCGGGGATGCCGTGGCTGCATATTATGGACTTCCAGATGAAGTTCGTAGTGTTGGCCTCGGTGATCCTGGCCAAAGGCTCGGCTTCGACCCACTTAGTGAAGTAGTCGATAGCGACGATGGCGTATTCGTATTGCCTCGGGGCTTTGGGAAGCTTGCCGATAATGTTTACGCCCCATTTTGCGAAGGGGCGTGGAACAACGATGCTACTTAGGGGAGATGGCGGCTGTCGTGGAACGTTGGAGAAACGTTGACACTTGTCGCTCTTTCTCGCCCAGTCGTAGGCGTCTTTTTTCATCGTTGGCCAGAAATAGCCTTGTCGAAGCGCTTTGAGCGCGAGGGACCTCCCAGCGGCGTGGTTCCCGCAGAGGCCTTCGTGGATCTCGCGGAGGACTTTAGTCGAGTCGACGCTGTTGAGACATCGGAGCAGCGGGGTTGAATATCCGCGCTTGTATAAGGCTTCGCCTCTCAACACGTATTTGGATGCGAGGGCTTTTAGCCTTTCGGCTTCTTTGCGGTCTTCGGGAAGTACCCCTCTTCGCAAGAAGTCCGTAAGCGGGGTCATCCAAGTTGGATGAGCGGCGCTCTCAATCGTTCCCACCTCGTCACATGAGACGGATGGTCGCGAGAAAGACTCGATTGGGATGGTTCCCAACCCGTCATCGGTGATATCGGATCCGAGGCGAGCTAAGGCATTAGCCTCGGAGTTCTCTTCTCGTGGGATCTGGATGATCTCGAACCAGGAGAAGACATCTAGCTTGGCATTTGTCTTTGCCAAGTAGGCGATCATGTTAGGTTCTTTGGCAACGTAGTCGCCTTTAACCTGATTTACGATTAACTGCGAGTCACAGTGTATTCGTAAATTCTGTACGTTGAGCTTTTGAGCGAGCTATAGCCCTACGATGAGGGCTTCATACTCGACCTCATTGTTTGAGGCCTGGAATCTGTAGTGGATGGCGTAGCGTAACTTTTCCCGGTCGGGATTTGTCAAAATCACGCCGGCGCCTGCTCCTTGGGCATGAGATGCTCCCTCTACGTGTAGTTCCCAGACGGGACCCGTTGGGTCGACCTTTCTCTTTCGAGCCGACAAGTCGTCGGTCGAGCCGTCTTCTGCTCTTCCCGTGTCGGGAGTGTAGGAGAATTCTGCCACGAAATCAGCTAAGGCTTGAGCCTTTATTGCCGGCCTCGGATGAAACTCAATCCCGTACTCGCTCAATTCTTGGGACCAGACCGCCATGGGAGTCGATGTTCCCTTTTGAAGAGCCTTACCAATTGGATGTCCGGTTCGGACAACGATTGGGTGAGCCTGGAACTAGGGGCGTAGTTTTTTGGCGGCTACGAGGAGAGCGAGAGAGAGCTTCTCTATCTTTGTATAACGCGTTTCGGCGTCAAGTAGGGCTTTGCTTATGTAGAAGATGGGCCATTGAGCCCTATCTTCTTCACGGATCAGCACAATGCTCACAGCTCGTTCGGAGACGGCGAGGTAAACGTAGAGCGTCTCGCCTTCTTTCGGTTTGGAGAGCAACGGAGGTGTCCCGAAGTAGGCCTTCATTTCTTGGAAGGCCTTCTCGCACCCGTCCGTCCATTCAATGCCGTCCGTCTTCTGTATTGCTTTGAAGAACGGTTGACACTTGTCGGTTTCTTAGGCCACAAAACGCGATAGGGCGGCAATCCGACCGGTCAGACATTGGACTTCCTTGACACGTCGCGGAGACTTCATGTCAAGGAGTGCCTTGATTTTCTCGGGGTTCGCTTCGATACCTCGACGACTGACTATGTAGCCTAGGAACTTCCCGGACTCGACCCCGAACACACATTTGTTGGGGTTGAGCTTCATTTTGTACCGGCGGAGGATTAAGAACATCTCCCTCAGGTTGTCTACGTGGTTGGTAGCCAGTAGGCTTTTAACGAGCATCTCGTACACGTACACTTCTATGGTCTTGCCGATTAGGTCGGTCCGATTAGGTCGGTAAAGATTTGGTTTACCAATCGTTGGTAAGTAGCTCCTGCATTCTTAAGGCCGAAAGGCATGACCTTGTACCAGTAGAGGCCGCGATCAGTGACAAAGGTTGTCTTGATCTGATCGGGCTCGTGCATTCGTATCTGGTTATAGCCCAAGTAGGCGTCCATGAAACTTAGGAGTTCATGTCCTGCCGCGGCGTCGACCAGTTGTTCGATGTGTGGGAGTGGAAAGCAATCCTTCGGCCACGCTTTGTTAAGATCTTTGTAATCTATGCAAATGTGCCACTTCCCGTTGGGCTTTTTGACCATGACCACATTGGCCACCCACTTTGGGTACTTGGCTTCTCGGATGAAACCAGCGGAGAGAAGTTTTTCGACTTCCTTGTTTATCGCTAGGTATTGTTCGGGGTTGAACGCACGTCTAGCTTGTACCTTTTCCGCGATAGCTTTATCGTCATTCAATCGGTGCACAATCACATCGGGGTCTATGCCAGGCATGTCTGCATGTGTCCATGCAAAGATATCCTTAAACTCCCGAAGGAAGGACGCGAGTTGAGTTTTGATGGCGAGAGGGAGTTGTGCACCGATCTTTACTACCTGGTCAGGTTTAGCTTCGTCGAGAACGATCGAAGTGAGATCATCGGGGGTGTCAACTTTCAACCTCTCGATATCGTCGCGGGGGTCTAATATCCCGAGTTGCCGTGCGTCTTTTTGAACACACGGGTAGTCGTCTTCTAGTTGGTAGATCGTGTTAACCCTTTTTTCAGCGGGCTTGCCGTCCACGCCTTGGATGTAGCATATCCTCGCCTGGGTTTGATCACCGGCCATGACGCCAATTCCCTCTTCGGTGGGGAATTTCACTAGTAGGTGATAAGTGGACGTGATAGCCCTTAGTCTGTTCAACGTGGGTCGCCCAATGATAACATTGTAGGACGACTCCTGGTCGACCACAAGAAAGGGGACCATGTGAACGACTTCGATGCCTCCGGTAGTTCCGAAGGTGACTTGTATATCAATGATTCCTTCAGTCATGACCTTTTCTCCCGTGAACCCAAACAGGGGTGTCTGAGTTGGGATAGGGCGGAGCCCCCCGAGCTTCATGCACTCGAGGGTGGTCTTAAAGATTATATCGGCCGCGCTGCCGTTATCAATAAGAACTCTTTTTACCAAGTTGTTGGCCACCTGGGCCTTAAGGACTATAGCCTCATTGTGCGGGTGCACAACTCGCTTGGCCTCTTCATTGGTGAATTGTATCGTCTCGTGAGGTACGGATGGAGGTTCCTCGTAGGTGAGGTTAACTTGCCCGGCAAGGCCTTCTTGAGAGGCAGCCCTGAGGAGCCTTTTCCTTTGCCGGGCCGAGTCCCCGTCTTGCAGACCACCTAGTATGGTAGTGACGACGTGGAGCTGCGCATCAGCCGTAGCTGCAACCGCTGTGCGGTCGGTGTTAGCGTTGGCCCATCCACCTTTCTCAGACTGCAGCCTGTCGTTGGCAGGGCCTGCCGCTCCTACCAAGCGAAGGACGAACTCTTTGAGCTCTCCCTTCTGGATTAACATCTCAATTTGTTTCCTAAGATGGAAGCATTGAGCAGTCGTGTGACCGTAATCCCGGTGGAACTCACAATAGCGGGACCGGTCGCGAGATGCGGGGCCGCCTTTCATTGGAGTCGGAGCGGTGAATTTGTCACGCGCCACGGCGTAGATTTGTTCTACCGGGGCATTCAAGGGAGTGTAACCCGAGTAGTCTCTAAAATTGCTCGCAAGGCGCGGCTTTCAAGACGTAGGGGGCCGGCTATCGGTAGCTTGACCGCCCTTGTTCACCCTTTTGCGGGGGTTACTCGGCTCGTTGCCGGACTCATCTCGACGGCGGGAGCTTTGGTGGCCGCTCCTGCGGCCGTCGAGGTAATCTTCTACCCCCATAAAGGTTTTGGCTCGGTTCATTAACTCGGCCATCGTAGAAGGGACTCTGCCGACGACGGACTTTAGGAAGACTCCGGTGCGCAAGCCCTCGATGATGGCTGTAATTGCGTCACTTTCGGCAAAGCGGTCGACCTTGTTCGATTCCGCGGTGAATCGAGTGAGATACTGTCTCAAGGACTCGTTATTCTCTTGCCTGATTGACCATAAGTACATCTTGGTCTTCTTTTGGACCATGGATGTAGCAAATCGTGCCAGGAACATGTCCTTCAGGTCTTTGAACGATTGGACGCTCCCTGGTCTTAAATTCTTAAACCACTCGAAACTGGGTCCGGTGAGGGTAAGACTAAAAGCTTGGCATAGAGCCCCAGGTGAAATGCCCTGCATCGTCATCCAAGTCTCGTAATGTTTGATGTGATACGTGGGATCAGTTTTCCCATTGTAGAGAGGGAGATTTGGGAGTTTGAAATTTCCCGTGCACACCTCAGCAAGGATTTGGGCAGTGAAGGGAGAGGAATGTTCTTCTATGACCCCGTATGTATCACCGGCCAAGCCGCCCTTGTTGGAACCGATCTAGGGTTTAAGAAAATAATTAACGCTTCGGTAAGCGGCGGAATTTTAAAAAATTTATTTTACAAGTAAAAACAGTTTTTACTAACCTAGACAAAGAGCAAGTACATGTAATTAATAACTATTATGAGTTTAGAAGTTTACTAACCTTTCTTGAAGCTTGAACGTTGATGAGCCTTCGGAAGGTTGATAACGTTCGTCTCCCCTCGCAGCACGTCTCTCTTTCTTTCCTCGGCACCTCGAGCAACCACGAAAGTTTCTATCACTAAATCACTCGAAATAAAGGAATTAGTGAGTGGGCACTTTTAAACACTACGACTTAAGAACGAGTCTTGAAGTCGCAGAGCTAAACACTAGGTCGAATGAGGACCTAGGTGCCAAAACAAAAAATCGAAAATAAACTAGAGAGAGAGAGAGGAGTTCGGCCAAAGTTCTAGAGAGAGAGTCTCTCAAATCTCTTAAACTTGGATGAATGAAAAGTGAGGAATGGGGATCCTATTTATAGGAGAGGTTTTACCTTCAATAAGGTAGTTTCCTCTTCTATAGAATATCACATATTCATGAGCAAAAATCCCTTATTTCCCATTCCATTTTGGGCGCCCAAGGCAGCCTCCTAGAGGCTTGGATTTGTTTCCTTTTTTGTTCCTTGGCTTGCCTTTTTCTCACTTGGCCGATTACCCTAATGCATACACATGCAAATTTGTTTCCTCTTTTTCTTTTGGCAAGTATCTTGATACATTTATGCACAAAATATTCTCTCTTTCCTCTTGGGTGGTGGGCGCCTATTCTAATACTAGAAAGACCTTCTAGAAGCTTTTCCACTTGTTCATGACAACATGAAAAAGGCCCATTAAGAATTTTCAATAAAATTCTTATGAAATGAAATTAATCCACAAGGCCCAATAAATCTTATTTTGGCCGAGTGATGCATGTCATCAAATGACCTTGTCAAAAAAATTTATTGACATCCATTTCATCCTTATGTCTCAAAAGACAAAAATACCCTTTCGACAATTTTCGTTCTTGTTTTGACTTAGCTTCCAGTTTAACTATTCCTATCGATGTGATTCGTGACAGTGACCTCATGGACCCAAATGAACAAAGCTTGAGCTAAACACTTGGACTCAAAAGTTCACAAACCTTTTCCAAGTTTAGCTTAATGCCAACTGACTCCACTAAAGAGCTAACACTGAAAATCTCTCGGTTCAAATGAATTTATTTTCTACTCAAGAATTCACCTAATTATAATGAGCGGATCCACTGAATATTATCCATGCTACCCTTCATGAATGTCATCAGCTAGTCGGGATTTACTTAATTACCATTTTACCCTTCTAGCTGTTATTTCCTCAACTCCTTTGTCGCTTGTGAATAAGTTAGAAACAATGTATTGGCGAGGAGCTAACAAGTCACATTGTTTCATCCAAAAGAGTCAGGACTCAATTTGGATACTGGCCAGTTCATTTATTCACACTCCAAGGAACAAAGCATGAGGTGACATACATTGCATTTCAGCAATCTTGTACATGAATTCCATATCTATGAGAACTTCACAAAGTCACTCATGACATTCTCACAACTTAGTACTTTACCAATAGGCCCTGTTCGGAATCACATAGTGAGTCCGAACTCTGACTTTCTCAAATGAGAATACTAAGGTGTGAAATGGCATGTCTCATTTCAGGATTAAGGTAAGCATGATGCAATTCATACATAGTGACTTCGAGACATAAGAGGTTAAATGGTTTGTTCTTATCTTGTCTCTAGAAGTGCACTGGTCAATTCAGTACCTTCGGAAGATACCTAGAAGAACTATAGAGTCTCCAATTCTCAATGCCTCATAACCAGACATCATAGATTCTTCTAACAATCGTACTGAGGTCAATAGTCCTTTGACTCTAAGATTGCGAATATATTGTTTTAAGCAAACTATCAAGAGTTTGTTCATGCAAATCTACATTTGTCTCTTCGTAAGTTGTTAAGTTTGTTTATGGACTAAAAGACTAAGGCTTTATCATAAAGCTTCAAACAAACAAAGAAAGAATGAATGAACGTTTCAACTTTATTATTGAATTAATAGGAAATTATAAGCAAGAGTCTTCATGAGACTTTATTACATCAAATGTACAAAATAAAGACTACAACTATGTTGTCAATGGTGCCCACAAGAAGAGTAGTAGTGTCTATTTGTGTACATTTGATGTAATCCGAGGTGCGCGGCTGTCTGAAACTCCAGTTTTTTAGAAATCCGGATTTTCAAACCCCACTACCATGAGTTATAGAACTCTAATGAGAAAACTTTCTTGAGCAAAAATGTTTTTCATATGATTATAAACATGATGTGTAAGATTAAAATGTTTTGATTTTTGAAAGTTTAATTGAAATTGAATTTTTACAAAACTAGTTTGAATTTTGAAAAACCGTTTTCACTTTCAAACTTGAAAATATTTTGTCATCCAAATCAAATAAGTTTTCAAAATGTTTTCAAAACTATATCTATATCACATATGTTCAAAATCTATATGCTCTTGAAAATTTGAGTGGGAGGTCTCCTTGTAGACAAGCCGAAAAATAAAAGGATGTGTAATCTCAAACTTTCAAGTGTTCGAGTGAGTTGAAGTTCACACTTCCCTCACGCACTTTTCCGAAATAGAAAATAGGAAAAGATCGAGTTTGTACCTTGTTCCTTTATGCACTAATACTGCTCTGAACATGTCGATCTAGGATTCTCTTCTAGTTGTCCGCTATGTCGCTCTCTAACTAGGAAATTTGTTTCCGAACTTAAAAGAGTCGATGAACCAACTCCAAAAACTAAGTGGGAGGGTTATACTTGTTGTTTGTAACCCACGATCCCCAACACTAATGAAAGATGCAATAATGTGGGACTAAGAGCCGCTCTTGCGACCCTCACTTAAATGTGAGTACTCCAAGGCGTTATTGCTTCGATCATTGCTCAATGAGCTACATCCGAGAGTGATGCAATGATGGCAAGGCCTCCCCTTGGGGGATTGTTTTTCAAAGCTGATCTTTTGGACTAAATGGTTGGTTGAACACTTAGGCTCAATCCCTAGTATCCTCCCTTGAGGCTCTGCGAAAGGATGTGAGTGATCAAACCAATTTACAAGGTGGCTAGTCAAAATAGATGTATTGACATCTTGGCTTAGCATTAATGATGTGTCATTTACTTATAAATGGAGATTTTTTGCGGCCTTCTCATGAGGGAGTAAATTATCGTTTGGTTTATAACACCTTTGGATTTTACAAAAGTCTTAATAAAACTTAAATCCTAAACCAAAGACTAATCATAAACTTGTTTCAACTTATATAGGCAATATGTCTCTAAACCATCTCTCAATCTTTCTTTCCTCGATCAAACTCGAAAACGAAAACTACGTAGATTCGAAACGTAACCTCGACATAATACCTACCGTTAACAAGCACAAATGGGTACTCACCACCCCGTGTCATCCTCTGACGAATGATGATTCAATTCAAGAGGACAATGACGCCTTAGCGGCCTGGCTTCGATCCGATGAGATTGTGAGGTGCTATATCTTGGCATCTATGAACAATATGCTGAAAGAGCAACATCGTGACATCGAGACTGCCGCTGACATGCTCTACAATCTCCTTGAGATGTTTGGAGGGCAAAGGCGTCAAACAAGGCTACAAGCAGTCCGACAGTTTATGAACTGTCGCATGAAGGCTAGGACTCCTGTTAGGGACCATATGATGCTGATCATTGGTTACCTAAATGAAATGGAAATCCTAGGATCTGAGATTGATGGGAAGAATATCATAGATATGATCTTAGAAACTCTCCCCGCATCTCTTGATACCTCCAAGCTGAACTACTCCATTACAAAGCTAAAGTACAATGTTACCGAGCTTATGAAGGAGCTTCACACTGCTGTAGGTCTCCATAAGAGAAAGAGGAATCAATGAGAGGCACATGCTACTGAGCAAAAAGCCTCCGCCTCTGGAACTAAGAAGAGACCTCACAAGGCCGATAAAACGAACTATCCTGCCTATCTCAAAGCAAAGGAACATAGTATTGTACTAGTTACCGAAGCATGCTTAGTAGCTGATAATGTATCAACGTGGATTCTTGACTTCGCTGCTACTAACCATATTTGTTGTTCCCTGAATGGTTTCAAGAAAACCAAAAGCTTAGAGGAAGGCGAGTTCTGTTTCAAATGGGGTGATGGGAGCCTGGTGTCTGCAAAGGCTGTGGGATCCGTGACGCTGTCTTTTGAAGACCGCACTTTAAACATGAATAATGTTTATTTTGTTCCTACCTTTGGGATCCGTTGCTCGTCTTCGTGAGCAAGATTATTGTTTAAAGTTCATTAAGAATGGAATTCGTATTTCGTTTCCTGATAATTCTTTTGTCACTGATGCATGTATAAAGAATGCTCTTTTCTACATCTATCCCACTCAACCTTCTCTTTTAGACACCAAAATAGATAATGATCTAATTAGGGAACCAAAGAGGATGAAAAATTTCTGAATCCTCCGATCTAACAAAATCAACATACCTCTGGCACTTGAGACTTGGTCATATCAGTCCAGAAAGGATTAGGAGACTTGTGAGGGATGGTCCACTCCAGGCCTCTGCAATAGGTTCACTACCTACTTGTGAATCCTGCATAGAAGGAAAAATGACTAAGCGACCTTTCTCCGATAAGGGTCGAAGAGCCACTGAGTTGCTGGAACTAATACATTCTGATGTATGTGGTCCGCTCAACCAACAGGCACATGGAGGATACGAATACTTCGTTACCTTCACTGATGATTACTCAAGATATGGGTTTGTCTATTTGTTTAAACACAAATCCGAGACCTTTAACGTATTTAAGGTCTTTAGGGCTTTAGTGGAAAAGCAAACTGGCAAAGTGATCAAAACCCTTCGATCTGATCGAGGTGGTGAGTATATGTCTGGAGAGTTCGATGACTTTCTTAAAGAAGAAGGTATCGCTTCTCAGCTTACCGCACCTGGCACACCTCAACAAAACGGAGTGTCAGAGAGAAGAAACCGAACTCTTATGGAGATGGTTAGATCAATGATGAGTTACTCATCACTCCCGCTTTCCTCTTGCGGATATGCCCTCGAAACAGCCGCCTACATTCTGAACAAAGTTCCGTCTAAAACGGTTCCTGGTACTCCTTATGAGAGATGGACTGGCCGCAAAGTGAATCTTGGCCGCATCCGAATTTGGGGTTGCCCTGCACACGTGCTGAGGCAAAAGACTAGCAAGTTGGCTAGTAGGTCAGAATTGTGCCTGTTTGTAGGATATCCGAAGGAAACCAAAGGTTTTACTTTCTAAAGTCCCGAGGACGATAAGACTTTCGTTAGCACGAATGCTCGTTTCCTTGAGGAGGACTTTATGAAGGATGCGAAACCTAGAAGCAAAATTGTGCTTGAAGAAAAGTTGGGTGAGGAGGCTTCTACCTCATCTGTAAGAACTGTTCTTACCCCAACTGAAACACAACCTAACTCATCAGAATCTCGTCAAGTAGTACTTCGACGTAGTGGGAGGGCTACTCAAAAGCCTGACAGGTACATGTCTTATGGAGACTCTCTTGTAGCCGTCTCCGACATGGATGACCCTGTTTCCTATAGCCAAGCGATGGCTTGTTCTGAATCAAACCTTTGGCTTGACGCCATGAAAGTTGAAATGCACTCGATGTATGTCAACAAAGTCTGGAAACTTGTAGACCTTCCTGAAGGGATTAAACCCGTAGGGTGTAAGTGGATATATAAGAAGAAAAGGGGTCCTGATGGGAACGTCGAGACGTTCAAAGCACGACTTGTGGCAAAGGGTTATACCTAACAAGAAGGGATTGACTATGAAGAAACCTTCTCGCCAGTCGCAATGCTTAAATCCATCCGCATACTCCTATCCATAGCTGCAGCTCTGGACTATGAGATCTGGCAAATGGATGTCAAGACAGCCTTTCTGAATGGCAATCTTGACGAGCGCATTTACATGGCTCAACCAGACGGTTTCGTGGATAAGGTCAAGAGACCAAGGTTTGTGAGTTGCTTAAATCCATTTATGGACTAAAGCAAGCATCTAGGTCATGGAATATTAGATTCGATGAAACTGTAAAGAGCTTCGGCTTTGAATAGTCAATAGATGAGCCTTGTGTTTACAAGTTAATACACGAAGGCAAAGTTGTGTTTCTGGTACTATATGTCGATGATATACTACTCATTGGTAATGACGTGGGTAAGTTATCTGAGGTTAAGGTCTGGCTGGCAAAGCAATTCGATATGAAGGATCTAGGTGAAGCCGCGTACATTCTGGGGATCCAAATCTTTCGAGATAGGAAAAACCGGACCCTGTCGCTCTCTCAAGCATCTTATATTGATAAGGTGATGGATCGCTTCTCGATGCAAGACTGCAAGAGGGGTCAAACACCCTTTAGGCATGGAGTTTCACTCTCTAAGGACCAGTCTCCCAAGACTGCACAAGAGATTGAAGACATGAGGAAAATTCCTTACGCCTCTGCCGTAGGAAGCCTTATGTATGCTATGCTTTGCACTAGACCTGACATCTGTTTCGCCGTTGGCGTAGTTAGCCGTTTCCAATCCAACCCTGGACCCGAGCACTGGATTGCTGTTAAGCATGTTCTTAAGTATCTTCGAAGAACTAAGAACTTGATGCTTACATACTCAGGTACTGACCTGACTATGACGGGATATACAGACTCCGATTTTCAAGCGGATAAGGATTCCAGGAAATCCACTTCGGGATCTGTGTTCATCCTTAATGGTGGAGCTGTTGTGTGGAGAAGTATTAAGCAATCTTGCATTGTTGACTCCACAATGGAAGCAGAATATGTGGCTGCTTGTGAAGCATCCAAAGAGGTTGTATGGCTTAGAAGATTCCTTAAGTATTTGGAAGTTGTTCCAAACGTCGACGAGCCCATGACCCTTTATTGTGATAATAGTGGGGCTGTCGCTAACTCAAAGGAACCTAGAAGCCATAAGCGCTCTAAGCATATTGAGAGGAAATACCATTTGATTCGAGAGATCGCGCAACGCGGAGACATGGAGGTGAAGTAGATCTCTGGCAGATCCATTCACCAAGGCCCTAGCGAACATGGTCTTCGACCAACTTCGAGAGGGATTAGGCATGTAGGACTACTCACATCTTCTTTGAGTCAAGTGGGAGTTTGTTGTCAATGGTGCCCACAAGAAGAGTAGTAGTGTCTATTTGTGTACATTTGATGTAATATAGTCTCATGAAGACTCTTGCTTGTAATTGCTTATTCTTTAATAATAAAGTTGAAACGTTCATTCATTCTTTCTTTGTTTGAAGCTTTATGATAAAACCTTAGTCTTTTAGTCCATAAACAAACTTAACAACTTACGAAGAGACAAATGTAGATTTGCATGAACAAACTCTTCGTAGTTTGCTTAACACGATATATTCGCAATCTTAGGGTCAAAGGACTATTGACCTTAGTATGATTGTTAGAAGAATCTATGATGTCTGGTTATGAGGCATTGAGAGTAGGGAACTCTATAGTTCTTCTAGGTATCTTCCGAAGGTACTGAATTGACCAGTGCACTTCTAGAGACAATATAAGAACAAACCATTTAACCTCTTATGTCTCGAAGTCACTATGTATGAATTGCATCATGCTTACCTTAATCCTGAAATGAGACATGCCATTTCACACCTTAGTATTCTCATTTGAGAAAGTCAGAGTTCGGACTCACTATGTCATTCCGAACAGGGCCTATTGGTGAAATCCTAAGTTGTGAGTCTGTCATGAGTAACTTTGTGAAGTTCTCATAGATATGGAATTCATGTACAAGATTGCTGAAATGCAATGTATGTCACCTCATGCTTTGTTCCTTGGAGTGTGAATAAATGAACTGGCCAGTGTCCAAATTGAGTCCTGACTCTTTTGGATGAAACAATGTGACTTGTTAGCTCCTCGTCAATACATTGTTTCTAACTTATTCACAAGCGACAAAGGAGTTGAGGAAATAACAGCTAGAAGGGTAAAATGGTAATTTAGTAAATCCCGACTAGCTGATGACATTCATGAAGGGTAGCATAGATAATATTCAGTGGATCCGCTCATTATAATTAGGTGAATTCTTGAGTAGAAAATAAATTCATTTGAACCGAGAGATTTTCAGTGTCAGCTCTTTAGTGGAGTCAGTTGGCATTAAGCTAAACTTGGAAAAGGTTTGTGAACTTTTTAGTCCAAGTGTTTAGCTCAAGCTTTGTTCATTTGGGTCCATGAGGTCACTGTCACGAATCACATCGATAGGAATAGTTAAACTGGAAGCTAAGTCAAAACAAGAACGAAAATTGTCGAAAGGGTATTTTTGTCTTTTGAGACATAAGGATGAAATGGATGTCAATAAATTTTGACAAGTTCATTTGATGACTTAATGTCACTCGGCCATAATATGATTAATTGGGCCTTGTGAATTAATTTCGTTTCATAAGAATTTTATTGAAAATTCTTAATGGGCTTTTCTCATGTTGTTATGAACAAATGAAGAAGCTTCTAGAAGCTCCTTCTAGAGACAAAGTTGGGCGCCCATAATACCCAAAGAAAGAGAGTTTATTTTGTGCATAAATGTATCAAGATACTTTCCAAAAGAAAAAGAGGAAACAAATTTCCTCTATGAGGAAAGCATAAGTTCGGCCAACACAAGGGAAAGAGAGAGACAAACTAAATGAGGAAACAAATCCAAGGCTTATTGAAGCACATGTTGGACGTGCAAAGCAAGGGAAAAAGAGGAAATAAGATTTCCTCATAAAGGCTTGGAAAATAAGAGGAAACTACTTCTTTCCAAGGCCAACCCTTCTCCTATAAATAGGACCCTCATTCCTCTCATTCTATTCATTCAACATAAGTTAGAGATTGAGAGACTCTCTCTCTAGACATTGTTGGCCGAAAATCCTCTCTCTCTCTCTCTAGTTTATTTTCGATTATTTCTTGTCTTGGCACCTAGGTCCTCACTCGACCTAGTGTTTAGCTCTGCGACTTCAAGACTCGTTCTTAAGTCGTAGTGTTTAAAAGTGCCCACTCACTG
This sequence comes from Urtica dioica subsp. dioica, assembly GCF_054948205.1. Taxonomy (NCBI): domain Eukaryota; kingdom Viridiplantae; phylum Streptophyta; class Magnoliopsida; order Rosales; family Urticaceae; genus Urtica; species Urtica dioica. The sequence continues at coordinate 41,775,080 of NC_142759.1, read as the reverse complement.
ATTCCTTCTTTTCGAGTGATTTAGTGATAGAAACTTTCGTGGTTGCTCGAGGTGCCGAGGAAAGGAAGAGAGACGTGCTGCGAGGGGAGACGAGCGTTGCAACGTTCGAAAAGCTTCTACAAGGTTCAAGCTTCAAGAAAGGTTAGTAAACTTCATAGCTCATATTGGTTTTTAATTACATGTACTTGCACTTGTCTAGGTTAGTAAAAACTGTTTTACTTGTAAAAGAAAAATTTTAAAATTCCGCCGCTTCCCGAAGCGTTAATTATTTTCTTAAACCCTAGATCGATTCCAACAAACTCTTCTTGTGGGCATTATTGACAACAGCCCTCACGTAGATCTCGCACCTCGTTACGAAGGTTGTGGATTATGGTGACGACATCGAGACCAGTGTTAGGGGTCACTCCTTGTTCAGGAGGAGTCACCTGTCACCGTTCATTCGACCCTTGAGCCGTGCGGGGGTCCCCATTGATTGGGGCCGCAGGGTTGTGACCCTTGCGAGCGCTTAGCCTCTCCCGGAGGTCTTCGCCACGGTCGTTCCGTTGGACGGTAAGGCGATCTCTAACGTTTGGACCGGCGGTATGGGGGCGCGAGCTTCGAGCCACACGCCTTACTCGCCGAGTTGTCGTGCCTTCCCTGATGTTGCCTCTTTGACCGAGTCGGTCATGGGTTGAACGTCGGGACGTCTCTTCTTGAGAGGAGATCGGTATTGCTCTTGTTTTCGACGGACCGGCTTCGATCTCAACAGGGAGTTCCCCGTCTTTGGTGAGAGAAGTCTCGATGTCAGCCGAAATTTCTAAGCCTTCATAGTCGGGGTCATAGTCATGTATCTCGTCCATGAGGTCCTCAGATTCCCCGTGAGGAGAGTCCTGCGCAAGTGCCTTGCCCGCCAGTTGGCGGTGGTACCTCGCATTACCTATTTTTAGCTGGCGGATTTTCGCCTCCATCTCAAGGATGCGGTCGTCCCGACAGTCCTGAGGTGGAGGGGGGGAGGAAGTGTGACTCTCGTCGTTGAGAGACTCCTCGTCGCCTTGCGCTCGGGAGCGCAGGAAGTATTTCTTCACCGCGGTTGCGTTTTCGGGGTTGTTCACGCCCTCAACACGAACGGGTGGTTGACCACTCATGTCTTTCTCAAGTCGAGGAGAAAGGGGTCGACCTGTAGAAGGGATTTTGGGTTGTGTAAGTCGGGAAGTCCCCTCCTTCTAGTGCCAAAATGTTGTCGCACGAAATTGAACAACGATTAAATACCTCGGGCGGTTCGATCCAAGGCCGGACCAAGTGATCGCGCCCGGGCCAAAGCTGGGAGCTCGTAGACCGAGCTGCACCCTACAGACCCTGAGGTGTGTTTTTGTTGGAATCGATCTAGGGTTTAAGAAAAAGTTTAACGCTTCGTTAAGCGGCGGAATTTTAAAAATTTTCTTTTTAAGTAAAACTAGTTTTTACTAACCTAGACAAGAGCATGTACATGTAAATAAAAACTAATATGAGCTATTAAAGTTACTAACCTTTCTTGAAGCTTGAACCTTGTAGAAGCTTTTGGAAAGTTGCAACGCTTGTCTCCCCTCGCAGCACGTCTCTCTTTCTTTCCTCGGCAACTCGAGCAACCACGAAAGTTTCTATCACTAAATCACTCGAAAAGAAGGAATCAGTGAGTGGGCACTTTTAAACACTACGACTTGAGAACGAGTCTCGAAGTCGCAGAGCTAAACACTAGGTCGAGTGAGGACCTAGGTGCCAAGACAAGAAATAATCGAAAATAAATTAGAGAGAGAGAGAGAGGATTTTCGGCCAAAGTTCTAGAGAGAGAGTCTCTCAAATCTCTTAAACTTGGATGAATCAAATGAGAAGAATGAGGCTCCTATTTATAGGAGAGGTCTCACCTTCAATAAGGTAGTTTCCTCTTCTATAAAATGAGCCAATTTCCTCTTTCTTTTCCTTGAGAAGCTCGGCCAAAATAGACTTCATTAAGTCTTGGAATAGTTTCCTATTTTGTTCCATGCCTTGCCTTGTCTCTCTCTTGGCCGAATTCCATATAGCATCCTCATGCAAATTTGTTTCCTCTTTTTCTTTTGGCAAGTATCTTGATACATTTATGCACAAAATATTCTCTCTTGGTTGGGTATGTTGGGCGCCTATGTCCTTCTAGAATGGGCTTCTAGAAGCTTTTCCATTTGTTCATGACAACATGAAAAAGGCCCAATAAGAATTTTCAATAAAATTCTTATGAAATGAAATTAATTCACAAGGCCCAATGATCAAGTCATGGCCGAGTGAAACATGTCATAAAATGACCTTGTCAAAAATTTATTGACATTCATTTCATCGTTTGTCTCAAAAGACAAAAATACCCTTTTCACTATTTTCGTTCTTGTTTTGACTTAGCTTCCAGTTTAACTATTCCTATCGATGTGATTCGTGACAGTGACCTCATGGACCCAAATGAACAAAGCTTTAGCTAAACACTTGGACTCAAAAGTTCACAAACCTTTTCCAAGTTTAGCTTAATGCCAACTGACTCCACTAAAGAGCTGACACTGAAAATCTCTCGGTTCAAATGAATTTATTTTCTACTCAAGAATTCGACCTAATTATGATGAGCGGATCCACTGAATATTATCTATGTTTACCCTTCATGAATTTCATCAGCTAGTCGGGATTTACTAAATTACCATTTTACCCTTCTAGCTGTTATTTCCTCAACTCCTTTGTCGCTTGTGAATAAGTTAGAAACAATGTATTGACGAGGAGCTAACAAGTCACATTGTTTCATCCAAAAGAGTCAGGACTCAATTTGGACACTGGCCAGTTCATTTATTCACACTCCAAGGAACAAAGCATGAGGTGACATACATTGCATTTCAGCAATCTTGTACATGAATTCCATATCTATGAGAACTTCACAAAGTTACTCATGACAGACTCACAACTTAGTACTTCACCAATAGGCCTTGTTCGGAATCACATAGTGAGTCCGAACTTTGACTTTCTCAAATGAGAATACTAAGGTGTGAAATGGCATGTCTCATTTCAGGATTAAGGTAAGCATGATGCAATTCATACATAGTGACTTCGAGACATAAGAGGTTAAATGGTTTGTTCTTATATTGTCTCTAGAAGTGCACTGGTCAATTCAGTACCTTCGGAAGATACCTAGAAGAACTATAGAGTCCCAAACTCTCAATGCCTCATAACCAGACATCATAGATTCTTCTAACAATCATACTGAGGTCAATAGTCCTTTGACCCTAAGATTGCGAATATATCGTTTTAAGCAAACTACGAAGAGTTTGTTCATGCAAATCTACATTTGTCTCTTCGTAAGTTGTTAAGTTTGTTTATGGACTAAAAGACTATGGTTTTATCATAAAGCTTCAGACAAGGAAGATTGAATGAACGTTTCAACTTTATTAATGAATGAATAGGCAATTACAAGCAAGAGTCTTCATGAGACTTTATTACATCAAATGTTCAAAATAAAGACTACAACTCTTCTTGTGGGCACCATTGACAACAGTTTTTGGGGGGTGTGACCGTGCAAAAGGTTGGCTGCCTACGTACCCTTTAGTCGGGATCAGGTCAGAACGTAGTTCAATTAGTGTGTGGAGGCTATCTTGGGCTCGGAGGCTTTGTGAATCCAAGGCTTTAGAGGGGGACCGGACTCGTAGCTTCTAGTGAAGACTTTAGAAGGGTCGCTTGCCTCGTAGCTCGGAGTTCTAGCTCAAGGGCCAAGAAGCAGGAGAGCAGTATGTACTGCAGAGGCTCGGGTCGTAGAAGAGGAGCGCGCTCCCTCTCGTGGAGGGGGGTCCTTGACTTTCTGAGCCGAGGGAGGAGGATTGCGCGCCCTTGGAATGTCACAAGAGCACGAAAGAATTCTCGAAAGAAGAGAAATGTTCCAATAAGGAATTGTGTAAGATTCGGATTATCGATCTCTCCCCCTCCCCAAAAAGGGTGGGGTATTTATAGTGTTGGAGGGAGGCCTTGGGCCGACCCCTTGAGGCCCACCGGGTGGCCGGGAGCGGGGCACGCGAGGCTTCATGCCCAGGAGGGCGCGGGGCGCACGGGACATGTCGCCCGGACGGGCGCGGGGCGCGCCGAGCGCGGGACATGGTCGGGCGCGGCGTGCCCGGCAGTAGGCGTGCCCTGCCGAGGCGGCAAGGATGCTCGGACGAGGTGGCCGCGGTGGCGAAGAGGCTCGGCCGATATGGCCGAGGTGGCAAAGGTGTTCGGCCGAGGCGGCCGAGGTGGCCAGGATGCTCGGTCGAAGTGCGCGCGGGCCTGGATGCCTTCTATCCAAGATATCCTTGTATTTGTTTCCTCTTTTATTTAGCTTCCCTTTGACTCTACTTGGGCGCCCACCTTGATTCCTCTTAGGAGAAATTTGTTTCCTCTTTTTCTTTTGGCAAGTATCTTGATACATTTATGCACAAAATATTTTCTCTTTCTTTGGGTATGTTGGGCGCCTAAAACAATTCTAGAAAGGGCTTCTAGAAGCTTTTCCATTTGTTCATGACAACATGAAAAAGCCCATTAAGAATTTTCAATCAAATTCTTATGAAATAAAATTAATTCACAAGGCCCAATTATTCAAATTTGGCCGAGTGACATTAAGTCATCAAATGAACTTGTCAAAAAATTTATTGACATTCATTTCATCCTATGTCTCAAAAGACAAAAATACCCTTTTGACAATTTTCGTTCTTGTTTTGACTTAGCTTCCAGTTTAACTATTCGTGACAGTGACCTCATGGATCCAAATCAACAAAGCTTGAGCTAAATACTTGGACTCAAAAGTTCACAAACCTTTTCTAAGTTTAGCTTAATGTCAACTGACTCCACTAAAGAGTTGACACTGGAAATCTCTCGGTTCAAATGAATTTATTTTCTACTCAAGAATTCAACCTAATTGTAATGACTGGATCCATAGAATATTATCAGTGTTTACCCTTCATGAATATCATCAGCTAGTCGGGATTTATAAAATTACCATTTTACCCTTCTAGCTGTTATAATTTCCTCAACTCCTTTGTCGCTTGTGAATAAGTTAGAAACAATGTATTGACGAGGAGCTAACAAGTCACATTGTTTCATCCAAAAGAGTCAAGACTCAATTTGGACACTGGCCAGTTCATTTATTCACACTCCAAGGAACAAAGCATGAGGTGATATATATTGCATTTCAGCAATCTTGCACATGAATTCCATATCTATGAGAACTTCACAAAGTTACTCATGACATTCTCACAACTTAGTACTTCACCAATATGCCTTGTTCGGAATCACATAGTGAGTCCAAACTCTGACTTTCTCAACTGAGAATACTAAGGTGTGAAATGACATGTCTCATTTCAGGATTAAGGTAAGCACGATGCAATTCATACGTAGTGACTTCGAGACATAAGAGGTTAAATGATTTGTTCGTATCTTGTCTCTAGAAGTGCACTGGTCAATTCAGTACCTTCGGAATATACCTAGAAGAACTATAGAGTCTCCAACTCTCAATGCCTTATAACGAGACATCATAGATTCTTCTAACAATCGTACTGAGGTCAATAGTCCTTTGACCCTTAGATTGCGAATATATCGTTTTAAGCAAACTACGAAGAGTTTGTTCATGCAAATCTACATTTGTCTCTTCGTAAGTTGTTTAGTTTGTTTAAGGACTAAAAGACTAAGGTTTTATCATAAAGCTTCAGACAAGGAAGATTGAATGAACGTTTCAAATTTTGTTGTTAATAAGCAGTTACAAGCAAGAGTCTTCGTTAGACTATATGACATCAAATGTACATAAATACAACCTACAATACTTCTTCTGGGCACCATTGACAACACCGAGTCCACGAGCCAACTGATGATTCCTCGTGCTCACTCAAAACATGACTCCTTGAGTTGAGGTCACTCCTCGAGTTGGGTTCCGAGTCCACGAGTCGACTGATATGTCCTTGTGCCTACTCTTCACATGACTCCTCGTGTTGAGGTCACTCCTCGAGTTTAGTTCCGAGTCCATGGGTCGACTGGTAAGTCCTCGTCCCGACTCTTCACGTGACTCCTCGTGTTGATATCACTCCTCAGGTTGAGTTCCAAGTCCACGAGAAGCATGATGATTCCTCGTGCTGACTCTACACATGACTCCTCGAGTTGAGGTCACTCATCGAGTTGAGTTCCGAGTCTACGAGTCGACCGATAAGTCCTCATGCCGACTCTTCACATGACCCCTCGAGTTGAGGTCACTCCTCGAGTTGAGTTTCGAGTCCACGAGTCGACCGATATGTCCTCGTACTGACTCTTCACGGGACTCCTCGAGTTGAGTTCCGAGTCCACGAGTCGACTGATAAATCCTCATGATGACTCTTCACATGACTCCTCGAGTTGAGTTCCGAGTCCACGAGTCGTTTGATAAGTCCTCGTGCTGAATCTTCACATGACTCCTCGAGTTGAGGTCACTCCTCGAGTTGAATTCCGAGTGCACGAATCGACTGATAAGTCCTCATGCAGACTCTACACATGACTCCTCCAGTTGGGATCACCCCTCGAGTTGAGTTTCGAGTCCACGAGTCGACTGATAAGTCCTTGTGCTGACGCTTCACATGACTCCTTGAGTTGAGGTTACTCCTCGAGTTGAGTTTCGAGTCTACGAGTCGGCTGATAAGTCCTTTTGCTTACTCTTCACATGACTCCTTGAGTTAAGGTCACTCCTCGAGTTGAGTTCCGAGTCCACGAGTCTACTGATAAGTCCTCTTGCCGACTCTACACATAACTCCTCGAAATGTGTTCAGTCATCGAGTTGAGTTCCGAGTTCACGAGTTGACTGATAAGTCCTCGTGCCGACTCTACACATGACTCCTCGAGTTCAGGTCACTCCCCGAGTTGAGTTCCGAATCCACGAGTCGGCCTATAATTCCTTGTGCCGACTCTTCACGTGACTCCTTGAGTTGAGGTGACTCCTCGACTTGAGTTCCGAGTCCACGAGTCGATCGATAAGTCCTCGTGCCGACTCTTCACGTGACTCCTCGAGTTGAGATCACTCCTTGAGTTCTGAGTCCCCGAGTCGACCGATAAGTCCTCATGCCGACTCTTCACGTGACTCCAAATTAGTTCACTCATCGAGTTGAGTTCCAAGTTCATGAGTCGACTGATAACTCCTCGTGCCGAGTCAACACATGACTCCTCGAGTTGAGTTCTTAGTCCACGAGTCGACTGATGATTCCTCGTGCTGACTCTGCACATGACTCCTCGAGTTGAGTTCCGAGTCCACGAGTCGACTCATAAGTCCTTGTGCTGACTCTTCACATGACTCCTCGAGTTGAGGTCACTACTCGAGTTGAGTTCCGGGTCCACGAGTCGACTAATAAGTCCTCGTGCTGACTCTACACGTGACTTCTTGAGTTGAGGTCACTCCTCGAGTTGAGTTCCGAGTCCACGAGTCTACTGATAACTCCTTGTGCCGACTCTACACATGACTCCTCAAATTTGAGATAACCCCTAGAGTTGAGTTTCGAGTCCACGAGTCGACTGATAAGTCCTCATGCTGACTCTTCACGTGACTCCTCGAGTTTAGTTTCGAGTCCACGGGGCAACTGGTAAGTCCTCCTCCCGATTCTTCACGTGACTCCTCATGTTGAGTTCACACCTCGGGTTGAGTTACGAGTCCACGAGTCGACTGATAAGTCCTCGTCCCGACTATTCATGTGACTCCTGATGTTGAGTTCACTCCTCGGGTTGAGTCATGAGTCCACGAGTCGAATGATGATTCCTCGGGCTGACTCTACACATGACTTCTCGAGTTGAGGTCACTCCTTGACTTGAGTTCCGAGTCCACGAGACGACAGATAAGTCCTCGTGCCGACTCTGCACATGACTCCTCGAGTTGAGGTTACTCCTCGACTTGTGTTTTATTAGCAAGGTAATAACATGATTTAAAAGAAATAACAAAAAGCATAAAACGATTCAAGTAAATAAAAGAAACTAGTAAGACAAGAAAAGTAGTCACAAAATTTACTCGAAATTTTCTCAAGCTTAAAAAACACGTTTTTTAATATAAAAAATTAAAAATTTTTAGAACTGATTCCAATGTTTTTTAATAACATTCCAAACTCATAGAAAATCAACATGATATTTAATTTAAAGGCAAGAGCAATAAATTAAAAAAAATCTAATATAACAATTCTAACTTGTCACAAAATTAGTAAACTTTCGAAAACGATTTTCAAGCTCATAATTTTAAATACATGTACATGCATATCTTTGACCATAGCTCTGATACCATTTGTTGGAATTGATCTAGGGTTTAAGAAAAAGTTTAACGTTTCGGTAAGCGGCGGAATTTTTAAAATTTTCTTTTCACAAGTAAAACATTTTTACTAACCTAGACAAAGAGCAAGCACATGTAAATAAAAACTATTATGAGCATAAATAATTTACTAACCTTTTAGAAGCTTGAACGTTGATGAGCCTTCGGAAGGTTGAAAACGTTCGTCTCCCTCACAACACGTCTCTCTTCTTTCCTCGCCATCTCGAGCAACCACGAAAGTTTCTATCACAAGAATCACTCGAGAAAGAAAAGAATTAGTGTGTACGCACTTTTAAACACGACAACTCAAGAACAAGTCTTAGAGTCGAAGAGCTAAAACACTAGGTCAAATGTGGACCTAGGTGCCAAAACAAAAACCGAAAATGACTAGAGAGAGATAGAGAGAGAGAGGATCGGCCACAAGGTCTAGAGAGAGAAGCTCTCAATCTCTAACTTATGTGGAATGACTAGAATCAGAGGAATGAGGTCTCTATTTATAGGGGAGGCATGAGCAAATCTTATTTCCTCTTTTCTACCCATGTTGGACGTTCATGACATGTCATGCAAGTCCATGGATTTGTTTCCTCATTCGTTCTCTCTTAGTTGGCCGAAAATGCACTTTCCTTCTAGAGGAAATTTGTTTCCTCTTTTTCTTTTAGCAAGTATCTTCATACATTAATGCACAAAATAAACTCTCTTTCCCACTATGGCATGAACGAAATTCAGCCTTATTTTCCTTGGGTTGGACGAAATTTGAGCTTCTAGAAGGAGCTTCTAGATGTTTCTTCATTTGTTCATGACAACATAAGAAAAGCCCATTAAAAATTTTCAAGTAAAATTCTATGAAATGAAATTAATCCTCAAGGCCCAAATTCTTTAAGTTGGCCGTGTGATTTAAATTTCATTTGTCATCATATGACAATGTCAAAAAACTTATTGACATTCATTTCGTCCTATGTCTAAAAAGACAAAAATACCCTTTAGACAATTTTCACAAAACTTGTCTCGTTCTTGTTTTGACTTAGCTGCTAGTTTAACTATTCCTACTCGATATGATTTGTGACAGTGACCTCATGGATCCAAATGAACAAAGCTTGAGCTAAACACTTGGACTCAAAACTTCACAAACCTTTTCCAATTTTAGCTTAATGTCAACTGACTTCACTAAAGAGTTGACATTGAAAATCTCTCGGTTCAAATGAATTTATTTTCTACTCAAGAATTCAACCTAATTGTAATGCGCGGATCCACTGAATATTATCTATGTTTACCCTTCATGAATATCATCAGCTAGTCGGGATTTACAAAATTACCATTTTACACTTCTAGCTGTTATTTCCTCAACTCCTTTGTCGCTTGTGAATAAGTCAGAAACAATGTATTGACGAGGAGCTAACAAGTCACATTGTTTCATCCAAAAGAGTCAAGACTCAATTTGGACACTGGCCAGTTCATTTATTCACATTCCAAAGAACAAAGCATGAGGTAATATACATTGCATTTCAGCAATCTTGTACATGAATTCCATATCTATGAGAACTTCACAAAGTTACTCATGACATTCTCACAACTTAGTACTTCACCAATAGGCCCTGTTCGGAATCACATAGTGAGTCCGAACTCTAACTTTCTCAAATGAGAATACGTAAGTTGTGAAATGGCATGTTCATTTCAGGATTAAGGTAAGTATGATGCATTTCATACGTAGTGACTTCGAGACATAAGTGGTTAAATGGTTTGTTCTTATCTTGTCTCTAGAAGTGCACTGGTCAATTCAGTACCTTCGGAAGATACCTAGAAGAACTATAGAGTCTCCAACTCTCAATGCCCCATAACCAGACATCATAGATTCTCCTAACAATCGTACTGAGGTCAATAGTCCTTTGACCCTTAGATTGCGAATATATCGTTTTAAGCAAACTACGAAGAGTTTGTTCATGCAAATCTACATTTGTCTCTTCGTAAGTTGTTAAGTTTGTTTATGGACTAAAGACTAATGTTTTATCATAAAGCTTCAAATATACAAGGAGGAATGAATGAACGTTTCAACTTTTTATTAATGAATAAGCAATTACAAGCAAGAGTCTTCATGAGACTTTATTACATTAAATGTATAATATAAAGACTACAACTCTTCTTGTGGGCACCATTGACAACATCCTCGAGTTGAGGTCACTCCTCGAGTTGAGTTCCGAGTCCATGAGTCGACTGCTAAGTCCTCGTGACGACTCTTCACGTGACTCCTCGAGTTGAGTTCCGTGTCCACGATTCGACTGATGATTCCTCGTGCTGAGTCTGCACATGACTCCTCGAGTTGAGTTCCGAGTCCACGAGTCGACCGATATGTCCTCGTGCCGACTCTTCACGTGACTCCTCGACTTGAGTTCTGAGTCCACGAGTCGACTGATGATTCCTCGTGCTGACTCTGGACATGACTCCTCGAGTTGAGTTCACTCATCGAGTTGAGTTCCGAGTCCACGAGTTGACTGATAAGTCCTCGTGCTGACACTTCACATTACTCCTCGAGTTGAGGTCACTCCTCGAGTTGAGTTCCGAGTCCACGAGTCGACTAATAAGTCCTCGTACCGACTCTTCACATGACTCCTCGAGTTGAGGTTACTCATCAAGTTGAGTTCTGAGTCCACGAGTCGACCGATAAGTCCTCGTGCCGACTCTTCACGTGACTTGTCGAGTTGAGGTCACTCTTCGAGTTGAGTTCCAAGTCCAAGAGTCGACTGATAAGTCCTCGTGACGATTCGTCACGTGACTCCTCGAGTTGAGTTCCGAGTCCACGAGTCGACTGATGATTCCTCGTGCTGACTCTGCACATGACTCCTCGAGTGTAGTTCCGAGTCCACAAGTTGACTGATACGTCCTCTTGCTGACTCTTCACATGACTCCTCAAGTTGAGGTTGTTGTCAATGCTGCCCACAAGAAGAGTTGTAATCTTTATATTATGCATTTGATGTAATAAAGTCTCATGAAGACTCTTGCTTGTAATTGCTTATTCATTAATAAAAAGTTGAAACGTTCATTCTATCTTCCTTGTTTGAAGCTTTATGATAAAACCTTAGTCTTTAGTCCATAAAGAAACTAAACAACTTACGAAGAGACAAATGTAGATTTGCATGAACAAACTCTTCGTAGTTTGCTTAAAACGATATATTCGCAATCTAAGGGTCAAAGGACTATTGACCTCAGTATGATTGTTAGAAGAATCTATGATGTCTGCTTATGAGGCATTGAGAGTTGGAGACTCTATAGTTCTTCTAGGTATCTTCCGAAGGTATTGAATTGACCAGTGCACTTCTAGAGACAAGATAAGAACAAACCATTTAACCTCTTATGTCTCGAAGTCACTACGTATGAATTGCATCGTGCTTACCTTAATCCTGAAATGAGACATGCCATTTCACAGCTTACGTATTCTCATTTGAGAAAGTCAGAGTTCGGACTCACTATGTGATTCCGAATAGGGCCTATTTGTGAAGTACTAAGTTGTGAGAATGTCATGAGTAACTTTGTGAAGTTCTCATAGATATGGAATTCATGTACAAGATTGCTGAAATGCAATGTATGTCACCTCATGCTTTGTTCCTTGGAGTGTGAATAAATGAACTGCCAGTGCCAAATTGAGTCCTGACTCTTTTGGATGAAACAATGTGACTTGTTAGCTCCTCGTCAATACATAGTTTCTAACTTATTCACAAGCGACAAAGGAGTTGAGGAAATAACAGCTAGAAGGGTAAAATGGTAATTTTGTAAATCTCGAGTACCTGATGATATTCATGAAGGGTAAAGACTGATAATATTCTGTGGATCCACTCATTACAATTAGGTTGAATTCTTGAGTAGATAACAAATTCATTTTAACCGAGAGATTTTCAGTGTCAACTCTTTAGTGGAGTCAATTGACATTAAGCTAAACTTGGAAAAGGTTTGTGAACTTTTGAGTCCAAGTATTTTATCTCAAGCTTTGTTAATTTGGATCCATGAGGTCACTGTCACGAATCACATCGATTAGGAATAGTTAAACTGGAAGCTAAGTCAAAACAAGAACGAAAATTGTCAAAATGGTATTTTTGTCTTTTGAGACATAGCATGAAATGAATGTCAATAAATTTTTTGACAAGTTCATTTGATGACTTAATGTCACTCGGCCATATTTGAATAATTGGGCCTTGTGAATTAATTTCATTTCATAAGAATTTTATTGAAAATTCTTAATGGGCCTTTTCCATGTTGTCATGAACAAATGGAAAAGCTTTTAGAAGGCCTTTCTAGAGTGTAATAGTCGCCCAACATACCCAAGAGAAAGAGAGAATATTTTGTGCATAAATGTATGAAGAGACTTGCCAAAAGAAAAAGAGGAAACAAATTTCCTCTAAGGGAAATGAGGTAGGCGCCCAAGTTGAGAAAGAAGCAAGGCAAGGAACAAAAAAGGAAACAAATCCAAGCCTCTAGAAGGTTGCCTTGGCCGACCAAATGCAATGGGAAATATGGGATTTTTGCTCATGAATATGTGATATTCTATAGAAGAGGAAACTACCTTATTGAAGATAAGAACTCTCCTATAAATAGGAGCCTCATTCCACACATTTCCTTCATCCCAAGTTCTTGAGATTTGAGAGCTTCTCTCTCTAGCTTGGCCGATCCTCTCACTCTCTCTCTCTCTTCAATTTCGTTTTATTGTTTTGGCACCTAGGTCCTCATTTGACATAGAGTTTAGCTCTGCGACTTCAAGACTCGTTCTTAAGTCGTAGTGTTTAAAAGTGCCCACACACTAATTCCTTTTATTTCGAGTGATTTAGTAATAGAAACTTTCGTGGTTGTTCGAGTTGCCGAGGAAAGAAAGAGAGACGTGTTGCGACGGAGACGAACGTTATCAACCTTCCGAAGGCTAGTCAACGTTCAAGCTTCTAAAGAGGTTAGTAAATTTATTATGCTCATATTAGTTTTTATTTACATGTGCTTGCTCTTTGTCTAGGTTAGTAAAAACTGTTTTTACTTGAAAAAGAAAAATTTTAAAATTCCGCTGCTTAACGAAGCGTTAAACTTTTTCTTAAACCCTAGACCAATTCGAACAGAGGTCACTCCTCGACTTGAGTTCCGAGTCCACGAGTCGACCTATAAGTCCTTGTCCCGACTCTTCACATGACTCCTCGAGTTGAGTTACGAGTCCACGAGTCGACCGATAAGTCCTCGTGCCGACTCTTCACGTGACTCCTCGAGTTGAGGTCACGCCTCGAGTTGAGTTCCGAGTCCATGAGTCGAATGATAAGTCCTCGTGACGACTCTTCACGTGACTCCTCGAGTTGAGTTCCGAGGCCCCAAGTCTACTGATGATTCCTCGTGCTGACTGTGCACATAACTCCTCGAGTTGAGTTCACTCCTCAAGTTGAGTTCCGAGTCCACGAGTCGACCGATAAGTCCTTGTGCTGACTCTTCGCGTGACTCCTCGAGTTGAGGTCACTCCTCGAGTTGAGTTTCGAGTCCAAGAGTCAACTGATAAGTCCTCGTGACGACTCATCACGTGACTCCTCGAGTTGAGTTCCGAGACCACGAGTGGACTGATGATTCCTCGTGCTGACTCTACACATGACTCCTCGAGTTGAGTTCCGAGTCCACGAATCGACACATAAGCCCTCGTGTTGACTCTTCACATGACTCCTCGAGTTGAGGTCACTCCTCGAGTTGAGTTCCGAGTTCACGAGTCGACTAATAACTCCTCGTGCTGACTCTACACGTGACTCCTCGAGTTGACGTAACTCCTCGAGTTGAGTTTCGAGTCCACGAATCGACTGATAAGTCCTCATGCCGACTCTACACATGACTCCTCAAATTTGAGACAACCCCTCGAGTTGAGTTTCGAGTCCACGAGTCGACTGATAAGTCCTCGTGCTGACTCTTCACGTGACGCCTCGAGTTTAGTTTCGAGTCCATGGGGCAACTGGTAAGTCCTCCTCCTAACTCTTCACGTGACTCTGTTGGAATCGATCTAGGGTTTAAGAAAATAATTAACGCTTCGGTAAGCGGCGGAATTTTAAAAATTTTCTTTTACATGTAAAACCAGTTTTTACTAACCTAGACAAAAGAGCAAGTACACGTAATTAAAAACTATTATGAGCTAAGAAGTTTACTAACCTTTCTTGAAGCTTGATCTTTGAGAAGCTCTTAGAAAGTTGCAACGCTCGTCTCCCCTCGCAGCACGTCCCTCTTTCTTTCCTCGGCACCTCGAGCAACCACGAAAATTTCTATCACTAAATCACTCGAGAGAAAAGGAATTAGTGAGTGGGCACTTTTAAACACTACGACTTAAGAACGAGTCTTGAAGTCGCAGAGCTAAACACTAGGTCAAATGAGGACCTAGGTGCAAAAACAAAAAATCGAAAATAAACTAGAGAGAGAGAGAGGAAGGGGCGGCCAAGTCTAGAGAGAGAAGCTCTCAATCTCTAAAACTTTGGATGAATCAATTGTGAAGAAAAGGGGGTCCTATTTATAGGAGAGGTCTCACCTTCAATAAGGTAATTTCCTCTTCTATAGAATATCACATATTCATGAGTCAATTTCCCTTTTCCTTCAAAGAGTCACACGGCCAAGACAAAGCAAGTAAGTCCTTGGATTTGTTTCCTCTTTTATTTGCTTCTCTCTTGATCCTTTTGGGCGCCTACCTTGCTTTCCCCTTAGGGGAAATTTGTTTCGACTTAGCTTCCAGTTTAACTATTCCTACTCGATGTGATTCGTGACAGTGACCTCATGGACCCAAATGAACAAAGCTTGAGCTAAACACTTGGACTCAAAAGTTCACAAACCTTTTCCAAGTTTAGCTTAATGCCAACTGACTCCACTAAAGAGTTGACACTGAAAATCTCTCGGTTCAAATGAATTTATTTTCTACTCAAGAATTCAACCTAATTATGATGAGCGGATCCACTGAATATTATCTATGTTTACCCTTCATGAATGTCATCAGCTAGTCGGGATTTATCAAATTACCATTTTACCCTTCTAGCTGTTATTTCCTCAACTCCGTTGTCGCTTGTGAATAAGTTAGAAACAATGTATTGACGAGGAGCTAACAAGTCACATTGTTTCATTCAAAAGAGTCAGGACTCAATTTGGACACTGGCCAGTTCATTTATTCAAACTCCAAGGAAGAAAGCATGAGGTGACATACATTGCATTTCAGCAATCTTGTACATGAATTCCATATCTATGAGAACTTCACAAAGTTACTCATGACATTCTCACAACTTAGTACTTCACCAATAGGCCCTGTTCGGAATCACATAGTGAGTCCGAACTCTGACTTTCTCAAATGAGAATACGTAAGCTGTGAAATGGCATGTCTCATTTCAGGATTAAGGTAAGCATGATGCAATTCATACATAGTGACTTCGAGACATAAGAGGTTAAATGGTTTGTTCTTATCTTGTCTCTAGAAGTGCACTGGTCAATTCAATACCTTCGGAAGATACCTAGAAGAACTATAGAGTCTCCAACTCTCAATGCCTCATAACCAGACATCATAGATTCTTCTAACAATCGTACTGAGGTCAATAGTCCTTTGACCCTAAGATTGCGAATATATCGTTTTAAGCAAACTACGAAGAGTTTGTTCATGCAAATCTACATTTGTCTCTTCGTAAGTTGTTAAGTTTGTTTATGGACTAACAGACTAAGGTTTTATCATCAAGCTTCAAATAAAGAAAGAATAAATGAACGTTTCAACGTTATTATTAAATGAATAGGCAATTTCAAGCAAGAGTCCTCATGAGACTTTATTACATCAAATGTACAAAATAAAGACCACAACTCTTCTTGTGGGCACCATTGACAACAGAATCCTCATGTTGAGTTCACACCTCGGGTTGAATTACGAGTCCACGAGTCGACTGATAAGTCCTCGTCCCGACTCTTCAGGTGACTCCTCATGTTGAGTTCACTCCTCGGGTTGAGTTTCGAGTCCACGAGTCGAATGATGATTCCTCGTGCTGACTCTACACATAACTCCTCGAGTTGAGGTCGCTCCTCGACTTGAGTTCCGAGTCCACGAGACGACTGATAAGTCCTCGTACCAACTCTTCACATGACTCCTCGAGTTAAGGTTACTCCTCGAGTTGAGTTCGGATTCCAGGAGTCGACCGATAAGTCCTTGTGCCGACTCTTCACGTGAATCCTCTAGTTGAGGTCACTCCTCGAGTTGAGTTCCGAGTCCACGAGTCGACTGATAAGTCCTCGTGACGACTCTTCACGTGACTCCTCGAGTTAATTTTCGAGTCCATGAGTTGACTAATAAGTCCTCGTGCTGACTCTTCACATGACTCCTCGTGTTGAGGTCACTCCTCGAGGTAAGTTCCGATTCCACGAGTCGACTAATAAGTCCTCGTGGCGACTCTACACATGACTCCTCGAGTTGAGGTCACTCCTCGACTTGAGTTCCGAGTCCACGAGTCGACCTATAAGTACTCGTGCCGACTCTTCAATTGACTCCTCGAGTTGAGTTCTTAGTCCACGAGTCGACCGATAAGTCCTCGTGCCGACTCTTCACGTGACTCCTCGAGTTGAGGTCACTCCTCGAGTTGAGTTCTGAGTCCACGAGTCGACAGATAAGTCCTCGTGACGACTCTTCACGTGACTCCTCGAGTTGAGTTTCGAGGCCACGAGTCGACTGATGATTCCTCGTGCTGACTCTGCACATGACTCCTCTAGTTAATTTCAGTCCTCGAGTTGAGTTCCGAGTCCACGAGTCGACCGATAAGTCCTTGTGCCGACTCTTCACGTGGATCCTCGAGTTGAGGACACTCCTCGAGTTGAGTTCCGAGTCCACGAGTCTACTGATAAGTCGTCGTGATGACTCTTTACGTGACTCCTCGAGTTTAGTTCCGAGTAAACGAGTCGACTGATGATTCCTCGTGTTGACTCTGCACATGACTCCTCGAGTTGAGTTCACTCCTCGAGTTGAGTTCCGAGTCCACGAGTTGACTGATAAGTCCTCGTGATGACTCTTCACATGACTCCTCGAGTTGAG
Organism: Urtica dioica subsp. dioica; assembly: GCF_054948205.1. Taxonomy (NCBI): domain Eukaryota; kingdom Viridiplantae; phylum Streptophyta; class Magnoliopsida; order Rosales; family Urticaceae; genus Urtica; species Urtica dioica. Next base: position 41,757,762 of record NC_142759.1, on the reverse strand, counting down.
GTCACTCCTTGAGTTGAGTTCCGAGTCCACGAGTCGACTAATAAGTCCTCGTGCCGACTCTACACATGACTCCTCAAGTTGAGGTCACTCGTCGAGTTGAGTTTCGTGTCCACGAGTCGACTGATAAGTCCTCGTACCGAGTCTACACATGACTCCTCAAACTTGAGATCACCCCTCGAGTTGAGTTTCGAGTCCAGAAGTCGACTGATAAGTCCTCGTGCCGACTTTACACATGACTCTTCGAGTTCACGTCACTCCCCGAGTTGAGTTCAGAGTCCATAAGTCGGGCTATAATTCCTCGTGCCAACTCTTCACGTGACACCTCAAGTTGAGGTCACTCCTCGAGTTGAGTTTCGGGTCCACGAGTCGACTGATGATTCCTCGTGTTCACTCTACACATGACTCCTCGAGTTGAGGTCACTCATCGAGTTGGGTTCAGAGTCCACGAGGTGATTGATAAGTCCTCGAGCTGACTCTTCACGTGACTCATCGAGTTGAGGTCACTCCTCGTGTTTAGTTTCGAGTCCACGGGGCAACTGGTAAGTCCTCGTCTCGACTCTTCACGTGACTCCTCGTGTTGAGTTCGCTCCTCGGGTTGAGTTACGAGTCCACGAGTCAAATAATGATTCCTCGTGCTGACTCCTCGACTTGAGTTTCGAGTCCACGAGTCGACCGATAAGTCCTCATGCCAACTTTTCACATGACCCCTCGAGTTGAGGTCACTCCTCGAGTTGAGTTCTGAGTCCATGAGTCGACCGATAAATCCTTGTGACGGCTCTTTACGTGACTCCTCGAGTTGAGGTCACTCCTCGAGTTGAGTCCACGAGTCGACTGATAAGTCCTCGTGCTGACTCTTCACGTGACTCCACGAGTTGAGTTTCGAGGCCAAGACTCGACTGATGATTCCTCGTGCTGACTCTGCACATGACTCCTCGAGTTAAGTTCACTCCTCGAGTTGAGTTCCGAGTCCACGAGTCGACCGATAAGTCCTCGTGCCGACTCTTCAAGTGACTCCTCGAGTTGAGGACACTCCTCGAGTTGAGTTCCGAGTCCACGAGTCGACTGATAAGTCCTCGTGACGACTCTTCACGTGACTCCTCGAGTTGAGTTACGAGTAAACGAGTCGACTGATGATTCCTCGTGCTGACTCTGCACATGACTCCTCGAGTTGAGTTCACTCCTCGAGTTGAGTTCCGAGTCCACGAGTTGACTGATAAGTCCTTGTGCTGACTCTTCACATGACTCCTTGATTTGAGGTCACTCCTTAAGTTGAGTTCCGAGTCCACGAGTCGACTAATAAGTCCTCGTGCCGACTCTGCACATGACTCCTCGAGTTGAGGTGACTCGTTGAGTTGAGTTCCGAGTCCACGAGTCGACTGATAAGTCCTCGTGCCGACTCTACACATGACTCCTCAAAGTTAAGATCACCCCTCGAGTTGAGTTTCGAGTCCAGAAGTCGACTGATAAGTCCTCCTGCCGACTTTACACATGACTCTTCGAGTTCAGGTCACTTCCCAAGTTGAGTTCAGAGTCCATAAGTCGGGCTATAACTCCTCGTGCCGACTCTTCACGTAACTCCTCGAGTTGAGTTCATTCCTCGAGTTGAGTTCTAAGTCCACGAGTCGACTGATGATTCCTCGTGTTCACTCTACACATGACTCCTCGAGTTGAGGTCACTCCTCAAGTTGGGTTCCGAGTCCACGAGTCGACTGATAAGTCCTCATGCTGACTCTTCACGTGACTCCTCGAGTTGAGGTCACTCCTCGTGTTTAGTTTTGAGTCCACGGGGCAACTGGTAAGTCCTCGTCCCGACTCTTCACGTGACTCCTCGTTTTGAGTTTGCTCCTCGGGTTGAGTTACGAGTCCACGAATCGAATGATGATTCCTCCTGCTGACTCTACACATGACTCCTCGACTTGAGTTCCGAGTCCACCAATCGACCGATAAGTCCTCGTGCCGACTTTTAACATGACTCCTCGAGTTGAGGTCACTCCTCGAGTTGAGTTCTGAATCCACGAGTCGACCGATAAATCCTCGTGACGACTCTTCATGTGACTCCTCAAGTTGAGTTTTGAGTCCACGAGTCTACTGATGATTCCTCGTGCTGACTCTGCACATGACTCCTCGAGTTGAGTTCACTCCTCGAGTTGAGTTCCGACTCCACAAGGCGACCGATAAGTCCTCGTGCCGACTCTTCACGTGACTCCTAGAGTTGACGTCACTCCTCGAGTTGAGTTTCGAGTCCACGAGTCGACTGATAAGTCCTCGTGCTGACTCTACACATGACTCCTCGACTTGAGATCACCCCTCTAGTTGAGTTTTGAGTCCACGAGTCGGCTGATAAGTCCTCGTGCTGACTCCTCACATGACTCCTCGAGTTGAGGTCACTCCTCGAGTTGAGTTCCGAGTGCACGAGTCGATTGATAAGCCCTCGTGCCGACTCTACACTTGACTCCTCGTGTTGAGTTTCGGGTCCACGAGTTGATTGATAAGTCCTCGTGCCGACTCTTCACGTGACTCCTCGAGTTGAGTTCATTCCTCGAGTTGAGTTCCGAGTCCACGAGTCAACTGATGATTCCTCGTGCTGACTCTACACATGATTCCTCGAGTTGAGGTCACTCCTCGACTTGGGTTCCGAGTCCACGAGTCAACTAATGATTCCTCGTGCTGACTCTACACATGACTCCTCGAGTTGAGTTCACTCCTCGAGTTGAGTTCCGAGTCCACGAGTCGACCGATAAGTCCTCATGCCGACTCTTCACGTGACTCCTCGAGTTGAGGACACTCCTCGAGTTGAGCTCCGAGTCCACGAGTCGACTGATAAGTCCTCGTGACGACTCTTCATGTGACTCCTCGGGTTGAGTTCTGAGTCCACGAGTCGACTGATGATTCCTCGTGATGACTCTGCACATGACTCCTCGAGTTGAGTTCACTCCTCGAGTTGATTTCCGAGTCCACGAGTTGACTGATAAGTCCTCGTGCTGACTCTTCACATGACTACTAAAGTTGAGGTCACTCCTCGAGTTGAGTTTCGAGTCCACGAGTCGACTAATAAGTCCTCGTGCCGACTCTACACATGACTCCTCGAGTTGAGGTCACTCGTCAACTGGAGTTCCGAGTCCACGAGTCGACTGATAAGTCCTCGTGCCGACTCTACACATGAATCCTCAAAGTTGACATCACCCCTGGAGATGAGTTTCGAGTCCACAAGTCGACTGATAAGTCCTCGTGCCATCTCTACACATGACTCCTCGAGTTAAGGTCACTTCCCGAGTTGAGTTCCGAGTCCATGAGCCGGGCTATAATTCCTCGTGCGGACTCTTCACGTGACTCCTTGAGTTTAGGTCGCTCCTCGAGTTTAGTTTCGGGTCCACGATTCGACTTATAAGTCCTCGTGCCGACTCTTCACGTTACTCTTCAAGTTGAGTTCATTCCTCGAGTTGAGTTTCGAGTCCACAAGTCGTCTGATGATTCCTCGTGTTGACTCTACACATGACTCCTCGAGTTGAGGTCACTCTTCGAGTTGAGTTCCGAGTCCACGAGTCGACTGATGCTTCCTCGTGCTGACTCTGCACATGACTCCTCGAGTTGAGTTCCGAGTCCACAAGTCGACTGATAAGTCCTCGTGCTGACTCTTCACGTGACTCCTCGAGTTGAGGTCACTCCTCGTGTTTAGTATTGAGTCAACGGGGCAACTGGTAAGTCCTCGTCCCGACTCTTCACGTGACTCCTCGTGTTGAGTTCCGAGTCCACGTGTCGAGCGATAAGTCATCGTGCTGACTTTTCACACGACTCCTCGAGTTGAGGTCACTCCTCGAGTTGAGTTCTTAGTCGACGAGTCGACCGATAAATCCTCGTGCCGGCTCTTCACGTCACTCCTCGAGTTGAGTTCCGAGTCCATGAGTAGACTGATAAGTCCTCGTGACGACTCTTCATGTGACTCCTCGAGTGGAGTTCTGAGTCCACGGGTCAACTGATGATTCCTCGTGCTGACTCTGCACATGACTCCTCGAGTTGAGTTCACCCCTCGAGTTGAGTTTTGAGTCCACGAGTCGACTGATGATCCCTCGTGCTGACTCTGCACATGACTCCTCGAGTTGAGTTCACTCCTCGAGTTAAGTTCCGAGTCCACGAGTTGACTGATAAGTCCTCGTGCTGACTCTTCACATGAATCCTCGAGTTGAGGTCACTCCTCGAGTTGGGTTCCGAGTCCACGAGTCGACTGATAAGTCCTCGTGCTGACTCTACACACGACTCCTCGAGTTGAGGTCACTCGTCGAGTTGTGTTCCGAGTCTACGAGTCGACTGATAAGTCCTCATGCCGACTCTACACATGACTCCTCAAAGTTGAGATCACCCCTCGAGTTGAGTTTCGAGTCCACAAGCCGACTGATAAGTCCTCGTTCCGACTCTACACATGACTCTTCAAGTTGAGTTCACTCCTCGAGTTAAGTTCCGAGTCCACGAGTTGACTGATAAGTCCTTGTGCCGACTCTTAACATGACTCCTCGAGTTGATGTCGCTCCTCGAGTTGAGTTTCGGGCCCACGATTCGACTTATAAGTCCTCGTGCCGACTCTTCACGTGACTCTTCGAATTGAGTTCATTCCTCGAGTTGAGTTCCGAGTCCACGAGTCAACTGATGATTCCTCGTGTTCACTCTACACATGACTCCTCTAGTTGAGGTCACTCCTCGAGTTGGGTTCCGAGTCCACGAGTCGACTGATAAGTCCTCGTGCTAACTCTTCACGTGACTCCTCGAGTTGAGGTTATTCCTGGTGCTGACTCCTCGTGTTGAGTTCGCTCCTCGGGTTGAGATACGAGTCCACGAGTCGAATGATGATTCCTCGTGCTGACTCTACACATGACTCCTCGACTTGAGTTCCGAGTCCATGAGTCTACCGATAAATCCTCGTGCCGACGTTTCACTTGACTCCTCGAGTTGAGGTCACTCTTCGAGTTGAGTTCTGAATCCACGAGTCGACCGATAAATCCTCGTGCCGGCTCTTCATGTTACTCCTCGAGTTGAGTTCTGAGTCCACGAGTCGACTGATGATTCCTCGTGCTGACTCTGCACATGAATCCTCGAGTTGAGTTCACTCCTCGAGTTGAGTTCCGAGTCCACGAGTCGACCGATAAGTCCTCGTGCCGACTCTTCACGTGACTCCTCGAGTTGAGGTCACTCCTCGATTTGAGTTCCGAGTCCACGAGTCGACTGATAAGTCGTCGTGCCGACTCTACACATGACTCCTCGACTTGAGATCACCCCTCGAGTAGAGTTTTGAGTCCACGAGTCGGATGATAACTCCTCGTGCTGACTCTTCACATGACTCCTCGAGTTGAGGTCACTCCTCGAGTTGAGTTCCGAGTCCACGAGTCGATTGATAAGCCCTCGTGCCGACTCTTTACATGACTCCTCAAGTTAAGTTCCGAGTCGACTGATAAGTCCTCGTGCCGACTCTACACATGACTCCTCGAGTTGAGGTCACTTCCCGAGTTGAGTTCCGAGTCCACGAGTCGGCCGATAATTCCTCGTCCCGACTCTTCACGTGAATCCTCGTGTTGAGATCGCTCCTCGAGTTGAGTTTTGGGTCCACGAGTAGACTGATAAGTCCTCGTGCCGACTCTTCACGTGACTCATCGAGTTGAGTTCATTCCTCGAGTTGAGTTCCGAGTCCACGAGTCAACTGATGATTCCTCGTGCTGACTCTACACATGACTCCTCGAGTTGAGTTCACTCCTCGAGTTGAGTTCCGAGTCTACGAGTCGACCGATAAGTCCTCGTGCCGACTCTTCACGTGACTCCTCGAGTTGAGGACACTGTTGTCAATGGTGCCCACAAGAAGAGTAGTAGTGTCTATTTGTGTACATTTGATGTAATATAGTCTCATGAAGACTCTAGCTTGTAATTGCTTATTCTTAAATAATAAAGTTGAAACGTTCATTCATTCTTTCTTTGTTTGAAGCTTTATGATAAAACCTTAGTCTTTTAGTCCATAAACAAACTTATCAACTTACGAAGAGACAAATGTAGATTTGCATGAACAAACTCTTCGTAGTTTGCTTAAAACGATATATTCGCAATCTTAGGGTCAAAGGACTATTGACCTCAGTATGATTGTTAGAAGAATCTATGATGTCTGGTTATGAGGCATTGAGAGTTGGGAACTCTATAGTTCTTCTAGGTATCTTCCGAAGGTACTGAATTGACCAGTGCACTTCTAGAGACAATATAAGAACAAACCATTTAACCTCTTATGTCTCGAAGTCACTATGTATGAATTGCATCATGCTTACCTTAATCCTGAAATGAGACATGCCATTTCACACCTTAGTATTCTCATTTGAGAAAGTCAGAGTTCGGACTCACTATGTCATTCCGAACAGGGCCTATTGGTGAAATACTAAGTTGTGAGTCTGTCATGAGTAACTTTGTGAAGTTCTCATAGATATGGAATTCATGTACAAGATTGCTGAAATGCAATGTATGTCACCTCATGCTTTGTTCCTTGGAGTGTGAATAAATGAACTGGCCAGTGTGCAAATTGAGTCCTGACTCTTTTGGATGAAACAATGTGACTTGTTAGCTCCTCGTCAATACATTGTTTCTAACTTATTCACAAGCGACAAAGCAGTTGAGGAAATAACAGCTAGAAGGGTAAAATGGTAATTTAGTAAATCCCGACTAGCTGATGACATTCATGAAGGGTAAACATAGATAATATTCAGTGGATCTGCTCATTACAATTAGGTGAATTCTTGAGTAGAAAATAAATTCATTTGAACCGAGAGATTTTCAGTGTCAGCTCTTTAGTGGAGTCAGTTGGCATTAAGCTAAACTTGGAAAAGGTTTGTGAACTTTTGAGTCCAAGTGTTTAGCTCAAGCTTTGTTCATTTGGGTCCATGAGGTCACTGTCACGAATCACATCGATAGGAATTGTTAAACTGGAAGCTAAGTCAAAACAAGAACGAAAATTGTCAAAAGGGTAATTTTGTCTTTTTGGACATGGCATGAAATGAATGTCAATAAATTTTTTTGACAATGTCATATGATGACATATTATATCACACGGCCATAAGATGTTTATTGGGCCTTGTGAATTAATTTCATTTCATAGAATTTTACTTGAAAATTCTTAATGGGCTTTTCTTATGTTGTCACGAACAATTAAAGAAAAACCTAGAAAGCCTTTTTAGAAGGCTTTTGGCCGTCCAACCCAAGTGAATGGGAGATCAAATTTCGTGCAGCCCTTAGTGTGAAAGAGAGATTATTTTGTGCATTAATGTATTTAGATACTAGCCAAAAGAAAAAAGAGGAAACAAATTTCCTCTAAGAGGAATCAAGATGGGCGCCCAAGTAGAGTCAAAAGAGGAAACAAATATGAGGATATCTTGGATCCTCTTTGGCCGTGTGAAATAAGGAGAAGAAAAGGAAATTGGCTCATGAATATGTGATATTCTATAGAAGAGGAAACTACCTTATTGAAGGTGAGACCTCTCCTATAAATAGGAGCCTTATTCTTCACATTTCATTCATTCCAAGTTTTAGAGATTGAGAGCTTCTCTCTCTAGCTTGGCCGCCCCTCTCCTCTCTCTCTCTATTCAATTTCGATTTTTGTTTTGGCACCTAGGTCCTCATTTGACCTAGAGTTTAGCTCTGCGACTTCAAGACTCGTTCTCAAGTCGTAGCGTTTAAAAGTGCCCACTCACTGATTCCTTCTTTTCGAGTGATTTAGTGATAGAAACTTTCGTGGTTGCTCGAGGTGCCGAGGAAAGAAAGAGAGACGTGCTGCGAGGGGAGACGAGCGTTGCAAACTTTCCACAAGCTTCTTCAAAGTTCAAGCTTCAAGAAAGGTTAGTAAACTTCTAGCTCATATTGGTTTTTAATTACATGTACTTGCACTTGTCTAGGTTTGTAAAAACTGTTTCACTTCTAAAAGAAAATTTTTAAAATTCCGCCGCTTACCGAAGCGTTAATTATTTTCTCAAACCCTAGATCGATTCCAACAAATGGTATCAGAGCTATGGTCAAAGAGATGCATGTACATGTTTTTAAAATTATGAGCTTGAAAATCGTTTTCGAAAGTTTACTAATTTTGTGACAAGTTAGAATTGTAATCTTAGATTTTTTTTAATTTAATGCTCTTGTCTTTAAATTAAAAAGCATGTTAATTTTCTATGAGTTTGGGATGTTTTTAAAACACATTAGAATCAGTTCTAAAAGTTTTTAATTTTTTATATTGAAAAACGTGTTTTAAAGGTTTGAGAAATTTCGAGTAAAATTTTGTGACTAGTTTTGATATCTTGCTAGTTTCTTATTTTTACTTGAATCGTTTTATGCATGTTGTTATTTCTTTTATTCTATGTTATTACCCTGCTAATAAAACAAAAATAAAAGCTTTAATCAACATCTTAAAACGTTCCGTTACACTTGATTCTTTTTCGCACCTAAGTAGGACCAAGCTTTAATTTATTTCTTTTTCTTCGAGCTGGAGTAAACCCGCATTAAAAGTGGCATAACTCTCTGCTCAGAAATCGAAATTTAATGATTTTTGAATCAAATTAAAGTTCTGTCTGTCCTCTGTCCAATGCCACCGGTTTCGGCTCAAAAGGACATCGGAGCCGCCAGATATTGCGATTTTACTCCGAGGTGCGCGGCTGTCTGAAACTCCAGTTTTTTAGAAATCCGGATTTTCAAACCCCACTACCATGAGTTATAGAACTCTAATGAGAAAATTTTCTTGAGCAAAAATGTTTTTCATATGATTATAAACATGATGTGTAAGATTAAAATGTTTTGATTTTTGAAAGTTTAATTGAAATTGAATTTTTACAAAACTAGTTTGAATTTTGAAAAACCGTTTTCACTTTCAAACTTGAAAATATTTTGTCATCCAAATCAAATAAATTTTCAAAATGTTTTCAAAACTATATCTATATCACATATGTTCAAAATCTATATGCTCTTGAAAATTTGAGTGGGAGGTCTCCTTGTAGACAAGCCGAAAAATAAAAAGATGTGTAATCTCAAACTTTCAAGTGTTCGAGTGAGTTGAAGTTCACACTTCCCTCACGCACTTTCCCGTAATAGAAAATAGGAAAAGATCGAGTATGTACCTTGTGCCTTTATGCACTAATACTGCTCTGAACATGTCGATCTAGGATTCTCTTCTAGTTGTCCGCTCTGTCGCTCTCTAACTAGGAAATTTGTTTCCGAACTTATAAGAGTCGATGAACCAACTCCAAAAACTAAGTGGGAGGGTTATATTCGTTGTTTGTAACCCACGATCCCCAACACTAATGAAAGATGCAATAACGTGGGACTAAGAGCCGCTCTTGCGACCCTCACTTAAATGTGGGTACTCCAACGCGTTATTGCTTCGATCATTGCTCAATGAGCTACGTTCGAGAGTGATGCAATAATGGCAAGGCCTCCCCTTGGGGGATTGTTTTTCAAAGCTGATCTTTTGGACTAAGTGGTTGGTTGCACACTTAGGCTCAATCCCTAGTATCCTCCCTTGAGGCTCTGCGAAAGGATGTGAGTGATCAAACCAATTTACAAGGTGGCTAGTCAAAATAGATGTATTGACATCTTGGCTTAGCATTAATGATGTGTCATTTACTTATAAATGGAGATTTTTTGCGGCCTTCTCTTGAGGGAGTAAATTATCGTTTGGTTTATAACACCTTTGGATTTTACAAAAGTCTTAGTAAAACTTAAATCCTAAACCAAAGACTAATCATAAACTTGTTTCAACTTATATAGGCAATATGTCTCTCAACCATCTCTCTATCTTTCTTTCCTCGATCAAACTCGAAAACGAAAACTACGTAGATTCGAAACGTAACCTCGACATAATACCTACCGTTAACAAGCACAAATAGGTACTCACCACCCCGTGTCCTCCTTTGACGAATGATGATTCAACTCAAGAGGACAATGACGCCTTAGCGGCCAGGCTTCGATCCGATGAGATTGTGAGGTGCTATATCTTGGCATCTATGAACAATATGCTGAAAGAGCAACATCGTGACTTCGAGACTGCCGCTGACATGCTCTACAATCTCCTTGAGATGTTTGGAGGGCAAAGGCGTCAAACAAGGCTACAAGCAGTCCGACAGTTTATGAACTGTCGCATGAAGGCTAGGACTCCTGTTAGGGACCATATGATGCTGATCATTAGTTACCTAAATGAAATGGAAATCCTAGGATCTGAGATTGATGGGAAGAATATCATAGATATGATCTTAGAAACTCTCCCCGAGTCTCTTGATACCTTCATGCTGAACTACTCCATTACAAAGCTAAAGTAAACTGTTACCGAGCTTATGAAGGAGCTTCACACTGCTGTAGGTCTCAATAAGAGAAAGAGGAATCAAGGAGAGGCACATGCTACTGAGCACAAAGCCTCCGCCTCTGGAACTGAGAAGAGACCTCACAAAGCCGATAAAAAGAACTGTCCTGCCAATCTCAAAGCAAAGGAACATAGTATTGTACTAGTTACCGAAGCATGCTTAGTAGCTGATAATGTATCAACGTGGATTCTTGACTCCGCTGCTACTAACCATATTTGTTGTTCCTTGAATGGTTTCAAGAAAACCAAAATCTTAGAGGAAGGCGAGTTCTGTTTCAAATGGGGTGATGGGAGCCTGGTGTCTGCAAAGGCTGTGGGATCCGTGACGCTGTCTTTTGAAGACCGCACTTTAAACTTGAATAATGTTTATTTTGTTCCTACCTTTGGGAAGAACTTAATATCCGTTGCTCGTCTTCTAGAGCAAGATTATTGTTTAAAGTTCATTAAGAATGGAATTCGTATTTCGTTTCCTGATAATTCTTTTGTCACTGATACATGTATGAAGAATGCTCTTTTTTACATCTATCCCACTCAACCTTCTCTTTTAGACACCGAAATAGATAACGATCTAATTAGGGAGCCAAAGAGGATCAAACTTTCTGAATCCTCCGATCTAACAAAATCAACACACCTATGGCACTTAAGACTTGGTCATATCAGTCTAGAAAGGATGAAGAGACTTGTGAGGGATGGTCCACTCCAAGCCTCTGCAATAGGTTCACTACCTACTTGTGAATCCTGTATAGAAGGAAAAATGACTAAGCGACCTTTCTCCGATAAGGGTCGAAGAGCCAATGAGTTGTTGGAACTAGTACATTCTGATGTATGTGGTCCGCTCAACCAACAGGCACGTGGAGGATACGAATACTTCGTTACCTTCACTGATGATTACTCAAGATATGGGTTTGTCTATTTGCTTAAACACAAATCCGAGACCTTTAACGTATTTAAGGTCTTTAGGGCTTTAGTGGAAAACCAAACTGGCAAAGTGATCAAAACCCTTCGATCTGATCGAGGTGGTGAGTATATGTCTGGAGAGTTCGATGACTTTCTTAAAGAAGAAGGTATCGCTTCTCAGCTTACCGCACCTGGCACACCTCAACAAAACGGAGTGTCAGAGAGAAGAAACCGAACTCTTATGGAGATGGTTAGATCAATGATGAGTTACTCATCACTCCCGCTTTCCTTTTGGGGATATGCCCTCGAAACAGCCGCCTACATTCTGAACCAAGTTCCGTCCAAAACGGTTCCTGGTAGTCCTTATGAACGATGGACTGGCCGTAAAGTGAATCTTGGCCGCATCCGAATTTGGGGTTGCCCTGCACACGTGCTGAGGCAAAAGACTAGCAAGTTGGCTAGTAGGTCAGAATTGTGCCTGTTTGTAGGATATCCAAAGGAAACCAAAGGTTTTACTCTCTATAGTCCCGAGGACGATAAGACTTTCGTTAGCACGAATGCTCGTTTCCTTGAGGAGGACTTTATGAAGGATGCGAAACCTAGAAGCAAAATTGTGCTTGAAGAAAAGTTGGGTGAGGAAGCTTCTACCTCATCCGTAAGAACTGTTCTTACCCCAACTGAAACACAACCTAACTCATCAGAATCTCGTCAAGTAGTACTTAGACGTAGTGGGAGGGCTACTCAAAAGCCTGACAGGTACATGTCTTATGGAGACTCTCTTGTAGCCGTCTCCGACATGGATGACCCTGTTTCCTATAGCCAAGCGATGGCTTGTTCTGAATCAAACCTCTGGCTTGACGCCATGAAAGTTGAAATGCACTCGATGTATGTCAACAAAGTCTGGAAACTTGTAGACCTTCCTGAAGGGATTAAACCCGTAGGGTGTAAGTGGATATACAAGAAGAAAAAGGGTCCTGATGGGAACGTCGAGACGTTCAAAGCACGACTTGTGGCAAAGGGTTATACCCAACAAGAAGGGATTGACTATGAAGAAACCTTCTCGCCAGTCGCGATGCTTAAATCCATCCGCATACTCCTATCCATAGCTGCAGCTCTCGACTATGAGATCTGGCAAATGGATGTCAAGACAGCCTTTCTGAATGGCAATCTTGACGAGCGCATTTACATGGCTCAACCAGACGGTTTCGTGGATAAAGGTCAAGAGACCAAGGTTTGTGACTTGCTTAAATCCATTTATGGACTAAAGCAAGCATCTAGGTCATGGAATATTAGATTCGATGAAACTGTAAAAAGCTTCGGCTTTGAACAGTCAACAGATGAGCCTTGTGTTTACAAGTTAATACACGAAGGCAAAGTTTTGTTTCTGGTACTATATGTCGATGATATACTACTCATTGGTAATGACGTGGGTAAGTTATCTGAGGTTAAGGTCTGGCTGGCAAAGCAATTCGATATGAAGGATCTAGGAGAAGCCGCGTACATTCTGGGGATCCAAATCTTTCGAGATAGGAAAAACCGGACTCTGTCGCTCTCTCAAGCATCTTATATTGATAAGGTAATGGATCGCTTCTCGATGCAAGACTCCAAGAAGGGTCAAACACCCTTTAGGCATGGAGTTTCACTCTCGAAGGACCAGTCTTCCAAGACTACACAAGAGATTGAAGACATGAGGAAGATTCCTTACGCCTCTGCCGTAGGAAGCCTCATGTATGATATGCTTTGCACTAGACCTGACATTTGTTTTGCCGTTGGCGTAGTTAGCCGTTTCCAATCCAACCCTGGACCCGAGCACTGGATTGCTGTTAAGCATGTTCTTAAGTATCTTCGAAGAACTAAGAACTTGATGCTTACATACTCAGGTACTGACCTGACTATGACGGGATATACCGACTCCGATTTTCAAGCGGATAAGGATTCCAGGAAATCCACTTCGGGATCTGTGTTCATCCTTAATGGTGGAGCTGTTGTGTGGAGAAGTATTAAGCAATCTTGCATTGCTGACTCCACAATGGAAGCAGAATATGTGGCTGCTTGTGAAGCATCCAAAGAGGCTGTATGGCTTAGAAGATTCCTTAAGTATTTGGAAGTTGTTCCAAACGTCGACGAGCCCATGACCCTTTATTGTGATAATAGTGGGGCTGTCGCTAACTCAAAGGAACCTAGAAGCCATAAGCGCTCTAAGCATATTGAGAGGCAATACCATTTGATTCGAGAGATCGCGCAACGCGGAGACGTGGAGGTGAAGTAGATCTCTGGCAGATCCATTCACCAAGGCCCTAGCGAACATGGTCTTCGACCAACTTCGAGAGGGATTAGGCATGTAGGACTACTCACATCTTCTTTGAGTCAAGTGGGAGTTTGTTGTCAATGGTGCCCACAAGAAGAGTAGTAGTGTCTATTTGTGTACATTTGATGTAATATAGTCTCATGAAGACTCTTGCTTGTAATTGCTTATTCTTTAATAATAAAGTTGAAACGTTCATTCATTCTTTCTTTGTTTGAAGCTTTACGATAAAACCTTAGTCTTTTAGTCCATAAACAAACTTAACAACTTACGATGAGACAAATGTAGATTTGCATGAACAAACTCTTCGTAGTTTGCTTAAAACGATATATTCGCAATCTTAGGGTCAAAGGACTATTGACCTCAGTATGATTGTTAGAAGAATCTATGATGTCTGGTTATGAGGCATTGAGAGTTGGGAACTCTATAGTTCTTCTAGGTATCTTCCGAAGGTACTGAATTGACCAGTGCACTTCTAGAGACAATATAAGAACAAACCATTTAACCTCTTATGTCTCGAAGTCACTATGTATGAATTGCATCATGCTTACCTTAATCCTGAAATGAGACATGCCATTTCACACCTTAGTATTCTCATTTGAGAAAGTCAGAGTTCGGACTCACTATGTCATTCCGAACAGGGCCTATTGGTGAAATACTAAGTTGTGAGTCTGTCATGAGTAACTTTGTGAAGTTCTCATAGATATGGAATTCATGTACAAGATTGCTGAAATGCAATGTATGTCACCTCATGCTTTGTTCCTTGGAGTGTGAATAAATGAACTGGCCAGTGTCCAAATTGAGTCCTGACTCTTTTGGATGAAACAATGTGACTTGTTAGCTCCTCGTCAATACATTGTTTCTAACTTATTCACAAGCGACAAAGGAGTTGAGGAAATAACACCTAGAAGGGTAAAATGGTAATTTAGTAAATCCCGACTAGCTGATGACATTCATGAAGGGTAAACATAGATAATATTCAGTGGATCCGCTCATTACAATTAGGTGAATTATTGAGTAGAAAATAAATTCATTTGAACCGAGAGATTTTCAGTGTCAGCTCTTTAGTGGAGTCAGTTGGCATTAAGCTAAACTTGGAAAAGGTTTGTGAACTTTTGAGTCCAAGTGTTTAGCTCAAGCTTTGTTCATTTGGGTCCATGAGGTCACGGTCACGAATCACATCGATAGGAATTGTTAAACTGGAAGCTAAGTCAAAACAAGAACGAAAATTGTCAAAAGGGTAATTTTGTCTTTTTGGACATGGCATGAAATGAATGTCAATAAATTTTTTTTACAATGCCATATGATGACATATTATATCACACGGCCATAACATGTTTATTGGGCCTTGTGAATTAATTTCATTTCATAGAATTTTACTTGAAAATTCTTAATGGGGTTTTCTTATGTTGTCATGAACAATTAAAGAAAAACCTAGAAAGCCTTTTTAGAAGGCTTTTGGCCGTCCAACCCAAGTGAATGGGAGACCAAATTTCGTGCAGCCCTTAGTGTGAAAGAGAGATTATTTTGTGCATTAATGTATTTAGATACTTGCCAAAAGAAAAAAAGAGGAAACAAATTTCCTCTAAGAGGAATCAAGATGGGCGCCCAAGTAGAGTCAAAAGAGGAAACAGATATGAGGATATCTTGGATCCTCTTTGGCCGTGTGAAATAAGGAGAAGAAGGAAATTGGCTCATGAATATGTGATATTCTATAGAAGAGGAAACTACCTTATTGAAGGTGAGACCTCTCCTATAAATAGGAGCCTTATTCTTCACATTTCATTCATTCCAAGTTTTAGAGATTGAGAGCTTCTCTCTCTAGCTTGGCCGCCCCTCTCCTCTCTCTCTCTATTCAACTTCGATTTTTGTTTTGGCACATAGGTCCTCATTTGACCTAGAGTTTAGCTCTGCGACTTCAAGACTCGTTCTCAAGTCGTAGCGTTTAAAAGTGCCCACTCACTGATTCCTTCTTTTCGAGTGATTTAGTGATAGAAACTTTCGTGGTTGCTCGAGGTGCCGAGGAAAGAAAGAGAGACGTGCTGCGAGGGGAGACGAGCGTTGCAAACTTTCCACAAGCTTCTTCAAAGTTCAAGCTTCAAGAAAGGTTAGTAAACTTCTAGCTCATATTGGTTATTAATTACATGTACTTGCACTTGTCTAGGTTAGTAAAAACTGTTTTACTTGTAAAAGAAAATTTTTAAAATTCCGCCGCTTACCGAAGCGTTAATTATTTTCTCAAACCCTAGATCGATTCCAACAGACACTTCTCGAGTTGAGTTCCGAGTCCACGAGTCGACTGATAAGTCCTCGTGACGACTCTTCACGTGACTCCTCGAGTTGAGTTACGAGTCCACGAGTCGACTGATGATTCCTCGTGCTGACTCTTCACATGACTCCTCGAGTTGAGTTCACTCCTCGAGTTGAGTTCCGAGTACACGAGTTGACTGATAAGTCCTCGTGCTGACTCTTGACATGACTACTCAAGTTGAGGTCACTCCTCGAGTTGAGTTCCGAGTCCACGAGTCGACTAATAAGTCCTCGTGCTGACTCTACACATGAGTCCTCGAGTTGAGGTCACTCGTCGACTTGAGTTCCGAGTCCACGGGTCGACTGATAATTCCTCGTGTCATCTCTACACATGACTCCTCAAAGTTTAGATCACCCCTGGAGTTGAGTTTCGAGTCCACAAGTCGACTGATAAGTCCTCGTGCCAACTCTACACATGACTCCTCGAGTTGAGGTCACTCCCCGAGTTGAGTTTCGAGTCGATGAGTCGGGCTATAATTCCTCGTGCCGACTCTTCACGTGACTCCTCGAGTGAAGGTCGCTTCTCGAGTTGAGTTTCGGGTCCACGATTCGACTGATAAGTCCTCGTGCCGACTCTTCACATGACTACTCGAGTTAAGGTCACTCCTAGAGTTTATTTCCGAGTCCACGGGTCAACTTGTAAGTCCTCGTCCCGATTCTTCACATGACTCCTCGTGTTGAGTTCACTCCTCGGGTTTAGTTACGAGTCCACAAGTCGAATGATGATTCCTCGTGCTGACTCTACACATGACTCCTCGAGTTGGGTTCCGAGTCCACGAGTCGACTGATAAGTCCTCGTGCTGACTGTTCACATGACTCCGCGACTTGAGGTCACTCCGCGAGTTGAGTTCCGAGTCCACGAGTCTAATAAGTCCTCGTGCCGACTCTACACATGACTTCTCAATTTGAGGTCAGTCCTCGAGTTGAATTTCGAGTCCACGACTCGACTGATAAGTCTTCGTGCCGACTCTACACATGACTCCTCGAGTTGAGATCACCCCTCGAGTTGAGTTCCGAGTCCACGAGTCGACTGATAAGTCTTCGTGCTGACTCTTCACATGACTCCTCTAGTTGAGGTCACTCCCCGAGTTGAGTTTCGAGTCCACGAGTCGATTAATAAGCCTTCATGCTGACTCTTCACGTGACTCCTTGAGTGGAGTTCCGAGTCCACGAGTCGAGTGATGATTCCTCATGCTGACTCTACACATGACTCCTCGAGTTGAGTTCCAAGTCGACGAGTCGACCGATAAGTCCCCGTGCCGACTCTTCACGTGACTCCTCGAGTTGAGTTCCGAGTCCATGAGTGGACTGATAAGTCCTCATGGCGACTCTATACGTGACTCCTCGAGTTGAGTTCCGAGTCCACGAGTCGACTGATGATTGCTCGTGCTGACTCTGCACATGACACATTGAGTTGAGTTCACTCCTTGAGTTGAGTTCTGAGTCCACGAGTCGACTGATAAGTCCTCGTGCTGACTCTTCACATGACTCCTCGAGTTGAGGTCACTCCTCGAGTTGAGTTCCGAGTCCACGAGTCGACTAATAAGTAATCGCGCCGACTCTACACATGACTCCTCTAGTTGAGATCACCCCCCGAGTAAAGTTTCGAGTCCACGAGTCGGCTGATAAGTCCTCGTGCTGACTCTTCACATGACTCCTCGTATTGAGATCTCTCCACAGTCCACGAGTCGACTGATAAGTCCTCGTGCCGAATCGTCACATGACTCCTCGAGTTGAGGTCACTCCCCGAGTTGAGTTTAGAGTCCACAAGTCGGCTGATAAATCCTCGTGCTGAATCTTCACATAACTCCTCGAATTGAGATCACTCCTCGAGTTGAGTTCCGAGTCCACGAGTCGAGTGATGATTCCTCATGCTGACTCTGCACATGACTCCTCGAGTTGAGTTTACTCCTCGAGTTGAGTTCCGAGTCGACAAGTCGACCAATAAGTACCTATGCCGACTCTTCACGTGACTCCTCGAGTTGAGGTCACTCCTCGAGTTGAGTTCCGAGTCCACGAGTCGACTGATAAGTCCTCATGCCGACTCTTTACGTGACTCCTCGAGTTGAGTTCCGAGTCCAGGAGTCGACTGATGATTCCTCGTGCTGACTCTGCACATGACTCCTCGAGTTGAGTTCACTCCATGAGTTGGGTTCCGAGTCCACGAGTCGAATGATAATTCCTCGTGCTGACTCGTCACATGACTCGTCGAGTTGAGGTCACTCCTCGAGTTGCCTTCCGAGTCCACGAGTCGAGTGATAAGCCCTTGTGCCAACTCTACACATGACTTCTCGAGTTGAGGTCAGTCCTTGAGTTGAGTTCCGATTCAACGAGTCAACTAATAAGTCCTCGTGCTGACCTTCACATGACTCCTCGAGTTGAGGTTACTCGTCGACTGGAGTTCCGAGTCCACGAGTCGACTGATAAGTCCTCGTGCCGACTCTACACATGAATCCTCAAAGTTGACATCACCCCTGGAGATGAGTTTCGAGTCCACAAGTCGACTGATAAGTCCTCGTGCCATCTCTACACATGACTCCTCGAGTTAAGGTCACTTCGCGAGTTGAGTTCCGAGTCCATGAGCCGGGCTATAATTCCTCGTGCCGACTCTTCACGTGACTCCTCGAGTTAAGGTCGCTCCTCGAGTTTAGTTTCGGGTCCACGATTCGACTTATAAGTCCTCGTGCCGACTCTTCACGTTACTCTTCGAGTTGAGTTCATCCCTCGAGTTGAGTTTCGAGTCCACGAGTCGTCTGATGATTCCTCGTGTTGACTCTGCACATGACTCCTCGAGTTGAGGTCACTCTTCGAGTTGAGTTCCGAGTCCACGAGTCGACTGATGCTTCCTCGTGCTGACTCTGCACATAACTCCTCGAGTTGAGTTCCGAGTCCACAAGTCGACTGATAAGTCCTCGTGCTGACTCTTCACGTGACTCCTTGAGTTGAGGTCACTCCTCGTGTTTAGTATTGAGTCCACGGGGCAACTGGTAAGTCCTCGTCCCGACTCTTCACGTGACTCCTCGTGTTGAGTTCGCTCCTCGGGTTGAGTTACAAGTCCACGAGTCGAATGATGATTCCTCGTGCTGACTCTATACATGACTCCTCGACTTGAGTTCCGAGTCCACGTGTCGAGTGATAAGTCCTCGTGCTGACTTTTCACACGACTCCTCGAGTTGAGGTCACTCCTCGAGTTGAGTTCTTAGTCGACGAGTCGACCGATAAATCCTCGTGCCGGCTCTTCACGTCACTCCTCGAGTTGAGTTCCGAGTCCACGAGTAGACTGATAAGTCCTCGTGACGACTCTTCATGTGACTCCTCGAGTGGAGTTCTGAGTCCACGAGTCAACTGATGATTCCTCGTGCTGACTCTGCACATGACTCCTCGAGTTGAGTTCACTCCTCGAGTTGAGTTCACCCCTCGAGTTGAGTTTTGAGTCCACGAGTCGACTGATGATCCCTCGTGCTGACTCTGCACATGACTCCTCGAGTTGAGTTCACTCCTCGAGTTAAGTTCCGAGTCCACGAGTTGACTGATAAGTCCTCGTGCTGACTCTTCACATGAATCCTCGAGTTGAGGTCACTCCTCGAGTTGGGTTCCGAGTCCACGAGTCGACTGATAAGTCCTCGTGCTGACTCTACACACGACTCCTCGAGTTGAGGTCACTCGTCGAGTTGTGTTCCGAGTCCACGAGTCGACTCATAAGTCCTCTTGCCGACTCTACACATGACTCCTCAAAGTTGAGATCACCCCTCGAGTTGAGTTTCGAGTCCACAAGCCGACTGATAAGTCCTCGTGCCGACTCTACACATGACTCTTCAAGTTGAGGTCACTCCCCGAGTTGAGTTCCGAGTCCATAAGTCGGGCTATAATTCCTTGTGCCGACTCTTAACGTGACTCCTCGAGTTGATGTCGCTCCTCGAGTTGAGTTTCGGGTCCACGATTCGACTTATAAGTCCTCGTGCCGACTCTTCACGTGACTCTTCGAATTGAGTTCATTCCTCGAGTTGAGTTCCGAGTCCACGAGTCAACTGATGATTCCTCGTGTTCACTCTACACATGAATCCTCTAGTTGAGGTCACTCCTCGAGTTGGGTTCCGAGTCCACGAGTTGACTGATAAGTCCTCGTGTTAACTCTTCACGTGACTCCTCGAGTTGAGGTTATTCCTGGTGCTGACTCCTCGAGTTGAGTTCGCTCCTCGGGTTGAGATACGAGTCCACGAGTCGAATGATGATTCCTCGTGCTAACTCTACACATGACTCCTCGACTTGAGTTCCGAGTCCATGAGTCTACCGATAAGTTCTCGTGCCGACTTTTCACTTGACTCCTCGAGTTGAGTTCTGAATCCACGAGTCGACCGATAAATCCTCGTGCCGGCTCTTCACGTTACTCCTCGAGTTGAGTTCTGAGTCCACGAGTCGACTGATGATTCCTCGTGCTGACTCTGCACACGAATCCTCGAGTTGAGTTCACTCCTCGAGTTGAGTTCCGAGTCCACGAGTCGACCGATAAGTCCTCGTGCCGACTCTTCACGTGACTCCTCGAGTTGAGGTCACTCCTCGATTTGAGTTCCGAGTCCACGAGTCGACTGATAAGTCGTCGTGCCGACTCTACACATGACTCCTCGACTTGAGATCACCCCTCGAGTAGAGTTTTGAGTCCACGAGTCGGATGATAACTCCTCGTGCTGACTCTTCACATGTCTCCTCGAGTTGAGGTCACTCCTCGAGTTGAGTTCCAAGTCCACGAGTCGATTGATAAGCCCTCGTGCCGACTCTTTACATGACTCGTCAAGTTAAGTTCCGAGTCGACTGATAAGTCCTCGTGCCGACTCTACACATGACTCCTCGAGTTGAGGTCACTTCCCGAGTTTAGTTTCGAGTCCACGAGTCGGCCGATAATTCCTCGTCCCGACTCTTCACGTGAATCCTCGTGTTGAGGTCGCTCCTCGAGTTGAGTTTCGGGTCCACGAGTAGACTAATAAGTCCTCGTGCCGACTCTTCACGTGACTCATCGAGTTGAGTTCATTCCTCGAGTTGAGTTCCGAGTCCACGAGTCAACTGATGATTCCTCGTGCTGACTCTACACATGACTCCTCGAGTTGAGTTCACTCCTCGAGTTGAGTTCCGAGTCTACGAGTCGACCGTTAAGTCCTCGTGCCGACTCTTCACGTGACTCCTCGAGTTGAGGACACTTCTCGAGTTGAGTTCCGAGTCCACGAGTCGACTGATAAGTCCTCGTGACGACTCTTCACGTGACTCCTTGAGTTGAGTTACGAGTCCACGAGTCGACTGATGATTCGTCGTGCTGACTCTTCACATGACTCCTCGAGTTGAGGTCACTCCTCGAGTTGAGTTCCGAGTCCACGAGTTGACTGATAAGTCCTCGTGCTGACTCTTCACATGACTACTCAAGTTGAGGTCACTCCTTGAGTTGAGTTCCGAGTCCACGAGTCGACTAATAAGTCCTCGTCCTGATTCTACACATGAGTCCTCGAGTTGAGGTCACTCGTCGACTTGAGTTCCGAGTCCATGGGTCGACTGATAAGTCCTCGTGCCGTCTCTACACATGACTCCTCAAAGTTTAGATCACCCCTGGAGTTGAGTTTCGAGTCCACAAGTCGACTGATAAGTCCTCGTGCCAACTCTACACATGACTCCTCGAGTTGAGGTCACTCGCCGAGTTGAGTTTCGAGTCCATGAGTCGCGCTATAATTCCTCGTGCCGACTCTTCACGTGACTCCTCGAGTTAAGGTCGCTTCTCGAGTTGAGTTTCGGGTCCACGATTCGACTGATAAGTCCTCGTGCCGACTCTTCACATGACTACTCGAGTTAAGGTCACTCCTAGAGTTTATTTCCGAGTCCACGGGTCAACTTGTAAGTCCTCGTCCCGACTCTTCACATGACTCCTCGTGTTGAGTTCACTCCTCGGGTTTAGTTATGAGTCCACAAGTCGAATGATGATTACTCGTGCTGACTCTACACATGACTCCTCGAGTTGGGTTCCAAGTCCACGAGTCGACTGATAAGTCCTCGTGCTGACTGTTCACATGACTCCGCGACTTGAGGTCAGTCCGCGAGTTGAGTTCCGAGTCCACGAGTCTAATAAGTCCTCGTTCCGACTCTACACACGACTTCTCGAATTGAGGTCAGTCCTCGAGTTGAATTTCGAGTCCACGACTCGACTGATAAGTCTTCGTGCCGACTCTACACATGACTCCTCGAGTTGAGATCACCCCTCGAGTTGAGTTCCGAGTCCACGAGTCGACTGATAAGTCCTCGTGCTGACTCTTCACATGACTCCTCTAGTTGAGGTCACTCCCCGAGTTGAGTTTCGAGTCCACGAGTCGATTAATAAGCCTTCATGCTGAGTCTTCACGTGACTCCTTGAGTTGAGTTCCGAGTCCACGAGTCGAGTGATGATTCCTCATGCTGACTCTACACATGACTCCTCGAGTTGAGTTCCAAGTCGACGAGTCGACCGATAAGTCCCCGTGCCGACTCTTCACGTGACTCCTCGAGTTGAGTTCCGAGTCCACGAGTCGACTGATAAGTCCTCATGGCGACTCTATACGTGACTCCTCGAGTTGAGTTCCGAGTCCACGAGTCGACTGATGATTGCTCGTGCTGACTCTGCACATGACACATTGAGTTGAGTTCACTCCTTGAGTTGAGTTCCGAGTCCACGAGTCGACTGATAAGTCCTCGTGCTAACTCTTCACATGACTCCTCGAGTTGAGGTCACTCCTCGAGTTGAGTTCCGAGTCCACGAGTCGACTAATAAGTCCTCGCGCCGACTCTACACAGGACTCCTCTAGTTGAGGTCACCCCCCGAGTTGAGTTTCGAGTCCACGAGTCGGCTGATAAGTCCTCGTGCTGACTCTTCACATGACTCCTCGTATTGAGATCTCTCCTCGAGTGGAGTTCCTAGTCCACGAGTCGACTGATAAGTCCTCGTGGCGAATCGTCACATGACTCCTCGAGTTGAGGTCACTCCCCGAGTTGAGTTTCGAGTCCACGAGTCGGCTGATAAATCCTCGTGCTGAATCTTCACATAACTCCTCGAATTGAGATCACTCCTCGAGTTGAGTTCCGAGTCCACGAGTCGAGTGATGATTCCTCATGCTGACTCTGCACATGACTCCTCGACTTGAGTTTACTCCTCCTGTTGAGTTCCGAGTCGACAAGTCGACCAATAAGTCCCTATGCCGACTCTTCACGTGACTCCTCGAGTTGAGGTCACTCCTCGAGTTGAGTTCCGAGTCCACGAGTCGACTGATAAGTCCTCATGCCGACTCTTTACGTGACTCCTCGAGTTGAGTTCCGAGTCAAGGAGTCGACTGATGATTCCTCGTGCTAACTCTGCACATGACTCCTCGAGTTGAGTTCACTCCTTGAGTTGGGTTCCGAGTCCACGAGTCGAGTGATAAGCCCTTGTGCCGACTCTACACATGACTTCTCGAGTTGAGGTCAGTCCTTGAGTTGAGTTCCGATTCAACGAGTCAACTAATAAGTCCTCGTGCTGACCTTCACATGACTCCCCGAGTTCAGGTCACTCCTCGTGTTGAGTTCCGAGTCCACGAGTAGACTGATAAGTCCTCTTTCTGACTCTACACATAACTCCTCGAAATGAGTTCACTCATCATGTTGAGTTCTAAGTTCACGATTTGACTGATAAGTCATCGTGCCGACTTTACACATGACTCCTCGAGTTGAGGTCACTCCCCGAGTTGAGTTCCGAGTCCACGAGTCGACTGATGATTCCTCGTGCCGACTCTTTATGTTACTCCTCTAATTGAGGTCGCTGCTCGAGTTGAGTTTCGGGTCCACGAGTCGACTGATAAGTCCTAGTGCCGACTCTTCACATGACTCCTCGAGTTGAGTTCATTCCTCGAGTCTAGTTCCGAGTCCACGAGTCGACTTATGATTCCTCGTGCTGACTCTACACATGACTCCTCGAGTTGATGTCACTCCTCGAGTTAGGTTCCGAGTCCACGAGTCGACTGATAAGTCGTTGTGCCGACTCTTCACGTGACTCCTCGAGTTGAGGTCACTCCTCGAATTTATTTCCAAGTCCACGGGTCAACTTGTAAGTCCTCGTCCCGACTCTTCACGTGACTCCTCGGGTTGAGTTACGAGTCCACGAGTCGAATGATGATTCCTCGTGCTGACTCTACACATGACTAATCGAGTTGAGGTCACTCCTCGACTTGAGTTCCGAGTCAACGAGTCGACTGATGATTCGTCGTACTCACCCTGCACATGGCTCCTGGAGTTGAGTTCACTCCTTGAGTTGAGTTCCGAGTCCACGAGTCGACTGATAAGTCCTCGTGCTGACTCTTCACATGGCTCCTCGAGTTGAGGTCACTCCTCGAGTTTAGTTCCGAGTCCATGAGTGTACTGATAAGTCCTCGTGCCGACTCTACACATGACTTCTCAAATTGAGGTCAGTCCTGGAGTTGAATTCCTAGTTCACGACTCGACTAATAAGTCCTCGTGCTGACTCTACACATGACTCCTCGAGTTGAGATCACCCCTCGAGTTGAGTTCCGAGTCCATGATACGACTGATAAGTTCTCATGCTGACTCTTCACATGACTCCTTGAGTTGAGGTCACTCCCCGAGTTGAGTTTCGAGTCGATTAATAACCCCTCGTGCCGACTCTTCACGTGACTCCTCGAGTTGAGTTCCGAGTCCACCAGTCGAGTGATGATTCCTCATGCTGAATCTACACATGACTCCTCGAGTTGAGTTCACTCCTCGAGTTGAGTTCTGAGTCCACGAGTCGACTGATAAGTCCTGATGGTGACTCTTTACGTGACTCCTCGAGTTGCATTCCGATTCCACGAGTCGACTGAGGATTGCTCGTGCTGACTCTGTACATGACTCCTCGAGTTGAGTTCACTCCTTGAGTTGAGTTCTGAGTCCACGAGTCGACTGATAAGTCCTCGTGCTGACTCTTCACATGACTCCTCGAGTTGAGGTCACTCCTCGAGTTGAGTTTCGAATCCACGACTCGACTGATAAGTCCTCGTGCTGATTCTTCACATGACTCCTCGAGTTGAGGTCACTCCCCGAGTTGAGTTCCGAGTCCACGAGTCGACTGATAATTCCTCGTGCCGAATTGTCACATGACTCCTCGAGTTGAGGTTACTCCCCGAGTTGAGTTTTGAGTTAACGAGTCGGCTGATAAATCCTCCTGCCGACTCTACACATGACACCTCGAGTTGAGATCACCCCTCGAGTTGAGTTTCGAATCCACGACTCGACTGATAAGTCCTCGTGCTGATTCTTCACATGACTCCTCGAGTTGAGGTCACTCCCCGAGTTGAGTTTCGAGTCCCCGAGTCGACTGATAAGTCCTCGTGCTGACTCTTCATATGACTCCTCGTATTGAGATCACTCCTCGACTTGAGTTCCGAGTCCACGAGTCGACTGATAATTCCTCGTGCCGAATTGTCACATGACTCCTCGAGTTGAGGTTACTCCCCGAGTTGAGTTTTGAGTTAACGAGTCGGCTGATAAATCCTCGTGCTGAATCTTCACATGACTCCTCGAATTTAGATCACTCCTCGAGTTGAGTTCCTAGTCCACGAGTCGATTAATAAGACCTCGTGCCGACTCTTCACGTGACTACTCGAGTTGAGATCCGAGTCCACGAGTCGAGTGATGATTCCTCATGCTGACTCAGCACATGACTCCTCGAGTTGAGTTCCGAGTCGACGAGTCGACCAATAAGTCCCCGTGCCGACTCTTCACGTGACTCCTCGAGTTGAGGTCACTCCTCGATTTGAGTTCCGAGTCTACGAGTCGACTGATAAGTCCTCATGCCGACTCTTTACGTGACTCCTCGAGTTGAGTTCCGAGTCCACGAGTCGACTGATGATTCCTCGTGCTGACTCTGCACATGACTCCTCGAGTTGAGTTCAATTCTTGAGTCGAGTTCCGAGTCCAAGAGTCGATGATAAATCCTCCTGCTGACTCTTCACATGGCTCCTCGAGTTGAGGTCACTCCTCGAGTTGAGTTCTGAGTCCACGAGTAGACTAATAAGTCCTCGTCCCGACTCTACACATGACTTCTCGAGTTGAGGTCAGCCCTCGAGTTGAGTTGGGAGTCCATGAGTCGACTGATAAGTCCTCGTGCCGACTCTACACATGGCTCCTCGAGTTGAGATCACCCCTCGAGTTAAGTTTCGAATCCACGAATCGACTGATAAGTCATCGTGGTGATTCTTCACATGACTCCTCGAATTGAGGTCACTTCCCGAGTTGAGTTTCGAGTCCACGAGTCGGCTGATAAGTCCTCGTGCTGACTCTTCACATGACTCCTCGTGTTGAGATCACTCCTCGAATTGAGTTCCGAGACCACGAGTCAACTGATAAGCCCTCGTGCCGACTCTACACATGTCTCCTCGAGTTGAGGTCACTCCTGGAGTTGAGTTTCGAGCCCACGAGTCAGCAGATAAGTCCTCGTGCTGACTCTTCACATGAGTCCTCGAGTTGAGGTCACTCCTCGAGTTATGTTCCGAGTCCAGGAGTCGACTGATAAGTCCTCGTGCCGACTCTACACACGACTCCTCGAGTTGAGATCTCCCCTCGAGTTGAGTTTCGAATCCACGAGTCGACTGATAAGTCCTCGTGCTGATTTTTGACATGACTCCTCGAGTTGAGGTCACTCCCCGAGTTGAGTTTCGAGTCCACGAGTCGGCTAATAAATCCTCGTGATGACTCTTCTCATGACTCCTCGTGTTGAGATCACTCCTCGAGTTGAGTTCCGAGACCACGAGTCGACTGATAAGTCGTCGTGCCGACTCTACACATGACTGCTCGAGTTGAGGTCACTCCTCGTGTTGAGTTTCGAGACCACGAGTCGGCTGATAAGTCCTCGTGCTGACTCTTCACATGAGTCCTCGAGTTGAGGTCACTCCTCGAGTTAACTTCCGAGTCTAGGAGTCAAATGATAAGTCCTCGTGCCGAATCTACACATGACTCCTTGAGTTGAGATCACCCCTTGAGTTGAGTTTCGAGTCCACGAGTCGACTGATAAGTCCTCGTGCTGACTCTTCACATGACTCCTCGAGTTGAGGTCACTCCTCGAGTTGAGTTTTGACTTCACGAGTTGGCTGATAAGTCCTCGTGCTGAATCTTCACATGACTCCTCGAGTTGAGGTCACTCCTCGAGTTGAGTTCCGAGTCCACGAGTCGATTGATAAGCCCTCGTGCCGACTCTTCACATGACTCCTCGAGTTGAGTTTCGAGACGACGAGTCGACTGATAAGTCCTCGTGCCGACTCTACACATAACTCCTCGAAATGAGTTCACTCCTCGAGTTGAGTTCCGAGTTCACGAGTCGACTAATAAATCCTCGTGCCGACTCTACACATAGCTCCTCTAAATAAGTTCACTCCTATACTTGAGTTCCGAGTCCATGAGTCGACTGATAAATCCTCGTGCTGACTCTACACATGATTCCTCGAGTTGAGGTCACTCCTGGAGTTGAGTTTCGAGTTCATGAGTCGACTGATATGTCCTCGTACTGACTCTTCACATGACTCCTCGAGTTGAGGTCACTCCTCGAGTTGAGTTTCGAGTCCACGAGTCGGCTGATAAGTCCTCGTGCTGACTTTTCACATGACTCCTCGAGTTGAGGTCATTTCTCTAGTTGAGTTCCAAGTGCACGAGTCAATTGATAAGCCCTCGTGCCGACTCTTCACATGACTCCTCGAATTGAGTTCACTCCTTGAGTTGAGTTCTGATTCCACGAGTCGACTGATAAGTTCTCGTGCCGACTCTTCACATGACTCCTCGAGTTAAGGTCACTCCACGAGTTGAGTTCCGAGTCCATGAATCGACTAATAAGTCCTCGTGCAGACTCTACACATGACTTCTCGAGTTGAGTTCACTCCTCGAGTTGAGTTCCGAGTCCACGAGTCGACTAATAAGTCCTCGTGCCGAGTCTACAGGTGACTTCTCGAGTTGAGGTCTGTTGTCGGTCCGTCTCGGATCGACAGGGACTAAAGCGTCACCTCGACCCATGCAACCGGTGCAAGGCCTCGGGCGGCGAAACCTTGCCTCGGCCTTTGGCCGGCCCAAACCAGTGGTCGGGTCAAGGGTCAGCCGGCTGGCGGCCGGCCATATGCTCAGCCAGCCAGCGGCCGGCCATATGCTTGGCTGGCCTGTCGCCGGCCCCAAAGGTCAGCCGGCCAATGGCCGGCCATATGCTCAGCCGGCCCTCCTCCATGGCCGGCCCTCCAAGGCCGGCCCCCCAAGGCCGGCCCTCCTCCATGGCCGGCCGGCTCTCCATGGCCGGCACTCCAAGGCCGGCCCTCGCCCGCGGAGGTCCTCCATGGCCGGCACTCCAAGGCCGGCCTTCCTCCATGGCCGGCCGGCTCTCCATGGCCGGCACTCCAAGGCCGGCCCTCGCCCAAGGCCGGCTCTCCATGGCCGGCACTCCAAGGCCGGCCCTCCTCCATGGCCGGCCCTCCAAGGCCGGCACTCCAAGGCCGGCCTTCCTCCATGGCCGGCTGGCTCTCCATGGCCGGCACTCCAAGGCCGGCCCTCCTCCATGGCCGGCCCTCCAAGGCCGGCACTCCAAGGCCGGCCTTCCTCCATGGCCGGCCCTCCAAGGCCGGCCCTCCTCCATGGCCGGCCGGCCCTCCATGGCCGGCACTCCAAGGCCGGCCCTCCTCCAAGGCCGGCCCTCCTCCAAGGCCGGCCCTCCTCCAAGGCCGGCCCTCCTCCATGGCCGGCCCTCCTCCAAGGCCGGCCCAACCTTGCTCACTCGGCCAAGGGGTCTTCAAACCACCCCTTGGCTGCCTATAAATACAAGGGTCCTTCCCTTGACCCAGGTAATCCATTCTTGAGCACTGAAACGCTGCCGAACTCGTACCTCGCTCGTTTCTCTCAAGCTTTGGCCTCTAAACACCCCTAAAACCTCTATACTCCGCCTCAATCCCACTAATGTTGAGCGTCGGAGAGGTAAACAGGGGCACCCCCCCTGTTTCCCCTTTGTAGTTCACGTATTCTCTACTCCTTTTCAGGTACTCTGACGAACTCAAGGGACGTCCACAGCTAAGGGACGACTTGGGATGCCAAGTCCGACACGCTCGAGTCAAGACGAGACCACTTGGTCCGGCCTTGGGTCTAACCGTCTTTGGCTCCTAAAGAGTTGTCCGAAAAACAGCGACAACATTTTGGCGCTAGAAGGAGGGGGTCTCTCGACCTTGGCAACACATCCCCTCTACCAATCTTCTTCTCACTTCTACGACTCTCGAGAGATGAGTCGTAGCCCCGCCACCTCCGTGGGCGCCCGAGCGACTGGCTCGAGGCGCGACCTCCAAGGCTCTGCGCATCGTCTCGAAGGGCAACCTCGTGATAACGAGAGCCAGCCCCGAGACCCGGCGAATGACCCCGAGGCCGCAGTCCGAGAGGACACGGCTCGAAGGCTCGCCGAGCTCCTAGACCGCCCCGGCGTCACCGGTGCGCTCATCGTCGACCTCCTCGACTCCAACAATGTCGATGACATCAACCACGAGACCAACCTCGACCACGCTATTCACGAAAGTGGACACGCGCGCACGCTTCCAAGGGGACACCCTCGGGCGGCCGCGTCGAAGCATCAACCCTTTTGTGAGCACCCACACACGCCCTCGAGGGGACACCCTCGGGCGACCACGTCAAGGCATCAAATCTCGAACAATGCCCGAGGACGCTCGGTCTCGAGGTCCCGAAAGGGACGCTCCAGGCTCACCGTCCGCGTCCAAAACCCTTGTGAAGGTGACAACGTCGATGGTCTCGGCCCCCGCCAAAGGCGTCGCCTGAATGACGCACCCTTAACAAGGGTGATAGGGACGGCCTCCGGAGACTTGAGAGACCGCCTCAACTCTCAAAGAGAGAATCACGAGTTCGACTTGAGAGAAAAACTCGACGCTCAACGTGAGACCGCAATCGTCTTGGGGCAGCAACCACCCAACACCGATCAAGCACCCAACCAAAAGCGCGCAGCCACGCTTGTGATGCCGGCCGTTGGTCCCGAGTCACGAAGGAAAAGGCGCCGGAAGGGTCAAGTCCCTAACGACCACCCTTCTCCAGCCCCGAAGCGATCCTTCGTCCCGCTCAACACAACGCCCGACCGGATCCTGCGCTTACGCCGCGATGAGCTGGGAAGCCCCTCTCCACTCACAAAGGACCCCGCGAAGCGGGATCGAAGTCGGTTCTGCGAATACCACCAAGATCACGGGAACGTGACGATTGAATGCAAGCAGCTTAAGAAGCGAATTGATTCCCTAATTCGAGGTGGGGATTTCAAGGAATTCGTCGCGTCTGCTAGCAAGCCATGAGTATCGTTACTTCGACCCTTAAATTCACGCCCGAGCTCGATCGGCTTCATGGTCACTTTCATTTCGAAAATGTAATTCCCTTTTTCAAAGAAGGCCAAGTGCCATGACAAACTGTAACGACCCCCTTATTGCAATAAAGAGTTATTTCACACATGAAAAAATGTAGCGCATACTTTTGTATACCTCTAACGCAAGAGTTTCTTGGCCTTCGTCTCACAAACGCAAGAAACTCGGGGGGCTAACAGGGATCAATGATCAACAAAAATAACTCAACAACTCAAAAAGTAAAAATAAGAGAAACTCTTCACATGTCTCCTCGAGATGAACTCATTCCTCGAGTCGAGCTACGAGTCCGCGAGTCGACCGATACTCCTCGCGCCGACTCTTCACAAGACTCCTCGTACAGGCTTTACGTGAGTCCTCGAGTCGAGTTCGAATCCACGAGTCGATTGATACTCCTCGTGCCAACTCTTCACATGTCTCCTCGAGATGAATTCACTCCTCGAGTCGAGCTACGAGTCCGCGCGTCGACCGATACTCCTCGCGCCGACTCTTCGCAAAACTCCTCGTGCAAGCTCTACGTGAGTCCTCGAGTTGAGTCCCAAGTCCACAAGTCAACTAACTATTCCTCGTGCAGGCTCGACATGAGCCCTCGAGTTGAGTCTTGATTCCGCGCTCGCCGCCCAGCTCGTCGGCCGAAAGGCAACGAGTTACAAATGGGTTCAAGGCTTGCGTCCGCCAGGGCGTATCTGGTCAAGCCAGCGCCCACGGGAAACCTCGCCACACAAATGTGGCATCGCGCTCGCCGCCCAGCTCGTCGGCCGAAAGGCAACGAGTTACAAATGGGTTCAAGGCTTGCGTCCGCCAGGGCGTATCTGGTCAAGCCAGCGTCCACGGGAAACCTCGCCACACAAATGTGGCATCGCGCTCGCCGCCCAGCTCGTCGGCCGAAAGGCAACGAGTTACAAATGGGTTCAAGGCTTGCGTCCGCCAGGACGTATCTGGTCAAGCCAGCGTCCACGGGAAACCTCGCCACACAAATGTGGCATCGCGCTCGCCGCCCAGCTCGTCGGCCGACAGGCAACGAGTTACAAATGGGTTCAAGGCTTGCGTCCGCCAGGGCATATCTGGTCAAGCCAGCGTCCACGGGAAACCTCGCCACACAAATGTGGCATCGCGCTCGCCACCCAGCTCGTCGGCCGACAGGCAACGAGTTACAAATGGGTTCAAGGCTTGCGTCCGCCAGGGCGTATCTGGTCAAGCCAGCGTCCACGGGAAACCTCGCCACACCAATATGGCATCGCGCTCGCCGCCCAGCTCGTCGGTCGAAAGGCAACGAGTTACAAATGGGTTCAAGGCTTGCGTCCGCCAGGGCGTATCTGGTCAAGCCAGCGTCCACGGGAAACCTCGCCACACAAATGTGGCATCGCGCTCGCCGCCCAGCTCGTCGGCCGAAAGGCAACGAGTTACAAATGGGTTCAAGGCTTGCGTCCGCCAGGGCGTATCTGGTCAAGCCAGCGTCCACGGGAAACCTCGCCACACAAATGTGGCATCGCGCTCGCCGCCCAGCTCGTCGGCCGACAGGCAACGAGTTACAAATGGGTTCAAGGCTTGCGTCCGCCAGGGCGTATCTGGTCAAGCCAGCGTCCACGGGAAACCTCGCCACACAAATGTGGCATCGCGCTCGCCGCCCAGCTCGTCGGCCGACAGGCAACGAGTTACAAATGGGTTCAAGGTCTGCGTCCAAAATACAAGACGCGCACCAAACAAAAAAGACGCGCAAATCGATTATGCCTTCGTTGGCAAATCGAGAAAACAAGACGCGCACAATACAAAAGAGACGTGCAAATCGATTATGCCTTCATTGGCAAGTCGAGAAAACAAGACGCGCACAACACAAAAAAGACGCGCAAATCGATTATGCCTTCGTTGGCAAATCGAGAAAACAAGACGCGCACCAAACAAAAAAGACGCGCAAATCGATTATGCCTTCGTTGGCAAATCGAGAAAACAAGACGCGCACAATACAAAAGAGACGTGCAAATCGATTATGCCTTCATTGGCAAGTCGAGAAAACAAGACGCCCACAATACAAAAGAGACGTGCAAATCGATTATGCCTTCGTTGGCAAGTCGAGAAAATAAGACGCGCACAACGCAATAAAGCCGTGCTAATCGATCACGCCCTCATTGGTAGATCGAGAAAATGAGACACGCGCGATCAACCCGAAACAAAAAAGTCGTCCCTCGCGACGCGCGAAGGCCATTCCTCATGACGCAAACCCGAGAGCATTCATCCTGCATCCGTATAAAGAGTAGATTTTGAGTTTCCACTCGATCTACGCTCGACCGGAAACTCGGGGGGCTAATGTTGTCGGTCCGTCTCGGATCGACAGGGACTAAAGCGTCACCTCGACCCATGCGACCGGTGCAAGGCCTCGGGCGGCGAAACCTTGCCTCGGCCTTTGGCCGGCCCAAACCAGTGGTCGGGTCAAGGGTCAGCCGGCCGGCGGCCGGCCATATGCTCAGCCGGCCAGCGGCCGGCCATATGCTTGGCTGGCCTGTCGCCGGCCCAAAGGTCAGCCGGCCAATGGCCGGCCATATGCTCAGCCGGCCCTCCTCCATGGCCGGCCGGCTCTCCATGGCCGGCACTCCAAGGCCGGCCCTCGCCCGCGGAGGTTCTCCATGGCCGGCACTCCAAGGCCGGCCTTCCTCCATGGCCGGCCGGCTCTCCATGGCCGGCACTCCAACGCCGGCCCTCGCCCAAGGCCGGCTCTCCATGGCCGGCACTCCAAGGCCGGCCCTCCTCCATGGCCGGCCCTCCAAGGCCGGCACTCCAAGGCCGGCCTTCCTCCATGGCCGGCCGGCTCTCCAAGGCCGGCCCTCCTCCATGGCCGGCCCTCCAAGGCCGGCACTCCAAGGCCGGCCTTCCTCCATGGCCGGCCCTCCAAGGCCGGCCCTCCTCCATGGCCGGCCGGCCCTCCATGGCCGGCACTCCAAGGCCGACCCTCCTCCAAGGCCGGCCCTCCTCCAAGGCCGGCCCTCCTCCATGGCCGGCCCTCCTCCAAGGCCGGCCCAACCTTGCTCACTCGGCCAAGGGGTCTTCAAACCACCCCTTGGCTGCCTATAAATATAAGGGTCCTTCCCTTGACCCAGGTAATCCATTCTTGAGCACTGAAACGCTGCCGAACTCGTACCTCGCTCGTTTCTCTCAAGCTTTGGCCTCTAAACACCCCTAAAACCTCTATACTCCGCCTCAATCCCACTAATGTTGAGCGTCGGAGAGGTAAACAGGGGCACCCCCCCTGTTTCCCCTTTGTAGTTCACGTATTCTCTACTCCTTTTCAGGTACTCTGACGAACTCAAGGGACGTCCACAGCTAAGGGACGACTTGGGATACCAAGTCCGACACGCTCGAGTCAAGACGAGACCACTTGGTCCGGCCTTGGGTCTAACCGTCTTTGGCTCCTAAAGAGTTGTCCGAAAAACAGCGACAACAAGGTCAGTCCTCGAATTGAGTTCCAAGTCCATGAGTCGACTGATAAGTCCTCGTGCCGACTCTACACATGACTCCTCCAGTTGAGATCACCCATCGAGTTGAGTTTCAAATCCACGAGTCGACTGATAAGTCCTCGTGTTGACTCTTCACATGACTCCTCAAGTTTAGGTCACTCCCCGAGTTGAGTTTCGAGTCCACGAGTCGGCCGATAAGTCCTCGTGCTGACTCTTCACATGACTCCTCGTGTTGAGATCACTCCTCGAGTTGAGTTCCGAGACCACGAGTCAACTGATAAGCCCTCGTGCCGACTCTACACATGTCTCCTTGAGTTGAGGTCACTCCTGGAGTTGAGTTTCGAGCCCACGAGTCAGCAGATAAGTCCTCGTACTGACTCTTCACATGAGTCCTCGAGTTGAGGTCACACCTCGAGTTACGTTCCGAGTCCAGGAGTCGACTGATAAGTCCTCGTGCCGACTCTACACATGACTCCTCCAGTTGAGATCACCCCTCGAGGTGAGTTTCGAATCCACAAGTTGGCTGATAAGTCCTCGTGCTGAATCTTCACATGCCTCCACGAGTTGAGGTTACTCCTCGAGTTGAGTTCCGAGTCCACGAGTCGATTGATAAGCCATCGTGCCTACTCTTCACATGACTCCTCGAGTTGAGTTTCAAGTCGATGAGTCGACTGATAAGTCCTAATTCCAACTCTACACATAACTCCTCGAAATGAGTTCATTCCTCGAGTTGAGTTCCGAGTTCACGAGTCGACTGATAAGTCCTCGTGCCGACTCTACACGTGACTTCTCGAGTTGAGGTCAGTCCTCGAGTTGAGTTCTGAGTCCACGAGTCGGCTGATAAGTCCTCGTGCTGACTCTTCACATGACTCCTCGTGTTGAGATCACTCCTCGAGTTGAGTTTCGAGACCAAGAGTCGACTGATAAGTCCTCGTGCGGACTCTACACATGACTCCTCGAGTTGAGGTCACTCCTCGATTTGTGTATCGAGCCCACGAGTCGGCTGATAAGTCCTCGTGCTGACTCTTCACATGAGTCCTCGAGGTGAGGTCACTCCTCGAGTTGAGTTCCGAGTCTAGGAGTCGACTGATAAGTCCTCGTGCCTACTCTACACATGACTCCTCGAGTTGAGATCACCCCTCGAGTTGAGTTTCGAGTCCACGAGTCGACTGATAAGTCCTCGTGCTGACTCTTCACATAACTCCTCGAGTTCAGGTCACTCCTGGAGTTGAGTTTCGAGTCCACAAGTTGGCTGATAAGTCCTCGTGCTGAATCTTCACATGACTCCTCGAGTTGAGGTCACTCCTCGAGTTGAGTTCCGAGTCCACGAGTTGATTGATAAGCCCTCGTGCCGACTCTTCACATGACTCCTCGAGTTGAGTTTCAAGTCGATGAGTCGACTGATAAGTCCTAATTCCGACTCTACACATAACTCCTCGAAATGAGTTCATTCCTCGAGTTGAGTTCCGAGTTCACGAGTCGACTGATAAGTCCTCGTGCCGACTCTACACATAGCTCCTGTAAATAAGTTCACTCCTATAGTTGAGTTTCGAGTCCATGAGTCGACTGATAAGTCCTCGTGCCGACTCTACACATGACTCCTCGAGTTAAGGTCTCTCCTCGAGTTCAGTTTCGAGTTCACGAGTCGACTGATATGTCCTCGTCCTGACTCGTCACATGACTCCTCAAGTTGAGGTCACTCCTCGAGTTGAGTTTCGAGTCCACGAGTCGGCTGATAAGTCCTCGTGCTGACTCTTCACATGACTCCTCGAGTTGAGGCCATTCCTCTGGTTGAGTTCCAAGTTCACGAGTCGATTGATAAGCCCTCGTGCCGACTCTTCACATGACTCCTCGAGTCGAGTTCATTCCTTGAGTTTAGTTCCGATTCCACGAGTCGAATGATAAGTCCTCGTGCTGACTCTTCACATGACTCCTCGAGTTGAGGTCAGTCCACGAGTTGAGTTCCGAGTCCACGAGTCGACTAATAAGTCCTCGTGCCGACTCGACACATGACTTCTCGAGTTGAGGTCACTCCTCGAGTTGAGTTCCGAGTCCACGAGTCGACTAATAAGTCCTCGTGCCGACTCTACACGTGACTTCTCGAGTTGAGGTTAGTCCTCGAGTTGAGTTCCGAGTCCATGAGTCGACTGATAAGTCCTCGTGCCGACTCTACACATGACTCCTCCAGTTGAGATTACCCCTCGAGTTGAGTTTCGAATCCACGAGTCGACTGATAAGTCCTCGTGCTTGTTGTCAATGGCGCCCACAAGAATAGTTGTAATCTTTATATTGTGCATCTGATGTAATAAAGTCTCATGAAGACTCTTGCTTGTAATTGCTTATTCATTAATAAAAAGTTGAAACGTTCATTCATTCTTCCGTGTCTGTTTGAAGCTTTATGATAAAACATTAGTCATTAGTCCATAAACAAACTAAACAACTTACGAAGAGACAAATGTAGATTTGCATGAACAAAATCTTCGTAGTTTGCTTAAAACGATATATTCGCAATCTAAGGGTCAAAGGACTATTGACCCCAGTATGATTGTTAGAAGAATATTATATGTCTGGTTATGAGGCATTGAGAGTTTGAGACTCTATAGTTCTTCTAGGTATCTTCCGAAGGCACTGAATTGACGAGTGCACTTCTAGAGACAAGATAAGAACAAACCATTTAACCTCTTATGTCTCGAAGTCACTACGTATGAATTGCATCGTGCTTACCTTAATCCTGAAATGAGACATGTCATTTCACACCTTACGTATTCTCATTTGAGAAAGTCAGAGTTCGGACTCATTATGTGATTCCGAACAAGGCCTATTGGTGAAATACTAAGTTGTGAGAATGTCATGAGTAACTTTGTGAAGATCTCATAGATATGGAATTCATGTACAAGATTACTGAAATGCAATATATATCACCTCATGCTTTGTTCCTTGGAGTGTGAATAAATGAACTGGCCAGTGTCCAAATTGAGTCTTGACTCTTTTGGATGAAACAATGTCACTTGTTAGCTCCTCGTCAATACATTGTTTCAAACTTATTCACAAGCGACAAAGGAGTTGAGGAAATAACAGCTAGAAGGGTAAAATGGTAATTTTGTAAATCCCGACTAGCTGATGATATTCATGAAGGGTAAACACTGATAATATTCTGTGGATCCACTCATTACAATTAGGTTAAATTCTTGAGTGTTGTCGCACGAAAATGAACAACTATTTAATACCTCGGGCGGTTCGATCCAAGGCCGGACCAAGTGATCGCACCCGGGCCAAGAGTGTGAACTCGATAGTCTCGAGCTAGGTTTTCTCCGATCAACCCGCCTCTCGGGAGAGGTAGGGGGTGAGGAGGAGGAGTGACCGTGCCTTGGGTGTCGGCTGCCTACGTACCCGTGTGTGGGATCAGGTCAGAATGTAGTTCAAGCGTGTAAGATGCAGTATGAGGCGCGGAGCCTTGGTGAAGAGGCGTGCTCAACGAAGGAGACGAGGCCCGGAGGAGTCCTCGGCGACGTCTCAGAACTTCGGAGATCGCGTATGCGGGAGAGAATATGTGTTTTCTCTCTTTTGGAGACGTGGAAGACTCTAAGTCAAGAGTTCCTTGTTGTGGCGGAGATTCCGGACGCGTAGGCGATTTCTTGTCAGAAATGGTGGACGCGTCTAGGGTGCTAGACGCGTAGGCGATTTTCAGTCGAAAACCGTTAGAGCACTCGTGGGCTCAAGATTAATCGTTCGATCAAGAGAGGCGGCACTCAGGAGTCCCCGGAAAGCGCTTCAGAATCTCTGAGAACGAGAAATCAAGGAGAATCTGCTTCAGGCCAAGGATGGCATCCAGAGCAGCAGAGAGAAGTCTCAAGTTCCTTGAGAATGAATGGGATGGCTTTCCCCTCAATGGGAGGGGGTTTATATAGGTGTTTGGGGACCCTAAGGGGGTCATTCGGCATTCATGTGGGACTAGGAACGCGTCTCTTTTCAAGAAGAGGCGCACAACCCGCGGCGCACACCGCGCGGCGTGCGGTGCCAAAACCCGCGGCGCACAACGTGCGTCGCAGGACCTGCGCGGCACGTGATGCCAAAACCCGCGGCGCACAACCTGCGGTGCACGACCTGCATGTTGATATCGATCTAGGGTTTAAGAAAATATTAACGCTTCGGGAAGCAGCGGAATTTTAAAAATTTTCTTTTACAAGTAAAACGGTTTTTACTAACCTAGACAAGTGCAAGTACATGTAATTAAAAACCAATATTAGCTAGAAGTTTACTAACCTTTCTTGAAGCTTGAACTTTGAAGAAGCTTGTGGAAAGTTTGCAACGCTCGTCTCCCCTCGCAGCACGTCTCTCTTTCTTTCCTCGGCACCTCGAGCAACCACGAAAGTTTCTATCACTAAATCACTCGAAAAGAAGGAATCAGTGAGTGGGCACTTTTAAACACTACGACTTAAGAACAAGTCTCGAAGTCGCAGAGCTAAACACTAGGTCGAATGAGGACCTAGGTGCCAAGACAAGAAAAAATCGAAAATAAACTAGAGGGAGAGAGAGAGGATTTTCGGCCACAAGTTCTAGAGAGAGAGTCTCTCAAATCTCTTAAACTTGGATGAATTGAATTGTGAGGAAATGAGGCTCCTATTTATAGGAGATGCTTTACCTTCAATAAGGTAGTTTCCTCTTCTATAGAATATCACATATTCATGAGCAAATATTGCCTCTTTCCCACTTGAGAAACTCGGCCAAACAAGGCTTCTAGAAGCCTTGATTTGTTTCCAATTTTGTTAATGGCTTGCCTTTTCTCTCAACATGACCGATTACCCTAGTGCATCTATGTTGTTGGCCCGTCTAGGGCCAACGGGAATAAAGGGAATCTCTTCGACCCACATGGTTGGTACGAGATCTTGGGCGGCGAAACCCTGACTCAACCAGGAGCCGGCCCAAACCAATGGCCGAGTCAAAACCCAGCCATGGGCCGAGTCAATGGCTCACCCGGCCATTGGCTGGGTCAAATGGCTCACTCGGCCATTGGACAGTTCACTCGGCCAATGGCCAAGTGAATCCCTCAGCCACCAAGGCAGTTCACTCGGCCATTGGCCGAGTGAACCTTCCAGCAGTTCACTCGGCCAATGGCCGAGTGAACCCTCCAGCCGCCAAGGCAGTTCACTCGGCCATTGGCCGAGTGAACCTTCCAGCAGTTCACTCGGCCAATGGTCGAGTGAACCTCCCAGCTGCCTCAGCAGTTCACTCGGCCATTGGCCGAGTGAACCTTCCAGCAGTTCAC
The DNA here is from genome assembly GCF_054948205.1 of Urtica dioica subsp. dioica. Taxonomy (NCBI): domain Eukaryota; kingdom Viridiplantae; phylum Streptophyta; class Magnoliopsida; order Rosales; family Urticaceae; genus Urtica; species Urtica dioica. The sequence goes on along the minus strand of NC_142759.1, from coordinate 41,718,782 downwards.
TCGGCCAATGGCCGAGTGAACCTCCCAGCTGCCTCAGCAGTTCACTCGGCCATTGGCCTAGTGAACCTTCCAGCAGTTCACTCGGCCAATGGCCGAGTGAACCTCAGCCGGCCCAAGACCTTCACTCGGCCAATGGCCGAGTGAACCTCACCACCATGTTCACTCGGCCATTGGCCGACCCAGCCTCCTCCAAGGCGGACCCAAACATTCTCACTCGGCCAAGGGGTCTTCAAACCACCCCTTGGCTGCCTATAAATACCAAGGCACCCCCCTTGGTCCAGGTAATCCATTCTTGAGCACTGAAACGCTGCCGAACTCGTACCTCGCTCGTTTCTCTCAAGCTTTGGCCTCTAAACACCCCTAAAACCTCTATACTCCACCTCAATCACACTAATGTTGAGCGTCGGAGAGGTAAACAGGGGCACCCCCCTGTTTCCCCTTTGTAGTTCACGTGTTCTCTACTCCTTTTCAGGTACTCTGACGAACTCGAGGGACATCCACAGCTAAGGGACGACTTGGGATACCAAGTCCGACACGCTCGAGTCAAGACGAGACCACTTGGTCCGGCCTTGGGTCTAACCGTCTTTGGCTCCTAAATAGTTGTCCAAAAATCAGCGACAACAATCTACATGCAAATTTGTTTCCTCTTTTTATTTTGGCAAGTATCTAAATACATTTATGCACAAAATAAACTCCCTTTCTTTCTTAGGGTTGGGCGCCCAAGGCCTTCTAGAAAAGGCTTCTAGAAGCTTTTCCATTTGTTCATGACAACATGAAAAAGGCCCATTAAGAATTTTCAATAAAATTCTTACGAAATGAAATTAATTCACAAGGCCCAATAATCAAGTTATGGCCGAGTGACATTAAGTCATCAAATGAACTTGTCAAAAAAAATTTATTGACATTCATTTCATCATATGTCTCAAAAGACAAAAATACCCTTTTAACTATTTTCGTTCTTGTTTTGACTTAGCTTCCAGTTTAACTATTCCTATCGATGTGATTCGTGACAGTGACCTCATGGACCCAAATGAACAAAGCTTTAGCTAAACACTAGGACTCAAAAGTTCACAAACCTTTTCCAAGTTGAGCTTAATGCCAACTGACTCCACTAAAGAGCTGACACTGAAAATCTCTCGGTTCAAATGAATTTGTTTTCTACTCAAGAATTCGACCTAATTATGATGAGCGGATCCACTTAATATTATCTATGTTTACCCTTCATGAATGTCATCAGCTAGTCGGGATTTACTAAATTACCATTTTACCCTTCTAGCTGTTATTTCCTCAACTCCTTTGTCGCTTGTGAATAAGTTAGAAACAATGTATTGACGAGGAGCTAACAAGTCACATTGTTTCATCCAAAAGAGTCAGGACTCAATTTGGACACTGGCCAGTTCATTTATTCACACTCCAAGGAACAAAGCATGAGGTGACATACATTGCATTTCAGCAATCTTGTACATGAATGCCATATCTATGAGAACTTCACAAAGTTACTCATGACAGACTCACAACTTAGTACTTCACCAATAGGCCTTGTTCGGAATCACATAGTGAGTCCAACCTTTGACTTTCTCAAATGAGAATACTAAGGTGTGAAATGGCATGTCTCATTTCAGGATTAAGGTAAGCATGATGCAATTCATACATAGTGACTTCGAGACATAAGAGGTTAAATGGTTTGTTCTTATATTGTCTCTAGAAGTGCACTGGTCAATTCAGTACCTTCGGAAGATACCTAGAAGAACTATAGAGTCCCCAACTCTCAATGCCTCATAACCAGACATCATAGATTCTTCTAACAATCATACTGAGGTCAATAGTCCTTTGACCCTAAGATTGCGAATATATCGTTTTAAGCAAACTACGAAGAGTTTGTTCATGCAAATCTACATTTGTCTCTTCGTAAGTTGTTAAGTTTGTTTATGGACTGAAAGACTAAGGTTTTATCATAAAGCTTCAAACAAAGAAAGAATGAATGAACGTTTCAACTTTATTAATGAATAGATAGGCAATTACAAGCAAGAGTCTTCATGAGACTTTATTACATCAAATGTACAAAATAAAGACTACAACTCTTCTTGTGGGCACCATTGACAACAAACTCCCACTTGACTCAAAGAAGGTGTGTGTAGTCCTTCATGCCTAATCCCTCACGATGTTGGTCGAAGACCTTGTTCGCTAGGGCCTTGGTGAATAGATCTGCCAGAGATCTACTTCACCTCCACGTCTCCGCGCTGCGCGATCTCTCGAATCAAATGGTATTTCCTCTCAATATGCTTAGAGCGCTTATGGCTTCGAGGTTCCTTTGAGTTAGCGACAGCCCCACTATTATCACAATAAAGGGTCATGGGCTCGTCGAAGTTTGGAACAACTTCCAAATACTTAAGGAATTTTCTAAGCCATACAGCCTCTTTGGATGCTTCGCAAGCAGCCACATATTCTGCTTCCATTGTGGAGTCAGCAATGCAAGATTGCTTAATACTTCTCCACACAACAGCTCCACCATTAAGGATGAACACAGATCCCGAAGTGGATTTCCTGGAATCCTTATCCGCTTGAAAATCGGAGTCGGTATATCCCGTCATAGTCAGGTCAGTACCTGAGTATGTAAGCATCAAGTTCCTAGTTCTTCGAAGATACTTAAGAACATGCTTAACAGCAATCCAGTGCTCGGGTCCAGGGTTGGATTGGAAACGGCTAACTACGCCAACGGTGAAACATATATCAGGTCTAGTGCAAAGCATAGCATACATGAGGCTTCCTACGGCAGAGGCGTAAGGAATTTTCCTCATGTCTTCAATCTCTTGTGCAGTCTTGGGAGACTGGTCCTTAGAGAGTGAAACTCCATGCCTAAAGGGTGTTTGACCCCTCTTGCAGTCTTGCATCGAGAAGCGATCCATCACCTTATCAATATAAGATGCTTGAGAGAGCGACAAGGTCCGGTTTTTCCTATCTCGAAAGATTTGGATTCCCAGAATGTATGCGGCTTCTCCTAGATCCTTCATATCGAATTGCTTTGCCAGCCAGACCTTAACCTCAGATAACTTACCCACGTCATTACCAATGAGTAGTCTATCATCGACATATAGTACCAGAAACACAACTTTGCCTTCGTGTATTAACTTGTAAACACAAGGCTCATCTATTGACTGTTCAAAGCCAAAGCTCTTTACAGTTTCATCGAATCTAATATTCCATGACCTAGATACTTGCTTTAGTCCATAAATGGATTTAAGCAACTCACAAACCTTGGTCTCTTGACCTTTATCCACGAAACCGTCTGGTTGTGCCATGTAAATGCGCTCGTCAAGATTGCCATTCAGAAAGGCTGTCTTGACATCCATTTGCCAGATCTCATAGTCGAGAGCTGCAGCTATGGATAGGAGTATGCGGATGGATTTAAGCATTGCGACTGGCGAGAAGGTTTCTTCATAGTCAATCCCTTCTTGTTGGGTATAACCCTTCGCCACAAGTCGTGCTTTGAACGTCTCGACGTTCCCATCAGGACCCATTTTCTTCTTGTATATCCACTTACACCCTACGGGTTTAATCCCTTCAGGAAGGTCTACAAGTTTCCAGACTTTGTTGACATACATCGAGTGCATTTCAACTTTCATAGCGTCAAGCCAAAGGTTTGATTCAGAACAAGCCATCGCTTGGCTATAGGAAACAGGGTCATCCATGTCGAAGACGGCTACAAGAGAGTCTCCATAAGACATGTACCTGTCAGGCTTTTGAGTAGCCCTCCCACTACGTCTAAGTACTACTTGACGAGATTCTGATGACCTAGGTTGTGTTTCAGTTGGGGTAAGAACAGTTCTTACAGATGAGGTAGAAGCTTCCTCACCCAACTTTTCTTCAAGCACAATTTTGCTTCTAGGTTTTGCATCTTTCATAAAGTCCTCCTCGAGGAAACGAGCATTCGTGCTGACGAAAGTCTTATCGTCCTCGGGACTATAGAAAGTAAAACCTTTGGTTTCCTTCGGATATCCTACAAACAGGCACAATTCTGACCTACTAGCCAACTTGCTAGTCTTTTGCCTCAGCACGTGTGCAGGGCAACCCCAAATTCGGATGCGGCCAAGATTCACTTTACGGCCAGTCCATCGTTCATAAGGAGTACCAGGAACCGTTTTGGACGGAACTTGGTTCAGAATGTAGGCGGCTTATTCGAGGGCATATCCCCAAAAGGAAAGCGGGAGTGATGAGTAACTCATCATTGATCTAACCATCTCCATAAGAGTTCGGTTTCTTCTCTCTGACACTCCGTTTTGTTGAGGTGTGCCAGGTGCTGTAAGCTGAGAAGCGATACCTTCTTCTTTAAGAAAGTCATCGAACTCTCCAGACATATACTCACCACCTCGATCAGAACGAAGGGTTTTGATCACTTTGCCAGTTTGCTTTTCCACTAAAGCGCTAAAGACCTTAAATACGTTAAAGGTCTCGGATTTGTGTTTAAGCAAATAGACAAACCCATATCTTGAGTAATCATCAGTGAAGGTAACGAAGTATTCGTATCCTCCACGTGCCTGTTGGTTGAGCGGACCACATACATCAGAATGTATTAGTTCCAGCAACTCAGTGGCTCTTCGACCCTTATCGGAGAAAGGTCGCTTAGTCATTTTTCCTTCTATACAGGATTCACAAGTAGGTAGTGATCCTATTGCAGAGGCTTGGAGTGGACCATCACTCACAAGTCTCTTAATCCTATCTAGACTGATATGACCAAGTCTTAAGTGCCAGAGGTATGTTGATTTTGTTAGATCGGAGGATTCAGAAAGTTTGATCCTCTTTGGCTCCCTAATTAGATCATTATCTATTTCGGTGTCTAAAAGAGAAGGTTTAGTGGGATAGATGTAAAAAAGAGCATTCTTCATACATGCATCAGTGACAAAAGAATTATCAGGAAATGAAATACGAATTCCATTCTTAATGAACTTTAAACAATAATCTTGCTCACGAAGACGAGCAACAGATATTAAGTTCTTCCCAAAGGTAGGAACAAAATAAACATTATTCAAGTTTAAAGTGCGGTCTTCAAAAGACAGCGTCACGGATCCCACAGCCTTCGCGGACACCAGGCTCCCATCACC